>NC_061089.1:74475571-74606756 GCF_015104395.2 Macrobrachium nipponense
CCCCACCGGTCAGGCGTCCCTTCAGCAGGCTCTGTTTGGCAACAGACTGCTCAGGACCGCTTCAAGAGGAGCGTCCTGCGAGAGTGTTTCTCTTTGTCCGGTTCTCCTTCACCTAAACGAGGGTGGAAGTACTCGGACCTGTCTAGGCCACTGAAAAGGCATTTGAAAGAACCCGCTTTTGACTCGAGCCCGGAACGCTTCTCGGATGAAGCCCCCTCATCTATCAAGGAGGCAAAGATGGTCTCGAACGTCTCACGTTGCTGATTTTGAGGATCGTACACCTTCGAGGTCCTTCCTTCTTTCTCCCATTGAAGAGGACGCTGGAGTAGCTTCGAAGAGGATCCTGTAGCTGTGCAAGAGCAGTTATCCTCTTTAGTTGGAGTAAAGAAGTACTTTCTAGAGATCCTCCTCGCAGAAAGGACGCTAGGCTCCCTGTTAAGAAGTCGCGTCTCCTATCTCCTGCCAGGCGCGAGACTCCAGCTAGACGTGAGGCCTCTTCTTCCAGGCGCAAAGCGTCGGCCAGGCGCGAGGCACCAGACAGACTAGTAACCAGACGCGAGACGTCTTCCAGGCGTGAAGAGCCAAACAGGCGCGAGGCGCCAGACAAGGATCCAGACAGGTGCGAGACACCAGCCAGGCGCGAGACGCGAGCCAGGTGCGAAGAGTCAGCCAGGCGCGAGGCGCCAGCCAGGCGCGAGGAGCCAGCCAAGCGCGAGGAGCCAGCCAGACGCGAGACGTCTACCAGGCGCGAAACGCCAGCTCAACTTAAGAGAGACTCGGTTCATTCGCTTAGTCCTTCTCCTAGTAGGAGTTTGTCTCCCACAGAGAGAGAGGTTTGGGAAGATCCTCCCAAATTTAAGGCGGATTCTCCTCCCGGTATGGACGACGATTCGGAAGACGAGGCTCGTGGTAGAGAGGGCTTCTCGAACTATAAAGTTCTGACAGCCCTTCTCTTGCAAGAGTATGGGGATTCATTGACTCCTGCTGCTCCTCCTTCTCCTCGATCGCTATTTTCGAGTTCAGTTGTGCCTAAGTCTTCGTCGGTTCTGAAGATGAGACCTACCATCTCTATGAAGAGGGCTCTCCAGTCTCTTAACAACTGGATGATTACGAAGAAGGATCTTGTCAGAACTACCTTCTGTATGCCCCCGGCGAGACTTTCTGGCAAAAGAGGTGTGTGGTACCGAACTGGGGAGAACATGGGCCTTTCTTTCCCAGCCTCGGCTGAAGCTGATTTTTCAACTTTCGTTGATGCCTCACGTAGACAGGGGTTGAACTCAGCTCGTGTGCCTTGGGGTATTTCTGAGATAGATCATCTCCTCAAGGGACTCTTCCATATTTTAGAAGTCTTTAATTTCCTGGACTGGTCCCTTGGGGTGATGTCCAAGAAAGCCCATGACTCGGAAGGTCTAGACCCTGAAGTCATGCTTTGTATCTTGTCATGCATTGACAAGGCAGTGCAAGACGGCTCAGGAGAAGTCTCCTCCCTCTTTGGAGCGGGACTCCTGAAGAAAAGGATTGTATTCAGTGCCTTCCTAACCAAGGCTGTTTCCCACTCACAGAGAGCAGCCCTGGTTTACGCTCCCATGTCGGACTTTTTGTTTCCTTCTCAGTTAGTGAAAGACATTTCTTGCTCACTAACTGAGAAGGCGACGCAAGATCTTCTCCTTCAGTCTTCAAGGAAGAAGAGACCACCAGTTGTGGTTGAGAAGAAAGGACCTAGTTCTTCGATTCAGCCCTTTCGAGGAGGCCCTCCCTCCAGAGCTCCCTCAAAAAGGAGAGGCCCTGAGAGGAGAGGTAGACCTGCTTTCCGTCCCTTTAAGAAAGGGAAATGAGACAGCGAGCCTCCAAACACCAGTAGGTGCCAGGCTACTCGGATTTGCAGAGGCCTGGACACTCATCAACTCGGACGCCTCTTTGATGTCGATAATAAGGAAGGGATATCTTATCCCCTTCTAGGACAGTCCTCCCCTAACGACTATTCCGCGGGAACTGTCAGCCAGATACAGGGACCCTGTACTGAGGGATACTCTTCGTCTGATGGTGGATCAAATGTGGGACAAAAGAGCGATAGAATTAGTACTGGATCAAAACTCTCCAGGGTTTTACAATCGTCTTTTTCTGGTTGCAAAAGCCTCGGGGGGGCTGGAGACCAGTACTAGACGTCAGCGCTCTAAACAAGTTTGTTCAGAAGGAGAAGTTCTCTATGGAGGCTTCGGCCTCAGTCCTTGCGGCTTTGTGACAAGGAGATTGGATGGTGTCTCTGGATCTCCAGGACGCTTATTTTCCTGTCCCGATTCATCCTTCTTCGAAGAAGTACCTCCGTTTCATGACGGGGGGGAAGGATCTTTCAGTTCAGGGCCTTGTGTTTCGGCCTGTCCACAGCTCCTCAGGTCTTCACAAGCCTGATGAAGAATGTGGCGAGGTTTCTTCACCTCAAAGGCGTAAATATCTCTCTGTATCTGGACGACTGGCTCATCAGGGCCAGATCAGAGAGACAGTGTTTGGAGGACCTTACTTTGACCCTAAACCTGATAAAGTCGTCGGGACTACTCGTGAACCTCGAGAAGTCGCAGCTAATTCCCAGACAGAACTTAGTCTATCTGGGGATTCAGATGGATTCTCGGGGTTTTCGAGTATTTCCTTCGCAAGAGAGACTCGCGAGAGGCTTGGAGAAAGTCTCTCTCTTCTTAGGGAAAGAACGTACTTCGGCGAGGGAATGGTTAAGCCTTCTAGGGACCCTTTCCTCGCTCGAATAGTTCTTTCCTCTAGGAAGACTTCATCTTCGTCCTCTTCAGTTCTTCCTAAGGAGATCATGGAATTGGAAGATGGGACTTCTCTCCGACAGTTTTCTCCTTCCAGTGGAAATGAAACCCCACTTGGAATGGTGGTTGTCCCCTTTGAAAGAGAACAAGGGAATCTCTCTGGAGGTTCCGAACCCAAGCCGAGTGTTGTATTCCGACGCATCGGAGAAGGGTTGGGGAGCAACGCTAGGAGCGAGAGAAGTGTCAGGCACCTGGAAGGCAGCTCAGGTGTCCTGGCACATAAATTGCAAAGAACTTTTAGCAGTGCACTTGGCTCTAAAGTTCTTTGAACCGTTTGTGACGAACAGTGTAGTCCAAGTGAACGTGGACAACACTACCGCTCTTTCCTACATTCGGAAACAAGGAGGGACACACTCCTTTTTCCTTTACGAAATAGCAAGAGATCTGCTACTTTGGACCTCCCAGAGGAACATCTCCCTCCTAACGAGATTTGTTCAGGGAACAAGGAACGTCAGGGCAGACAGGCTGAGCAGGAGAAGCCAGGTCCTTCACACGGAGTGGACCCTCCACTCAGAAGTGTGTCAGAGTCTTTGGTCTCTTTGAGGCACTCCTCATGTGGACCTGTTCGCCACATTCCTATCCAAAAGACGAAGTCTTTTGCTCAGTGGTGGAAGACCCAAGAGCTCGCGTTGTCGACGCCTTCCTGCTAGATTGGTCTCATGTAGACGTTTACGCTTTTCCCCCTTTCAAGATTCTGGGACAAGTATTGAAAAAGTTCGTAGCGTCGAAAGGAATAAGAATGACCCTGATAGCCCCCTTTTGGCCAGCACAGGATTGGTTCACAGAGGTGGTGGAGTGGACAGTAGACTTCCCCAGATCCCTTCCAAGAAGGATGGATCTTCTCAGACAGCCACACTTCGAGAGGTATCATCAAAACCTCCCCGCTCTCGCTCTGACTGCCTTTCGACTATCGAAAGACTTGTCAGAGCGAGAGGGTTTTCTCGCAAGGCTGCAAGCGCTATCGCTAGAGCCCGCAGAGCTTCCACTAGACGAGTCTATCAGTCTAAGTGGGAGGTTTTTAGAAGGTGGTGTAAGTCGAAGAAGTTGTCCTCCTCCAGTACCTCTGTGACCGAAATCGCTGATTTCCTTTTGTTCCTGAGAGAGGACTCTCACTTGTCTGTATCGACAATAAAAGGATACAGAAGCATGCTGTCGACAGTCTTCAGAAATAGAGGCCTAGAGCTTGCTGATAATAAAGATCTACATGATCTTATAAGATCGTTTGAGACTACAAAGTCTAGAGAACCAGCTCCTCCTTGCTGGAACCTTGATGTGGTCCTCAAGTTCCTTTCATCTGAGAGATTCGAGCCTCCTCATTTAGCTTTGTTTAGAGATTTAACAAGGAAATGCTTGTTTCTCTTATCACTGGCTACAGCCAAAAGAATTAGTGAGCTTCATGCCCTAGAAGATGAAGTCGGATTCAACAGAGACTCGGCCATCTGCTCGTTTAGAACTCTTTTTCTAGCCAAAAACGAAAACCCCTCGAATCCCTGGCCCAAGAGATTCGAGGTTAAAGGCTTATCGAGTCTCGTTGGTAGAGAAGCAGAAAGGTCTCTTTGCCCTGTAAGAGCGCTAAAATTCTACTTACAGAGGAAGAAACAAATGGGAGGCTCTAGACAAGGTCTTTGGTGCTCGATCAAAGACCCCACAAGAACTATGTCAAAGAATGCACTAGCTTTCTTTGTAAGAAGCGTCATTACAGATGCTCACAAGATCTGTCCTGACGACTCTTTTCGACTCTTAAGAGTGAAAGCTCATGAGGTAAGAGCAGTGGCGACGTCTCTCGCTTTTCAGAAGAATATGTCGCTGAAGAAAATCCTTGAAACGACATATTGGAGGTGCAACTCGGTATTTACATCTCACTACCTGAAAGACGTTCGCGTGACCTACGAGAAATTTTTTTCTCTGGGTCCATTCGTATCTGCGGATACGATACTGGGTACGGGAGCTAACACCAATCCTTAACTTTGTACATACCTTCTACTAGATATGTTCTAGATTTTCTGCTGACAAAGAGGGCTCGATGCTGCACAGGCGGCCAGTCACTGTTGTTCAGTAAGGAACTCTTGTGATATCTTTTTGGAGGAGTATGGTAAATTTTTTTTTTTTTTTTTTTTTTGTAATTTTATGTATGTGTGCGTATTGTGTTTTCGAGTTATGGTTGTTGTAATGAGTTTGGGGATAACTCGGAACAATTTTTTCTACTAACATGGTGGTTAGGATCAGGTGGTCGGGATTGGTTGTGTGCTCCTTCATAAGGTGTATTGTCATAGAAGTGGTCCAGTACCCATTGACAAAGTCCTTTCAGGCTCTGCCAAGTAAGCGGATCATACCCCATCGGCAGACCCACGAGAACTCTTGGCCATAGATCACATATCTCGCTAAAGTTTCTTGAGGTGATGCAGACTCCCGGGCAACAGCCACGAAGTCTACCACCTATCAGGTAGGAACCAAGGTTTTTCTTTTATACCTACAACATATGTTGTTTACCTGTCTATTCCATATTAGCTGTCTCTGACCCTCCACCAAAGGGTGCCAATCAGTTAAGTATATATCTGACAGGTAAGTTGATTGTATGAAAATGATATTGTTATGATACAATAAAGTTTCATACATACTTACCTGGCAGATATATATGATTAATGGCCCACCCAGCTTCCCCGCAGGAGACAGGTGGAAGAGAGAAAATATGATAGAAAACGGGAATGGTTCCTAGTCCTGCCACCAGGCATGCCGGTAGATCACCTGACCTACCTGTAGCGAGTGGCGCGAAATTTGAATTTCTGTCGGGGACGATGGAGTCTTAGCTAAGTATATATCTGCCAGGTAAGTATGTATGAAACTTTATTGTATCATAACAATATCATATTTCTTCCCTTTCAGGGGGAAGAATCACCTTTGTATTTTTCTGCTATCAATGAACGCAGTAAAAGGCTATACTCTGTCTCTACAAGGAGAATTAGAGATAGCAGAGAATTAAGATCTTTGGGATCTTATACGATACCTCTATACGACAAGAGTAGGATATCATTTACTTTGAATGGGATCCTATTTTGGGCCTTAGATTCCGTGTTCCGTCAAGATGGAACTGCTCCTCATCAGACTTCTTTGAGAAAGTTTTATGAGGGAATTCTTTGTTTCTCTTGGTCCTAAACGTCCAAGAAGACAAGTGAATTTTTGTGCATTGGAATCTGGAATCAGATTCTATGGAGACTCGGCAATGGATTCTTGCCAGCGTGGTAGGTCTGGCAAAAGAACTAAAACCCTCTATTCCTGACTCAACGCTTTCAGATAGAGGTTTCGTTGTCGAGGCAGGGTGCTTGCGTTTTCATCTACACAGGAAGAGATGGTTTATACGTTTGCCTAAAGAGTCTTTGAAATGCGATGAGGGCTCGAAATGCTTCCCAGAAAGTGTTCAGAGGGATACTATAGAGAGCTAGAAATCAGGCGTTCTCCCAATTTCAGCTCGGAGTCTCCTTCAACTTCCAGGCTCCTTACCTTCCTTCAGGCAAGGATAGGGAACATTCTACAATGAGAAGCCTCATCAACATGTAAGAAGAGATCTTGTTAGCAACGGAAGTATTCAAGAAGGATCCTCCTTGGAGGAAGACTCTTATCTCTCGTACTGTTAGATATCCTATCATCTACAGGATGTAGCTGACTACAGTCATCTCCCCTTGCCGGAGAGGCCAAAAGCTCAAAGTGGAAGAATTTCTTCCACCCTTCTCCTAGTCTCCTGATAAACTATTGGGGTTGTTCAGCACTTTCGGACAATGTAGCGCCAACCACCAGGCGCCAAATGCCCAAACAGGCGAAAGAACGCCTGAGGCAGACAGTTCCAAGGAACACTGTCATTGTCTGATGCGGAGAAAGAGCGGGCCTACAACCTAGCGCAGATGCGCTAGAGGCGAACACATCGGACAGATAGAGTGTCCGATATGGACATCGCCAGACAGCCTCGAGACTCTACCAAGCTTGAAGCTCCAGCAAGTGGGGAGGAACCAGTCAGGCTCCAGGCGCTAATAAGAGCAAACCAGGAGCCAGACACGAAGAGCCTTCCAGGCATGAGGCGCCAGCCAGGCACAAGGTGCCAGGCGCGAGGCGCCTGTCAAGCGCGAGACACCAGCCAGGCGCTAGGCGCCATCCAGGCCTGGCGCCTGGCGCCTACTAGCCTCGAAGCACCAGCCAGGCTCCAGGCTTCATCCAGAAGAGATCCTTTTCAAGGAAGGCCCTGGTCTTCTGTGAATCAAGTATGATCTCTAAAGCACTTCAAGAGTGGCTTGATGATTCCTTCAAACAGCTGAGTATTAAAAGCGCATGAAGTGCGAGCTTTTATGAATTCTTGTTTGTTCCATTACAATATGTCATAAAGGACATATGAGCTGTCACGTATGGGAGATGCAACTTTGGGTTGACCTCCCATTACACGAAGGATGTAATTTTAACCTACGAGAGATCGTTCTCTCTTGGTTATACGTGTCCGCGGATACGTTGCTGGGATAGGGAGCCGACACTGATCCTTAACTAGTGAGTTAATTTGAAGTTTAATTTAGTGATTTTTATTGGGGTTTTTGAAAGGAGTTTGGGGATAACTTTTCAAATTAAGCGATAACCCTCGTTTTAGGATCAGGTGATCGAGATCGGTGTTGTGCTCCTTAATTATGCCAATAGGCATAGGTATATTGTCATATAAGTGGATTAGCACCCGTTGACAAATGCCAGTAAGGCTCTGCCGAGTAAGTGTATAAGACCCCATCGGCAGACCCACAAGAACTCTTGGCCACAGATCACTATCTTGCTAAGGCTCTTGAGACGAAGCAGACTCCTATGCAATGGCTAGGAAGTCAACCCTTCGTCTAGACAGAGAGGAACCAAGGTCTATAAATACCTACAACATAAGTTGTTTACCTGTCTAATCAGTAATTAGCTGTCTCTTTCCCTCCACCAAAGGGTGTCAATCAGCTAAGTATATATCTGACAGATAAGTTGAATGTATGAAAATGATATTGTTATAATACAATAAAGTTTCATACATACTTACCTGGCAGATATATACGATTGATGGCCCTCCCAGCCTCCCCGCAGGAGACAGGTGGAAGAGAGAAAATCTGGTTCTAGAAAATAATGGTTCCTATTCCTGCCACCCAGCGGCGGGACGGTAGATCACCTGACGTACCTACCTGTAGCGTGTGCCGCAAAATTTGAATTTCTGTCGGGGACGACGGAGTCTAAAGCTAAGTATATATCTGCCAGGTAAGTATGTATGAAACTTTATTGTATTATAACAATATCATATTTGACAACTCTGGACTTCTAACTCTTGTGGAGTTAAAAAGAAAGATGAGGGAAAAAATTCTTTATACCATCATTTTGTTATTAGTTATTATTATTATTATTTGAAAATATTAATAAATATATAGTAGATATACATAGTAGGTGTACCATAAAATTCTCTCATCTTAGTAAGAGAAAGAGAGATAGAGAAGAGTTGTTCTTGCTCAAAAGTGAAATGGAAAGGTTATTTCTTTAAAATACTATCACACATTTTGTAATTACAGTTATATTATTATTATTACTATTATTTTTTTCTCTCTATCACAGTCCCCTAATTCGACTGGGTGGTATTTATAGTGTGGGGTTCCGGGTTGCATCCTGCCTCCTTAGGAGTCCATCACTTTTCATACTATGTGCGCCGTTTCTAGGATCACACTCTTCTGCATGAGTCCTGGAGCTACTTCAGCCTCTAGTTTTTCGAGATTCCTTTTCAGGGATCTTGGGATTGTGCCTAGTGCTCCTATGATTATGGGTACAATTTCTACTGGCATATCCCATATCCTTCTTATTTCTATTTTCAGATCTTGATACTTATCCATTTTTTCCCTCTCTTTCTCTTCAACTCTGGTGTCCCATGGTATTGCGACATCAGTGAGTGATACTTTTTTCTTGACTGTCAATCAACGTCACGTCTGGTCTATTTGCACGCATCACCCTATCTGTTCTGATACCATAGTCCCAGAGGATCTTTGCCTGATCGTTTTCTATCACTCCCTCAGGTTGGTGCTCGTATCACTTATTACTGCAAGGTAGCTGATGTTTCTTGCACAGGCTCCAGTGGAGGGCTTTTGCCACTGAATCATGCCTCTTTTTGTACTGGTTCTGTGCAAGTGCCGGGCATTCGCTTGCTATGTAGTTTATGGTTTCATTTTTCGTATTGCACTTCCTACATATGGGAGAGATGTTATTTCCATCTATCGTTCTTTGAACATATCTGGTTCTTAGGGCCTGATCTTGTGCCGCTGTTATCATTCTTTCAGTTTCCTTCTTTAGCTATCCCCTCTGTAGCCATTGCCATGTGTCATCGCTGGCTAGTTCTTTAGTCTGTCTCATGTATTGTCCGTGCATTGGTTTGTTGTGCCAGTCCTCTGTTCTGTTTGTCATTCTTCTGTCTCTGTATATTTCTGGGTCTTCGTCTACTTTTATTAGCTTCCCGTTCTTTCCCATGCCCACTTCTTTAGCCCACACTCGTCTTCACTGGTTTTCAGATATTACCCCAGTGCTCTGTTCTCGATGTTGACGCAGTCCTCTATGCTTAGTGGTCCTCTCCCGTCTTCCTTTCGTGTTATGTATAGTCTGTCCGTATTTGCTCTTGGGTGTAGTGCTTTGTGTATTGTCATATGTTTCCTGGTTTTCTGATCTATGCTGCGGAGTTCTGCCTTCGTCCATTCTACTATTCCTGCACTGTATCTGATTACTGGCACTGCCCATGTGTTTATGGCTTTTATCATATTTCCGGCGTTGAGTTTTTGTACATGAAAACTTACCCAGCAGATATATACTTAGCTATAGACTCGGTCGTCCCGACAGAATTTCAAAACTCGCGGCACACGCGACAGGTAGGTCAGGTGATCCACCATTCCCGCCGCTGGGTGGCGGGATCCTGAACCATTCCCGTTTTCTAAGACAGATTTTCTCTGTCGCTTGAGCGAACAACATCTGTTGTTCGTTCCTCCATTTTGGATTTCTACTCGTTTGCCGAGAATTTGGATTGGTTTTTTGGTGACGTATTCTGTTTTTTCTCTGGCTTGGCATACGCTTATTGTGGACTGTTTTTCGACTTTGATTTTGACTGCTCTTTCACGATGTCTGACGCTAAGGCTTCACCTATGTTTAGAGTTTGTAATAGGAAAGATTGTAAGGTTAGGCTGCCGAAATCGTTGGTAGACCCTCATAATGTTTGCTCTAAATGTAGAGATAATGAATGTTCTATTAATAACACCTGTATTGAGTGCGAGAACTTAACAGAGCTTGAGTGGAAGGAGTTATCTTCTTATGTTAGGAAACTTGAGAGGGATAGAATAAGGAAAGCTTCAGTTAGATCATCAAGTAGATCTTGTTCTCTAGAACAAGACTTTCATAACTCTCCTGTTACTAACGATTTTCCCTTAGCCACAGCTACTTCTCCCGGTACTGAATCCAAGGATTCTTCCTCTGAAAGGGAAAATGTGAAAGCTTCTATCAAGAAACTTCAAGCTCAGTTATGAGCGTTAAACGAAGGTAAGAGTGGTGATAGTGATTTGTGCAGTGTCCCCAGTGCAGTGGAGGGGGCGTCTGACCGGTTCCTCATTGCTCCTAGGCTTAGACCGCTTCCAAACTCCCAGGACCAGGGGAGGAGGAATGTCAAAAGCCGCAGGGAGGATGCAGAACATCCCCAACGGTCAGGCGTCCCTTCGGCAGATCCTGATGTAACGTCCCAGGCTGCCTTGGATAGCCGCAGAAAAGGCATCCTAAGGGAGTGTTTTTCGACCTCGGACTCTTCCTCTCCTAAACGAGGATGGAGTTCTGCCTCTCAATCGCACCCTTTGAAGAGAGCCTGGAAGGCGCCGAAAGGAGACGCGGCTGATTCTAGCCCAGAGCGTTTTCCTGAGAATTGGCCCTCTGATCCTAAGAAGGCGAGACAGGAGGAGCCCTCTCTTCAGGATCCCACGAAGAAGTTCCTGATCAACCTGCAGGAGCAGTTATCCTCTCTAGTAGGCTCCTTCACTAAGGATTCAACAAGGAGGAAAGATGTTTTTCTCCCTGTTAAGAGTTCCTCTAAGCGCCCCTCTGCGGCTGGGAGAGAGCCCTCACACTCTCCAAGGCGATTATCTCCTTCGTCTAGAGACTCTTTGGACAGGAGTTTTTCTCCTGACAGGCGATTCCTTTCGCCCTGTAGGCGCTCTTCTCCAAGAAATAAGCGCCCTCCTTTGGACAAGGTTTTGAAGCCGAACAGAAGCGCCTCAATTCATCGTCAGGAAGTGCGTAGCGTCTCCCCTTCTAGACGCCTTGAATCGAGCAGAAGTCTCGATCGGTTCAGGTTCAAGGAGCCAGAAGAGAACCTAAAACAGTACAAGTATCAGGATCCTTTGGAACTGCAGGACCAGGAGTGGAACCAGGAGTCAGTCAGGCGCAAGGAGGCAGTCAGACGCAAGGAAGGGCGCCAAGAGCCTTTCAAGCGCCAGGATTCAGGGCGCCAGGAGTCAGTTAGACGGCAGGAGTCAGGGCGCCAGGAGTCTGTTAGGCATCAGGAGTCAGGGCGCCAGGAGTCTGTTAGGCTTCAGGAGTCAGGGCGCCGGGATCCTCTCAAGCGCCTTGAGTCAGGGCGCCAAGAGCCTATCAAGCGCCAGGAGTCTTATGGACCTCAAGTGACTAGACACCAAGAGCCTAGTAGGCGCAAGAATGTTTTTGACTGCCAGGAGCCTCATTCTTCTTATAGGAATTTTTCTCCTCCTTCGACGGCAAATAGAAATTTGTCGAAGATTCAGCGCTCTCCTTCTCGGGAAAGGAGTACTTCTCCCGGGAAGAGCCCTATCACTTCCAAACGGTCACCTTCAGTTGAGCCTTTGGAAGAAGTGTCGGATGATGAGAAGCCCGTAGATGTAGCAGTTTCAGACTACAAGAGGCTCTCACTTCTGCTTCTCAAGGAGTTCGGAGACTCCCTTCATCCTGCTGATCCTCCATCACCAGGATCACTAATGTCCAGTACCAAAGCTCATAAGTCTTCTTCATTCGTTAAGATGCGCCCGGCATTATGCATGAAGAAGGCTTTAAAGACCTTTACAGAATGGCTAGCCTCAAGAAGGGAAGCTGGTAAAACAGTTTTTTCCTGTCCTCCTTCCAAGTTAACAGGGAAACCTGGAAGGTGGTACGAGACCAAAGAACCCATGGGTTTAGGCCTCCCATCATCCGCAGACGCGGATTTTGCCTCTTTGGTAGACGCATCCAGGAGGAAGTCTTTGCTTTCTGCAAAGGCAACATGGGGCATGTGTGAATTAGACCATCTTCTAAAGGGCCTCTTCAAGACTTTAGAAGTTTTTAATTTTATGGACTGGGTATTGGGAGCATTAGCCAAGAGAGCCCAAGACACGGACTTCGTCTCTATGGAAGAACTTTCAAGTGTTCTGGCTTGCTTGGACAGAGCAGTTATGGACGGCTCTGTAGAAGTTGCCTCTCTGTTTGGAACAGGAGTGTTAAAGAAGAGATCGGTCTTTAGCTCTTTTCTATTTTGCAAAAGTCTGGGCGCAGAAGGGAGCGGATTCTTGGTCCCTCTCGATCCTGAAAAAAGGATACTTGATCCCCTTCAGGGAAAATCCTTCCTTGACGACAACTCCAAGGGAGTTGAGTGCAAGATACTCAGATCCGGTCCGAAGACTAGCTATTCTTCAGGCAGTGGAACAGATGATTTCAAAGGAAGCGGTAGAACTGGTACAAGATCTCCAGTCTCCAGGATTTTACAATCGGTTGTTCCTGGTACCAAAAGCATTGGGGGGATGGAGACCGGTGCTAGACGTCAGTGCCCTGAATTTCTTTGTTATGAAGAAGAAATTCTCGATGGAGACGTCTTCCTCTGTTCTGTCTGCTCTTCGTCCAGGGGACTGGATGGTGTCCCTGGACCTTCAGGATGCGTATTTCCATGTGCCAATTCATCCGGCATCGCGGAAATACCTAAGATTTATGTTCCAAGGGAAAGTATTTCAGTTCCAAGCGATGTGTTTCGGACTTTCGACTGCCCCTCAAGTCTTCACGGACATCATGAAGAATGTAGCTTATTGGCTACATCTGGAAGGGATCAGGATCTCATTATATCTAGACGATTGGCTAATAAGAGCCCAATCAGAGAAACAATGTCTGGAGGACCTTTACTTAACTCTGAAATTGACAAAGTCCCTGGGACTTTTAGTCAATCTCGAGAAAGCCATGCTGACTCCCCAGCAAAGCATTGTCTATCTGGGGATTCAGATGGATTCTCGGGATTTTCTAGCGTATCCTTCGCAGGAAAGGAGGGAACGCTGCTTGGAAAAGGTGGCAGTCTTCTTAAGGAAAGAACATTGTTCCGCGAGGGAGTGGATGAGTTTACTGGGGACCCTCTCCTCGATGGAACAGTTAGTTTCCTTAGGAAGACTACACCTAAGACCCCTTCAATTTTATCTGAAGGAGAGATGGGATTGGAAGTCTCAAGAACTGGGAGAAACCTTTCCAATCTCGAAGGGAATCAAGGAGAATCTCCTCTGGTGGTTAGATCCACAAAAACTAAGCAAGGGGATCTCCCTTCACTTAAAGAACCCTCGCCTAGCGTTATTTGCAGACGCCTCAGATTCGGGGTGGGGAGCAACCTTAGGTTCGAAAGAAGTGTCAGGCACTTGGGAAGGAGAACAAGTGTCCTGGCACATAAACAAGAAAGAACTAACAGCCATTCATCTGGCTCTAGTTCATTTCGAGGAACAGGTCTCAGGTCTGGTGATTCAAATTCACTCGGACAATACAACAGCCCTTGCATATATAAAAAAACAGGGGGGGACGCATTCCTTCTCCCTGTACGAGTCAGCAAAGGATCTGCTGATTTGGGCTCAGGAAAGGAAAGTCTCTCTTCTCACAAGGTTTGTGCAGGGAGAGAGAAATGTCCGGGCAGATCTGTTGAGCAGGAAAGACCAAGTCCTACCCATGGAATGGACACTCAATCTTCAGGTTTGCCAACAACTTTGGCATCTGTGGGGAAGACCCAATATAGACCTGTTTGCGACCAACAAGAACTACAGACTGGAAAATTATTGCTCCCTATCTCGGATCTGCAAGCGGTAGCCGTAGACAGCTTTCTGCTAGATTGGGCAGGTTTAGATACATACGCCTTCCCTCCTTTCAAGATAGTAGGGGAAGTATTGAGGAAGTTCGCTTGCTCAGAGGGAACAAAAATGACCCTAATCGCTCCCTTCTGGCCAGCTCTCGACTGGTTCACAGAGGTACTGGAGTGGATAGTAGATTTTCCAAGATCGCTTCCACTAAGGAACGATCTTCTCAAACAGCCCCACTTCGACAGATTTCACAAGAACCTCCCCGCTCTAAGTCTGACTGCCTTCAGACTGTCGAAGGACTCGTCAGAGCAAGGGGTTTTTCGCGCGAAGTTGCAAAGGCTATTGCAAGAGCCAGAAGAGTTTCCACCTCTAAGGTGTATCAGTCGAAGTGGGAGTTGTTTAGAAGATGGTGTAAGAGTAAGAAAATATCCTCTTCCAGTACCTCTGTAACTGAAATCGCTGATTTTCTTCTCTATTTGAGAAAGGGTTGTAACCTGGCAGTATCAACAGTGAAAGGTTACAGGAGTATGCTGGCCTCAGTCTTTCGACATAGAGGTCTAGATCTTACTAACAATAAAGATCTTCATGACCTAATAAGGTCTTTCGAAACCACGAAAGACCAGAAAATCAAGAAACCTAGCTGGAACTTGGATGTGGTCCTTAAGTTCCTAATGTCAGAAAAGTTCGTACCTTCTCACACAGCTTCATTTAGAGACTTAACTAGAAAGTCCTTATATCTATTCGCATTAGCAACAGCTAAGAGAGTTAGCGAGTTGCAAGCCTTGGAAGGTAAAGTTGGTTTTAGGAAGGATTCAGCGGTTTGCACCTTTAAACCACTTTTTCTAGCAAAGAACGAAAATCCCTCAAAACCATGGCCTAGAAGCTTTGAGGTAAAAGGACTTTCTTCACTAACAGGAAAAGAACTAGAGAGGACTTTGTGTCCAGTCAGGGCACTCAAGTTCTACCTGAACCAAAAAGCGAAAAAAAAACGTTATTAGGAGGTACAGAAGAAAGTCTTTGGTGCTCTGTAAAAGATCCTAAAAGAACTATTTCAAAGAATGCCCTAACGTTCTTCATAAAGGATTTGATAAAGGAAGCTCACCTTACATGCAATGAAGAGCACCTCAAGATCCTCAGAGTAAGAGCACATGAAGTGAGAGCCATAGCTACGTCAATGGCCTTTCACAAAACCTGGTCTCTTCAGACTGATAGAGTCAACGTTTTGGAGATGTAACTCTGTGTTCGCCTCCAATTATCTAAGAGACGTAAAAATTTCTTACGAAAAGTGCTTTGCTCTGGGAGTGTATGTTTCTGCGGATTCAGTGCTGGGAGAAGGAGCTGAGGCTAATCCTTCTTAACTTAGTTTAGTGTTAAAATTTTTCTTTTATTGGTGGTTGTTTTTATTGGTTGATTGTCAGAGGGAATAGGGGACCCTCTTGCAATTCATAGGTTATAACAGTACTAACATGGTCAGGTGATCGGGATTGGCTTCAGTGCTCCTTGTGTTTACTTATAGAAACCTTAACTCTGTCATGTAAGAGGGCTAGTCCCCATTGATATGACAAAGGTAAAGGCTCTACCATGTAAGTGGGTCAGCCCCCATTGGTACGATCCAGAGTAGGCTCTGTTGCGTAAGCGGGCTAGCCCCCATTGACCCGATCCTAAGAGTTATTCAGCCATAGGTCCATACCTCGCTGGGACTCTTGAGGCAGGCAGACTCATAGACAGTAGTCATGAAGTCTTCAGCCCAATCAGGTAGGAACCATGGATTATTATATCCAAGAAAATATGTTGTTTTCTCCCTGTTTTTAATGTATTTAGTATAATTATTATCATTATGTTTAAGCTGTCTCTTACCCTCCACCAAGGGTGCCAATCAGCTAAGTATATATCTGCTGGGTAAGTTTTCATGTACAAAAATGATATTGTTAAGATACAATAAAGTTTTGTACATACTTACCTGGCAGATATATACGATTAATGGCCCACCCATCCTCCCCTCAGGAGACAGGTGGAAGAGAAAATCTGTCTTAGAAAACGGGAATGGTTCCGGATCCCGCCACCCAGCGGCGGGAATGGTGGATCACCTGACCTACCTGTCGCGTGTGCCGCGAGTTTTGAAATTCTGTCGGGACGACCGAGTCTATAGCTAAGTATATATCGGCCAGGTAAGTATGTACAAAACTTTATTGTATCTTAACAATATCATTTTGACTTGAGTATCGCCTTGAGTCTCTGCATATATTCTTTCGTGATCATGTCCTTCATCTCTTGGTGTTTTATATCCCCTCCTTCCATTATTCCCAGGTATTATTATTATTATTATTATTATTATTATTATTATTATTATTATTATTTTTTTTTTATTTTTATTTTATTTTATTTTTTTTTTTGCTCTATCACAGTCCTCCAATTCGACTGGGTGGTATTTATAGTGTGGGGTTCCGGGTTGCATCTGCCTCCTTAGGAGTCCATCACTTTTCTTACTATGTGTGCCGTTTCTAGGATCACACTCTTCTGCATGAGTCCTGGAGCTACTTCAGCCTCTAGTTTTTCGAGATTCCTTTTCAGGGATCTTGGGATCGTGCCTAGTGCTCCTATGATTATGGGTACGATTTCCACTGGCATATCCCATATCCTTCTTATTTCTATTTTCAGATCTTGATACTTATCCATTTTTTCCCTCTCTTTCTCTTCAACTCTGGTGTCCCATGGTATTGCGACATCAATGAGTGATACTTTCTTCTTGACTTTGTCAATCAACGTCACGTCTGGTCTGTTTGCACGTATCACCCTATCCGTTCTGATACCATAGTCCCAGAGGATCTTTGCCTGATCGTTTTCTATCACTCCTTCAGGTTGGTGCTCGTACCACTTATTACTGCAAGGTAGCTGATGTTTCTTGCACAGGCTCCAGTGGAGGGCTTTTGCCACTGAATCATGCCTCTTTTTGTACTGGTTCTGTGCAAGTGCCGGGCATTCACTTGCTATGTGGTTTATGGTTTCATTTTTCGTATTGCACTTCCTACATATGGGAGAGATGTTATTTCCATCTATCGTACTTTGAACATATCTGGTTCTTAGGGCCTGATCTTGTGCTGCTGTTATCATTCCTTCAGTTTCCTTCTTTAGCTCTCCCCTCTGTAGCCATTGCCAATTTTCATCGCTGGCTAGTTCTTTAGTCTGTCTCATGTATTGTCCGTGCATTGGTTTGTTGTGCCAGTCCTCTGTTCTTTCTGTCTTTCTCCTGTCTCTGTATATTTCTGGGTCTTCGTCTACTTTTATTAGTCCTTCTTCCATGCACTCTTTAGCCACTCGTCTTCACTGGTTTTCAGATATTGCCCCAGTGCTCTGTTTTCGATGTTGACGCAGTCCTCTATACTTAGTAGTCCTCTCCCTCCTTCCTTTCGTGTTATGTATAGTCTGTCCGTATTTGCTCTTGGGTGTAGTGCTTTGTGTATTGTCATTTGTTTCCTGGTTTTCTGATCTATGCTGCGGAGTTCTGCCTTCGTCCATTCCACTATTCCTGCGCTGTATCTGATTACTGGCACTGCCCATGTGTTTATGGCTTTTATCATATTTCCGGCGTTGAGTTTTGACTTGAGTATCGCCTTGAGTCTCTGCATACATTCTTTCCTGATCGTGTCCTTCATCTCTTGGTGTTTTATATCTCCTCCTTCCATTATTCCCAGGTATTTGTATCCTGTCTCATCTATGTGTTTGATGTTGATCCCATCTGGTAGCTTTATCCCTTCAGTTCTCGTTACTTTGCCTTTTTGTATGTTGACTAAGGCGCATTTTTCTATTCCAAATTCCATCCTGATGTCCCCAGATACAATCCTTACAGTCTGGATTAGGGTATCTATTTCCTTGATGCTCTTACCATACAGCTTGATGTCGTCCATGAACATCAGATGGTTGATTTTGTTGCCTCTTTTCTTGAGTTGGTACCCGGCATCCATCTTCTGTAGTACTTTTGTCATGGGAATCATGGCTACTACGAAGAGTAGTGGGGACAGTGAGTCGCCCTGGAAGATCCCTCTCCTGATATTAACCTCTGCTAGTCTTATTCCAGAGCTTGTAAGTATTGTATTCCAGTTGCGCATTGTATTTTTGAGGAAGCTGATGGTATTTTCCTCTGCCCCATATATTTTCAGGCATTCTATTAGCCATGAGTGTGGTATCATGTCGAAGGCTTTCTTATAGTCTATCCATGCCATTATTATTATTATTATTATTATTATTATTATTATTATTATTATTATTATTATTATTATTATTATTATTATTAACAATATTATTAACAATATTTGAAAATATTAGTAAACATAGTACATACTACATATACCATAAAAATTCTCTCATCTTAGTAAGAGAGAGAGAGAGAGAGGGAGAGAGAGAAATTATTATTGTTATTTGATTTATATATAAAGGCTTGAAAACTTATAAATTACATAAAAAATTGAGCAAACACCTTTACAGAGTTTCTCCAGGATTCAAAAATGTTGTGTTTGTGTTTTTTGTGTGTCTGTGACATACTCACATGTGATAATTAGTTAGGTCCCAATTAAAATTTTGCGCTATTGTGAATTTGCGCAACTCGAATTGCGTAAGGTTGGGGTATTACTGTACTCCTATTCCTGGTTCTCATGCTTCTAATCCTGATGCCATTGCCAGCCTTAATTCTAGGTTTGATCAGAAGATTAATTTAGTTGTAAGTGCAGTGTCTGAATTAGGGTTGTCCTTAAACACTTTGACAAAGTGTTTAAGTGTGTTATGAGTTTGGAGGAGGTGGCTAATTGTCCCGCTGGTGCTGCTATAGGAAGATACCTGTCCCGCTCCCCTGAACCCGGGAGAAGACATACCATAGGTCCAAGGGAAGCCAGTGGGGTTTGCCCGCAGATAGTTTCCCACTCAGCTGAGCCTGTTGCCCAATCCTAGGTGTCAACTGACAGCCATTGGAAAGGCATCAAAGTGAATGTGCATCACCTATTGTCAGACTCTGAAGATTCCAGCCCTGACAAGAGGTGCAGGAAGAGCTTCCCTGCTTCTTTTCACTCTCTCAAGAGGCTCTCTGATGGCATAGACTGCTTCCCTCCTCAGTCAAGAGGTATAGGAAGGCCAGTCACAGCTCCCAACCCTCCTGCAGTTTTGGCGTGACCCCAGGTGTTGGGATGGGATAGCCTGGAGTCTTTCTCACTGTACAGGCAGTCCTCGGTTATCAGCGATCCAGTTTTATGGTGCCATAACAGACAGAGTTCCGGTTATCTGTGCCATAAACCCCATTATGGCACCATTAATCGCAGAGTTTCAGTTAATTGCAGTTTTCACTTATTGGCACACCCCCACGTACAGAACACCCCTGCCAATAACCAGGGACTGCCTATATAATATATGGAGCACCCCTTTTTGGTCCACAAGCACCCAAAAGACCTGCTCAGGCAGCAGTCATCGTCATTTGAGCACCTCTCTGGCTCTGAGCAACCGTTCCACTAGAGCACTTGCCACCCGCTCGCAAGTGTCAGACACCAGCTCCCGTGCACCTGGTGCCAGCGCTTGTGCGTTCCACACCACCTTCACCTCCTCACTCTCTGGTTCAGGACCCTTCAGGAGACAACTGGCATGCATTATGGGGCTTTTACAGAAATCTCCCAAGACCTCCTAGGATGTATCCTTGTCGTCGGTTTCTTCAGACAAAGAGGAACTTGAACAGACATCTGCACCCTCTGCGTATGCTTCACTGCCTAGATATTGTCTAACTTACCAAATCACTTCCTGCCTGTTGCCCCAGTGTCTCTGGCTTCAACCTTCCTTATGAAGAATCAGACAGGCGACAACACTTGACTCCCCATGATGGTTCTTTCCTCCTCCTCAAGGAAGGCACTCAGGGAGCAGGGCAAAGCCTCCCTCTAGGCTGATATGTAGGAGATACCTCTCCTATTCTACCGAAGAAGCTCCCTCTTTTGGAGTCGCTGCCTCTGTTAAAGGAGACCTCTCTAAACTTATTGATTCTTTCCGGCGCTCAGCCTTTGCACCAGCAAAGGTTATGTTTTTGACACCTTAGTTAGACCACCTTGTCAAGAACATTTTCAAGGTGTTCAAAGTATTCAGTTTCATGAACTGGACTGTTAGGGCCCTAGCTAATAAGATCAAAGAATGCGCTGGCCTGGCGGAGGACTTTGCTTCAGATTGGTTATTGGTTTTGTTGTGCACCAACAAAGCCATAAGGGATGGCTCCCTATAGCTTGATTCTCTTCTCCATGGGGTTCTAAAGAAAAGAGAATTGTAGTGCTCCTTCACCACAAAAGGAGTCACACAGACCAGAAAAATCTACTCTAATGTTCTCTCCTCTGGTTGAGCTTTACCTCTTCCCCCAAGCTATTATTCAAGGAATCTCTTCAGATCTTTAGAAGACGTCAATGCAGGATTTGTTAGCACAGTCTGCTAGGCAACCTAAGGACGCCTCCACCCTCATTACCAAGTCTATTTTTCCTCTTCAGCTTTGGCATTTTCTTGGAGGCAAGCAGAAGCCCCAAGCCAAACCTTACACTTCATGTTGAAATCCGTTGGGGAAAAAACTTTCAAACTCACTGCCAAGAAGTGAAGATACAATCCTCCATGCTCCAGTAGAGGCCAGACTTCTCCACATTTTAGAGAGGTGGAGTCAGAGAGGGTCGGAACAATGGGTTGTCAAGGTCCTGAATGAGGTTACTATTCCTTTCAGGGAGAAGCCTCCTATAGTCAAGTCTCCCATTGTCTTGATAGCTTACTCGGAAGGCTCCGAAAAGTTTTCGGTTTGATGGAAGTTGATTCTCACCTCCTCAAAGTAGCTGTATAAGAGGTAGAGGATCACAATTCAGAGGGATTCTACAGCTGTTGCTTCATAGTTCACAAGTCTTGGGGGGCGCTGGAGGCCCATTCTCAATGTCCGTGCCCTGAAGTTTTTTGTTCAGAAGACTCCAGAAAGTACTTCCAGTTTTTTTTTTTTCAGGACATGGTTATTCAGCCCCTCAAGTATTTATACAAGTTCTCACTCCTCTCAGCAAATGGTTCCATCTCTGCAGCATCAACATCTGCCTTTACTTAGAAGCTGGCTTCTCCATTCCCCAGTGAAGGAGAAGTGCATGGAGAACTTAGAGGAAAACTTCACTTTACTCAAGAGTTAGATATCCTGATCAACAAACTGAAATCTCAACTGACCCTGATGCTAGAGATTCTTTATTTGGGGATGATCCTGAACTCTCAGGCTTTTCAGGTTTTTCCACCTGCCAAAAGAGTAGACTTCTGCCTTTGTACAGTTTGCAGTTTTCTCTCTATCCCATCCTGTTTGGCTAATCAGTGAATGAGCCTCTTGGGGACTCTGGCCTCCATCAAGTAGTTCTTGAAGTTGAGCAGACTGCACTTAAAGAGCTCTTCAATTCTATCTCAAGGACAACTGGAACAGGAAAACCCAACTGAACTCCATCTTTCCCGTCACATTAAAGATAAAATCAGATCTCCTATGGTGGCTGTGCAAATGAAGGCTTCTTCAAGGAAACTTCCTTTGTCCGTCAAACCCCAACCTAGACTTTTACTCCGATGCCTCAGAGTTCTGCTAGGGATAAAAAATTTTCAGGGACATGGTCCACAGAACAAAGAGGCCGACATAACATCAATAAACTGAAAACAATTCACCTGGGTCTCCAGTCCTTCTAGCCTCTGATCTTCAGCAAGACAGTGGTTGTTCATGTGGACAACACCACTGTCCTGTCTTATATCTGCAAGCAGGGAGGCACTCACTCCTTCTCCCTCTGCAAGGCTGCAAAAGATCTTCTCTAGGTGGAGCAGAATCAGGTTACCTTCATCACTCAATTTATTCAGGGGAGACTGAATGTCTTAGTGCACAAGCTCAGTCACTGCGAGTAGGTCCTTCCCACAGATTGGATCTTGGATTCCCTGGTTTGTAACAATCTGTGAAATTTATTGGGGCAGACCAATTGTAGACTTGTTTGCAACGTCTAAGAATCATCATCTTCGTCTTTTCTGTTCACTAGCCCCGAACCCTCTGGACTGGTCACACCTAGATGTGTCTGTTTTCTTCCCATTTGGCATGATAACAGAGGTGATCAACAGGTTCAGTTCACTTCCCATCGCACCGTATTGATAACACTGGTTGCTCCGTTCTAGCCCATGAAAGAATGGTTCCCAGACCTACTTTGTCTCTTAGTAAACTACCCTGGAAAGCAGTCACTTCTCAAACAGCCCCACTTCTTAAAGTTCCACCAAAGGTTGTCCACTTTGGCTCTGACAGGATTCAGACTGTCCTGAGTCTTGCCAGAGTGAATGGCTTTTCAAAGCTATTTGTGGATGCTATAGCCAGATTAGACGCCAGTCGTCCAGGAATGTCTGTCAATCCAAATGGACAGTTTTCTGAAGGTGGTGCAATAGATGTAAAATATTGTCTTCTAAGATGTCTGTAAGCCAGATAGCAGACTTTCTGCTTTATCTGAGGTCCTCTAGGAAGTTATCATCCTTTACTGTCAAGGGGTATAGGGTTATGTTAAATTTGGTCTTCAAGCATAGAGGCCAGGACCTGTCCTCTAACCAGGACTTCAACCACCTCATTAAATCATTTTATACAGATAAGCAAAGGAAGTCTGATAACTTCTCTTGGAACCTCGACATAAGTTTTAAAGTGGCTTTCAGGTTCAGCTTTCAAATCCCTGTGATCCATTTCTCCTAAGGACTTAATAGGAAGACTCTCTTTTCTTGTTGCTTTGGCCACTGCCAAGTGTATTAGCAAGCTTCAGGCTATTGACAAGAGAACTGGTTTTGCTCAATGAGACAGTCTGTTCTCTCTCTCTCTCTCTCTCTCTCTCTCTCTCTCTCTCTCTCTCTCTCTCTCTCTCTCTCTCTCTCTCTCTCTCTCGTTCCTTGCCAAGAATGAAAACCCTCCCAATCCCTGGCCTTTCCGTTTCACCTTAAAAAGCTTGATGGACATCATTGGATTGTATAAGGAAGAGATGTTTCTGTGTCTGGTGAGAGCCTTACAGTACTACTTACAGAGGGCCAAAAAGATTAGAGGGCTTTCTAGCCATCTTTGGTGTTCAGTTAGGAACCCTTTTCATTCAGTGTCAAAGAATGCTCTAGCTTACATTTTGAGAGACGATTTCCAAAGCTCAATCTTGGATACAAGAGGACATTCTGACTTCAATTAAAGTAAAAGCTCATCCATCTTACAATGTACGTATTAGAAGTACAAGTTGGTCTTTGCAACTCATTACCATGAAGGATGATGAAACTGTGTTTGAAAATTGTAGTACCTTAGGATCTTTATCTTTGGAAGAGGAAGAATAGGGAGCATTCTTTCCCTCCTCTATCTCCTCGCCTTGATTTAGGGTGTCAAGTGGTGTGACTATATCCCCACACCACTACACGTTATGATGAGCACTATACAGAGACAGTATCCACCTGCATTAGCTCTCTTACCAGCTAAGGAAACAAGCAGCATTGTATCAATGCTAGCAACTTTTGATATTTCAAAGTCATTAGTACTTTTATTAATGTTTTGGAGTGGAATATGTCCATGTATCCCCCCACCTGTCAATGTGGATTCAGCTATATGTTAACTTCCCTACTGGATATAGGGTGCAAAGGACTTTGTCGCGAACCGATTAGAATGTTTAACAGTCGCGGGTGTTGTGGAAAAGCTTCAAGATATTAGCGAATACTTTGGGTGGATGAATGACACCGCTGATGAAGGCAAACATTGTCATGCCTCAGAGGTGAGAAAGAGCGCGAGTGTGCAAGTTGACCTAGCTGCTGGTCGATAGTTATGTGATGATGACAGAAAAATGCGAACATGTATCCATTCGTGTGCCAAACAGGGTGTGTTCCTGGAACCTTCTAGAACTATTTAATGTGTTTTGTATGTGCGAACACCAGGGCTCCTTAGAATGTAATATAATGAGATTGCAGCCAGAGTGGCTAGTATTCTAGATCGAGAACCTTTTGAGTGATACGTGGAAGGGGGCCTAGAGGAAAGCACAGAAGATCCATCCAGAAAGGTAATAGTGATAAAAGACTTTGTTAAACAATTTAACATTTCACAGATGCCCCGAGAGAAGCCGAAGTGCCATGAAAAAACGTTTTCTTTCTCTCCCATGTCTATGCTTCTCTATTTTACTGTGTGCTTATTCATTTTAATTTTATTTCTGATAAGTGTGGTTTCTTTCCTCAGATGGGTTCGATTGTCGCCTCATAAAATGAATTCTCTGACTGACTTTTTTGCCTCTTAGTTTTTGGGAAAATAAAAATAGTCATTGAAGTGATGTGCTTTTATGGAGAAGGGTTTGTGGTATTTTATTTGAGATGATTTTTACTAGAAGTGATTGTATTTCATGTTTTTGGGACTAACAGTTAATTTTTTTTTCTCATGTTAGGTTTTTTGGGGGAAATAAAGGCTCTGTTTTTGTATTCCAGAGTTTGGTTTTAGCCTAGATTTGATAACTTGATTGAGCTACGGAGATGCCAGCTCATGGAGGATGCTTGAGGTAGGTTATATTACCAGATGGGTGCTTTCCCTCCTTTTATTAGACAGTCAATTAGACCCTATTAACAGTTGGTGGCAGTCGGGAACGGCAATCAGGCCTATGGATTACATTTCTGGCGAGACTTGGGGGATGTATAGGAGTTAGGAAATCATGTAGATGTTAGGAAAAGGGATTATAGTTAGAATTTAGTCAATTGGCACTCTGATGCTGGGGGGACATGATGGGACTTGGGTCAGCAAATTGCTTCGGCTGGGAGTTGCAGCTGCTGAAAGCAGTAATGTTACAGCAAGTGCTAGGTTTTTGTGATATGACGTGTGTGTAATAAGTGCGGTGTGGCTATTTTAAAATTGTGGTTATTAGTGTATAATTATGGTGGGGCTATTGGTGTATTGGGACTATGTGTCATGGAGACATTAACAAGCAGATATGCTGTGAGAAAAGAGGAATTTTGGTGAGGGTTAAATTTTTTTTTTTCCTGTTTTCTTTCTCTCTCACTCTCGAGAGATTGTGCATTTATCCTTTTTTCCTTTTCATTAGGTGAGGCTTTGTAACTGAAATGTGGATATATGGGATGTTGTGATTTGACTATTTTTATGTGGTTATTAACTACCATATATATATTCACGTATCATGCGACTTTTGAAGACCTAATTTTGAAAGTAATTTTAAGGGGGTCGCATCATACATGAGATATAAAACTCGTGTGTGTAATAATAACATATTAGTATCGTATGATTAAATACAAACGTAATGGATATAAATCTTTTCCATGGATCTTTTAAAAAGTTATGTTTTACTTCACTGCATCCAGTAACATTATATGTATTTTCATATTACTATTTTTTTGTATTATAGAATACAAACATAGCAATCAATGTTTTGGTTTGGAAATCAGCTGAGGGTGATTGCTGAGTTAAGTTTGTTTTACTGTATTGACCTCAAATAAGAGTGACTTTCTTGCTTCTAGTTAGCGCAAATGAATCTCAAGATACTCTATTTATATGAAACGAGGTTATTTTATGCTATACGAAGTGTTTTCAAGTTGAAATATCACTTAAAGACGTATCATTTGTGAAAGAATTTAGTTATTTTTTTCGTTAGTAGATGGAACTGAGGGCATGTTTATTGCGTAAACAAAAATCAACAGATTCCGTTTGATATTTTCACTAGATCTCATCAGAGTACTACGAGCTTTACATATTTATCTTGTATTGGAATGAATACAGTAAGATGTGTTCTTTCATGCCCAATAGTTTTGATTAAAACGCGTTTCTCTCCAATTTTGTTTATGGTCGAGTTTGATGGTACTATACCGAAGTTTGTGAGTTTCATCCACGTTGCTGATGCACGATAATAGTCGTTAGTGGGTCAACATTCTTTCCTCAACTTCAGCAAAAACTAACAGATTAAATTTAGCAGTATATGCCTTTGCTGATCTTTTCTACATAGGAAGAAAGGATATAGTAATGTAAAAATATATCTGTCTTATTCTCCTTAACATCATTTGTAACATAACTACAGTAATTTTTTACTATCGTGCGATGGTTGAGATGCAAGCAAAAAGGTTGTTGTTATCGTATTCGGTTGTTTATGGCAAATCAGCTGTTTCTGGCTGTACACATTTTCAAAACAAGTATATCAACTAACGATACTCATGGCATTCTCTTTTACTTTATTTTAAACTTAACTAGAAGATGAGATAGATAAAGAGATGGAAGAAAAGGGGTTAGCCTAACTAAAAAATGAAATAGGTAAAGAATAGGAAAAGAGGTTAGCCTATTGTTATTTGGTCTTGTAAATTCAACTTGCATGATACGTGAGATATGTGATGAAATAATTTTTTAAAGGTGAAAATGTGGGGGTTGCATGATATGTGAGATCGCGTGTTACATGAGTATATACATTAAGTTGTTTGATCTTTTTTACTCTCAGGAATTAGTTTATTGAGAGGAATATACAGTGCCGATGTGTTTCAATTTTGTGGTGTGTGTGTGTGTGTGTGTGTTAGGCGAGTTGGTGCAAGCAACGAGAAAGAGAGGCATGAAGGTTTCAGCTATGCTTAGGCTAGCAATCTTGGGTCGGGAGTCAGCAGAAACTCTTGGTTGGTAACGAGAAGTGAGAGAAACAGATACTTCCACCATTCATTCTTTTTCTCTCTCCCGTCTTTTGCTGCACCAGTGACCCAGAAAAGAGATCAGCTTATGTAACCTTGACTGTGAGAGTAGAAAGGGTTCTTTTTTATTTCCCGTAGAGTGCAGGGAATATTTACCTTGGGACTTTTTATGTGGTGAGGATTGGTACAATTTGTGTCTGTTTGTCTGTGTGTGTGTGTGTGTGTGTGAGAGAGAGGGAAACTTGGGAAATATTGTTGGTATTCTAATGATATTGAGGTAGGGTTGAATACTAAGGGTTTCTCTAAGAGAGACAAAATGGCAGAAGTAGACAATAAGAATCAGACTTTGTTGCATAAAATCACTAATATTGCAGTGATGGTTTGCCCTTTTCAGGGTATTGTCGATGGCGTTCTTTCTCGACCAGTTCAGATTCTAATTGAAGGTGTTAATAACTTTTTGAGCGCCAAGCGAATTAAAAAGGATGTAGAGCATTTAGGGAGGCAAAGACCCCCACAAGATTTCAACAAAGAGGACTTTGCACATCGTTGCCGCAGTTTTCAGTATACAAAATGCCGGTCATGGACTGAACTAAAAGCATTTCTGAGGACAGCCTATGGAACAAAGAAACACGTGGATATGGTCCGAGACCTGAGGGGTTTTTACAAAATTAGGAAAGGTCAGAAGACCATGAATTGATCATAGCTCTAAGCTTTTTGATATAGCAGGAGAATTGATACAGAAATTGGAAAATTCCACATGAGTAAGCGATAATAATATCTCCCTTGGTAACCTGCACAGATTCTTGCATTTTTCTCAGCTTTACACAATGTCGCGGACACCATTGTAGATAGCTTTGATGAGAAGATTGAACCCACATCAGGTGAGGAACTGATCTATTCTCAGGTTCAGAAACACATGTCCAAATGCCCCACCGTGAATAGCACATTTTTTAATGGAATGGTCCAAGGAACTTAACACAAAGGGATTTAAGTTTCCCTTCCTCCCGATTGTGTGCAAAAGTGGAATATAAGAAGGGATTTACAGTTCCAGGGCAACAATTAAGTTGTTTCAATTGTAATTAGCAAGGGCACACCAAGAAACTATGCAGAGTAAAATACTTTGGAGCAAGCAGAAGTGCAGATCACTTTTGGCAGTCTTGTCCGTCTCAGAAATGGAGTGATGCAAGACCCACACCTCAGAACAATGGGAGATCTGATACGAGAGCTTCCCAAGCAGGTCACTCAAAGGGACCAAGAGGTCAGTGAAATTTTTGGAAAGCCGAGCAACAAAAAAGGTACAGATGACTTGTATGTGCCATTGTGGTCTTGTGGGGGACTCCCCAGAGCAAAGGCTAAAGTACAAGGAACACTGGGGGATGTGAAGATTCCAATTTTTATTGATACTGGAGCTTCATTTAACTAAATAGACTATGGTCTATATCAGTCAATGTTCTCCCAATACTTTCTGAAACCCTCAACAGAGATGGTGTGTGATGTGCAAGCCCATTGATTAAATACCTTAGGTTTTATAAGAGTGCGGTTTGCACTGGGTGATTGAATATTAATAGAACCATTTTTTTGTGATAAAAGGAAGAATGTTAACAGAACCATTTTGGTGATAAAAGGGGTTGTGTTGGGCAACAGACTTTTGTTGGGCCATCCTGCATGTAGGAGAAACAGGATGTCGTTCCATACACCTCAGTTCATTGGCAAACAACCTGAAGAACTCTTTGAAATGGCTCAAGAATGGTTTGCTTCTTCTCCACTGTTATTGAGCTGTTCATGTGGTAAGCAGTGAGAGAAACAAATAATTCTTGAGTGATTATAAATTAAAATTAAATATTTATTCTTCAACCAAAATCAGTACATATATAAAATCACAAAATTTGTAACTGCATTTTTTCAGAAAATTTGCTACAGTGCATTTTTTCTACACCCAGCCATTCTATAACTTATAGAATTTCTGTTTTCATGTGCTTTAATGTAAGACTGTCCTATTAATTTCCAAATGATTAACTTATCAGGTATAGAGAGCAGAAGTTAAACATATTTTTTATTTTTCTTACTTGGAGAATTTTTTTACTTTTATGAATAGTACTCATGAAACTTAATTCTGTGTTATTGTAGGAAGAGGTAAACAAAGTTTTATATTTTCAGTTGACCAAGACAGTGACTTGAAAACATTTGTCATGAAAATAAATCACCATATAACACCCATGGGGCTAGCTATCAAAAAATATTCCCAAGAAGATTTTCATAGTAGTTCTCAGTGTTTTCTTCTTGTGAATACATGGAATACTGAAGCTACCAGGTTAGTTACTTTACTTTATTTTCTCTTTAGTTATGTGTAATTGATAGTCAGGGTTGCCTATGCATGTCAGATGTACTGTAAATGTAGCAGTCCTGTTAACCCTTAATAGACAGATATTGTCATATGAGTAACAATAACAGGTTTTGAGTGGTGGATGGATTATCTCATGGTGAGTATCAATATTTGGAGAAATTGCACTGGAAGGAGGTTCCATTACATTATTAGCCTATAAATTCACTAATGGCAATGTTTAGACTGGCTTGGCTCGTCAATTCTAGGAGTCTCATGAATCAGTATTGTACTTAACTCCAAGGGGACATGTAGTATGTCTCTCTCTCACTTAACGTCATCATATATGAAGCCCCTCGTATACAAGGGGCGAATGTGCCAACCCCATCGAAAATGATTTGTGTGTGTTCTCTGCAAAGTGGAAGCTCTGAAAAACTCATGGTGGAGAGCGTTTTGTGATTCTGACCCGTGCTGGCTCAGAACTTTTGTTTCAGTTTCCTTTGTTTTACACAGGCGCAGCAGCGGAGGAGGTCTGGGATTTCAGAGCGTGAGGGGCAAATGCCTCTCAGCCACTCAGACGTGAGCTAGTAAGCACCCCTGCTAGTCATCCCGCCAAGCATGTGAATGAAGTCTGGCTTTGTTTACACTGCATTATTTTGTTACAATTGAATTACTCATTAACACCCCAAACCCTTCACAAGAACAGGGGAGAGAGAGAGAGAGAGCACAAAATAGAAGAAAAAGACAAATTAGAGAGAAAAAGAGATCAAAATGACTCCCCAAACCCTTCAAAAGAACGGGGAGAGAGAGAGAGAGAGAGAGAGAGGAAAAGAGCAAAAAATAGAAGAAAAAGAGAGCAAATTAGAGAGAAAAAGTGATCAAAAACACCACCCAAACTCTTCAGAAGAACAGGAGAGAGAGAGGAGAGAGAGAGCAAAAAATAGAAGACGAGAGCAAATTAGAGAGAAAAGAGATAAAAAACACCCCCCAAACACTTCAGAAGAACAGGGGAGAGAGAGAGAGAAAAAAAGAGCAAAAATAGAAGAAAAAGAGAGCAAATTAGAGAGAAAGAGATCAAAAACACCCCCCAAACCCTCCAGAAGAACGAGAGAGAGAAGAGCAGAAAATAGAAGAAAAAGAGAGCAAATTAGAGAGAAAGTGATAAAAAACACCCCCAAACCTTTCAGAAGAACAGGAGAGAGAGAGAGAGAGAGAGAGAGAGAATTCTAATGATGTATTGTAACATGCTATTCTGTAATAATTATATCTGCCACTTATACATGACTTTAAATGCTTGTAACTCAAAAGTAAGAAATTGGTGCATTTGGCCCTTGTCCACGAGATGCCTAGTATATATTTGCACATAAATATATCCAGGGGCAGGGTTGCTGTTGGTTTTAATTCTTATCTTTTATGATAGTATGTCAGTTTCAATTGTAATTTTGTAAAGAAAAGTGCAAAGAAATATTAGAAAAACATGTATTGTAATCCAAAAAAGTTACTGCATCTTGGATCCCTGTAAATGTACATAAATATTTTACAACAAATTTATTCAGAATTTGTTATTGGTTTTAGTTCTTATCATTAATGATATTGTGTGAGCTGTAGTTATAATTTTACAAAATAAAATAAAATAGATTATTAGAAAAAACATTTATAACGGTAAAATTTACAATTGTCTTGTAAAAGAGGCCTCACGAGGGGTTGTAAATAGTCATTTGTTCCTACACAGTATATAAACCTTGGTTCTTTACAGTAGGAATTGTTTATGGCGAAAACTGGAACATGGCTATTAAAGTTCTTGAACAAGGTGGTTAGGCAGTAACTAGTACAGCTAGTCCTTGGTTATTGGCAGACGGTTTACAGCGATCAGGTTTTATGGGGCTTGTCTAGCACCATAACAGGCCGAGTTTCAGTTATCGATGCTATGAGGTGCTGATGATAGGGTTTATGGCACCGTAACTTACCTAACAGAGGCACCATTAACCGGAACTCGTGCCATAAGCGTCATGAATCGCTGAGTTTCGGTTAATGGCAGTTTTCTATAATCAACACCCCTCCGAGAATGGAACCGAAATAGAGGTGACTATTCTTTATTCCTGGAGTGGTGGTTTTTTTTTATTAACATGTGGCTATGGGGGTTGGTTATTAACCAAATGGAGGAAATATTTTTATCACCAGAATGGTGTTATTATTAATATGGTGTCTCATATTAATATATGGAGGTGGGATTAATCCTTGGCAGGTGACCTTTTTTTTGTGGTCATGGGAGTTTTGTTTTTTCGAGCCAAGAGAAGATTTCTGTGGTTCTTTCTTTTTGGTTTCGTGACTATTTGGAGGTGAGTGGCATTACTGCATTGTAGTCCTATGGAGATGTGTGCATTTTTTATGTTCACAAGTGTATTATTTTTGGAGGCATATAATTGGGCAGTATCACGTGAGAGAATACTTCTTCAAGACAAATTTTTGAACACATTAGTCATATCCTGGAGTTAATTTTGTGAAATGTGCTTACTTTGTGTCAGTTAGACCTTTTTCTATAGAATCATGAGTTTCCAAACTTGTGTGTCTGACTAGACATTTTTTATGCTGCAGTTGAGCATACGTGTCCGCAGGTGGATTTTTCTGCTGACAAGCGCTGTGCTGATCCTTTTCCTTTAGTGGTGATTGCTCAGAGTTTTTGCAATATCTGGAAATGTTGACAATAGCATTTCACGAAAGCGCATGTGTTAGAGTTTGCTTTCTGGCCATGTCCGGTCGATGAAAGTTGCGATGGCAAATTCCGTAACTATACATGGGGCATTTCTTGGGGAAAAACGCGGGGGTTATGCATATTATACATATACTATGTTTTTTGTGATGGGGAAGTTTACTTGTGATTATCTTTTTTTTTATTTTTCTTCCTTTTCCTATGAGAGATGTAATTGGGGATTGAGCTTAAATAACTTCTTTTTGGACGGGAGATGTAATTTATCGGGGTTGTTGTTTATATAAATGGGAGTTTGACATTAAGTCTCATTGTAATTAATCATATGAGCAGTAAAGGGGTTTTTGCTATTAAACATTGGAGATTTTTACTGATTTTGTGAGTTGCTGTAATATCAGAGCTTGAGAGAACATTTTTTTATTTTTTGGGTCTGGGCGTGTTACATGATTTTTTTTTCCTTGGGCTCATTACGATTTTTTCTTATTTTTTTTTTTTTACTTATGGGAACATTCGAGTTTGAAATGTGAGTGCAGAAGTCCATGGAGTTGCTGTGAGTTTCTGAGTTGTGTTTGCTGATGTGTGAGTTTGGAGAATTGAGTTGGAGAACTTGATGTTTTTTTTCCTTTGCGAGTTATGATAATGACTTATGATTTAGTAGTCATATTACATGGAGATGTTCAGTTAGTATTTCTGACTTTTTGAGATCATTGTTTGATAGAAGTAGTATGTCTGGGGTCAATTTTCTTGGATTGACCGAGGACTCGACCGACATACTAACACACCATAAAAGTCGTTCCCCAACGCTAGCAAGACGTCCACCAGCCGTGCAGAGAGGTTGCTGTCGTTTATCAAGGGTGATTAAAGAGTTTCCACGAGAGTGATTACGAGAGTTCTACAGAGTTCTACAGCGCTTTTGGGGATCTGCAGAAGCCGTTAGAAGTCTTCTACAATTAGGGAGGCATTCCGTCTTCCTACAGCCTGCTACAGTTTGAGCAGCTAGTTGCAGACAAAGAGGGATATTCAAGAATCCAAAATGAGAGAAAATTCTAGTGTTATTGAAAATGAAGTGTGATAGACTTTACTTTGTGCTGCCAGAGACGTGCAGTTATTGTTTATATTTTATTTTAAGCCGGCCAATGTTTTTTATGTTATATAAGCTATTTTGTTTGACCTTTTGCTAGGCGGGTGCTAGCAATTGTGCATGGCCGAGCTATATAAGTCCTAGGGTTATAATTAATGATATATTGCCAATATGTTCGTTGTGACCTTTTTGGAATGTGGAGAACAGAGCCGAAGCAATGACCCGAGAAAAGCTGATAAATGATTTCTGTGGTGGCGTGATATGAAAACTGCATAGAAAGACGGGTCAACGTTCGTCTTGTAGTTATGTCAGTTCACGGGTCTTTGTTCAAAGTGCCTTTGGGAAACTGGTTGTAGCCAGTAATATGAGGCGTTAACTAAGTGTGCATTCGTATGTGCGTGTGCGCCTCTTCTATTCTTAATGTATCACTAACCAAGTCTATGGGAGACTTGGATAGAGATGTCTGTGGGAGAAAGGCAAGATGACGGGGGAGCTCTGCGAAAGTTTATTTATATAGTGAGTGAAATATTCCGGCTGCATGGCTGAGTTAAATTACTTTAGCCAAAGGGGTGGCTTGTTGTCTGTTTGACATTTATAAGAATATCTAATCTTTAACTTTGTCCTTAAACTTATGTGTACTTACGAGTGTGTTTCTCGTGTCTTTGAAACAGACGATTCTGGCAAGGGGGGACCGAGGGTCCCGATGGGAGAATAGACAATTGGTGTGACAATTACTGTTTTAGACATTTTAATGTTGGGGGGGGGTTAACTGAGTTAAGTTAGTCAGTAAGACTTGGATTATGATCTTTCCATTATTAAATAAATAGTTATTTTTTATATAACTTCGCCTCTCATTTGATTACCTGTTAGAATGGAGAGAGAGAGAGAGAGAGGAGAGAGAGAGAGAGAGAGAGAGAGAGAGAAAGAAAGAAAAGTCGCGAGACGTTGGTCGCTTGGAGAGAGAGAAAGAGAGATTGTGTGTTGGTTTGCCTGACGCTCGAGTCACACGTTTACCAAATAAATAACGAGATTAATATACCGTTAACAAATATATAGCTCTTTTTAAGGAAAACATTATTCCTAATAAGTTTGGCCTCAGGAGCTAGAATTTCAGAACTGTCGGCTCTTTCAAGGGATCCAGGTCTCATTGAATTCCTTCCCTCAGGAGAACTTCTCCTTTCTCCAGATCGTCAATTTTTAGCCAAAAACGAAGATCCACAAGAAAGGTGGCCCCCTTGGAAAATCATACCACTTCCACAGGACCAGTCATTGTGTCCAGTCAACTCCCTAAAAGCCTACTTGAGTAGGACCACCCTGATATCCTCAGGCCCATTATTTATTAGGGAGAAAGGTGGTACTATTTCCTTAAAAGGAATTAGGCAACAAAATTGTATTTCATAAAACAGGCCAACCCAGAGTCTTTCCCAAGGGCTCATGATGTTAGGGCAGTTGCCACCTCCATCAATTACTTTCAACATATGAACTTTGACAATCTTAAGAAATACACAGGCTGGAAATCTCCGACAGTATTTAAACGCCACTATTTGAAGTCCTTAGAAGCCCTTAAATTCTCTGCAGTGGCAGCAGGAAACAGTTTCCCCTGACACTGCTTGATATATACTTTCTTAAATCTTATCTCTGTAGCTTTTTCTCTTTCTGCTGCCTCACTAGCACCCTTACTTAGCTCGGTCGTCTCTGTATATTTTACCTTGGATGTAGTTGTATATATATGGATATTGTTGCTTTGTGTTTGGGCTTAGTTCCCTTATTTGTTTTGTATATCCTTCCCATATCTGTTACTATGGTTTTGTGTTCTTATTATTAAGTTACTTTAAGGTCTATTAAAACGTATTGTTTCTGTATATTTTTATCACTTTATTGTAATCTTAAGTTCTATATTATAGCAACTAACCTTACTTGTGTTTTAATTTACCTGTTTTTCAGTATTTTAATATATTGTGTATAACTTTCCAAGCTTGGTGGGGCCAATTCTCTGGCACTATTTCACGGAGCGACACTGGCTGAGCCCAGAAAAGGGATTTTGACGGAGGAAAAATCTATTTCTTGGCAATGACCCGTGTCGCCCAGTGAAATCCCACCCTCTTTTCACATTCCTCACCCTGTCTGGCCCAAGCTTGGGTACTATCTTCAGGAATGACGCCAGAGACGCTCACTGTAGTAGTAGCGGGGCTTTGGTTCGGCTCCTCTGTAGACTGGGGATTTTGGCGGAGAAGGAAGCTAATTGGCAAGGGACCTCTGGTAGTGGTTTCCACTCGCTCTTTTACTATACCGACACCTTTATTAAAAGGTGAGCGAGCCAGAATATTCTGGCACTATTGTTTCTCTTTTTTTCTCTGGTATATATAGCAATATTTATACTTTAGAAATGAGGATCAAGGATACATTTCACTGGGCGACACAGGTCATTGCCCAGAAATAGATTTTTCCTCCGTCAAAATCCCTTTTTTGTTGGATATTTGTGTTTCAGAAGTTGTGGGTTTCTTGCACAATACCTTTTTTGTATTTGTGACAACTTTGCCATAGATAGGAAACTGGGTTAAGTTTCTAGTGACCTGTGCCGTAGTGCATGTGGAGAAGTCTTTGCTTAGACACTTTGAATTTGGAGTTTTGTTATAATGAGTTGTGGCACATTGGTGATTTTTTCTAGAATTTCCTGGTGGTGATTTTTTCTAGAATTTCCTGGACAATTTTATTTGCCGAGTTTTTGCTTTTCTCAGCAGTTATGCTAAACAGAGAGTTTATAGTTTTTGACCATAACATTGAGTTATTTTCCTGGAGAATTGGAGATCATTTGAGATATAATATTTTGGAGGTATAATATTTTTGGCCATTTGATATATATATATTTTAAATATTCCACAGTCTAGGCCTATGGTGCTGAGAGCTATGTTTAGTTCAATTATTTTGCAGCCATCTTTGTTGCAAATGGAGACACCTTTATGAGGAGATATGTGGCGATATTTTTTAGTGTCAGCTGGGTGCTTTGAGTGCATTTTTTTGGAGATGGAGTTACATTTTTGATTATCCTGCTTGGAGATATAATATTTTTTGGAGACTTGTTTTATTCCACATGGAGTTATTGGTGAAATAGAGGTAAGTATTTTTTATTTGCTGAAACAGAGGTGAATATTTTTTGTTACTGGAGTGGTGGTTTTATTAACATGTGGTTATGGGTGAAATAAGAGGGAATATGGTGGTGTGGTTATTAATTAAATGGAGGAAATATTTTTATTACCGGAGTGGTGTTATTATTAATATGGTGATATATATATATGTGGATGGCATTAATCTCGGGCTCCGTCTAACGCCGGACCTGACCTTGAGAATGGGACATCTCAGACATAAGGCTCCAGCCTTCTCGTGGGAGTTTTAAATTTGTATGTATCTTTTATTGTCATAGCATACATATAATATTACGGCGGAGTTCCTGCTCCACCATGTATTTGTCACCCAATTACTACAAACACTCTTCACCCTGTTTCTTTCTTTGAATGTTACTTGCCTGGCGTCGGGGACACCTGGAGTTCATTAATCTGTGAAGATTTTACTCCGGCTCCTGCCGGAGTTCTTTGAAGTCATACTCCCCTTGTTCCGCTTGTGACATCACGTTAAGTTATACAGGCCCCGTAGTTGGTTGTGACAGGGTGACACTTATCCCTTATATATGTATATATATATTAAATTTATATATATTTATGTGTGTATATGCATACTGCCGCCGGAGCTACTCCGGCAGTAGTCTCATACTTCACAACCTTGGAACTATTCCGAAGGTTGTCGATGATACTCATGTATCATTTGACTTACAGGTTACCTGTTGTCAAGAGGAGGGCTGCAACGCAGTTCTCCAAGACCCCTGCGGCCATGAGGTATGCCGTTCTCACGCCGGGTGTGCAGTGAGGGTGGAGGACTTCACCGTGTGGCACCATGAGAACTGCTCCGTGTGCTACATTCTCGTGAATGAAGCCTCCGCTGAGGTATGTCGCATTTCACGCCGTTTTTATATTGATACAATGAGTCTCATTTATACTGGTTTTGATTTTTATACTAAATTAATTCTGTCTCGTGTTTTAAGTACTAATACTAACCCCTCTTACAGGGTTTGGAAGTGGTCCAGACAGCAGCGCTGACCTCCCTGAAAGCCTGGGTCGGAGGGCTTGGGAGGAACTCTCCCAAGGGATGACCCTACATCCTGGCCCAGGACATGGCGGATCTCATCTTCCTTGAAGCAAAGAAGGGCTCGGTGGTGGATCCGGAGGTAGCTGCTCCCCTCATTGCTAATATCCAAGCCATGGTCGCACTCCCGGACGACGGTAGCATTGCCGAGGAGGTCACAGGCGAGGTTGCGGCCCTCGACCTGGATTTAGAGCCCATGACTGTTGACGTCGCGGGCAACGGTAAGGGTGTTAGTGAGGCAGGTCCTGTAGGGGCTCAGGGGCTTTCCTTGAGCCCTTCCTTATCTTCTCTTCCTTCTACTTCCACTTCTTTCCGGGGTTTCACGGAGAAGCTTAGGTCAGTCAGACCAAAGACTTCTTCAGTGATCCCCAAAGTGAAGTCTTCTACAGACTTCAAGCCAAAAACCAAGACCCTGCCAAAGAAGTTGAGCTCTTCCCTTGTCACTAAGCCGCCGGCTCACCATCCCGGGGCTGACAAGGCGAAGGCTATCCCTTCTTCCAAGTCTTCCAAACATAGACCTCGTAAGGAGAAAGCCCAGTCTTCCTCCTTTGACCCTGAGGCTTTCTCCTCTACTATCTTGTAACAGGGGGGCAACATCGTCGGGAACTTGGTCCAGACCAAGTTTCAGGAGATGTTCTCCCAACTCTCCAATACAGTCGAGTCTTCGGGCCAATCGATCCAATCCTTGACGGAGAGGGTTGCGGCCCAGGAGAATGCTATGACGGGCATCCGGGATACCTTGGCGGCAGGGCATTCCCAGTCCGGCCAAGCGGCCCTACCTTCGCTTATGCAGGACTCGTCCAACCTCCCTCTGTTTAAGCCCAACAACCCTTGGAGGGTGGCGGCATACGCTCCATTCTCGGAGGGTATGCTGTCCATTGAGGGCTGTGGAACTCGAAGGCTTGAGGACTTCGAGTTCTACCCCAAAAATCTCCAACCCCCGTTCATGGGCTACGTCCGCCTAACTGACGCAGCCATGATGAGGGAGGATAAAGTCCCAAAAGAGACAGTTATCCTTCCCGGGAACAGGCTCAGCAGGCTTGGTTACGGAGCTTGGCGGAGTGGGAGTGCGAGAATACTCACCTCACCGCTTTTAAGAGCCCCTTCACCATTTTCACAACGGTGGAGGGCACGCCACTTCCTCTCACTCTTATCGTGGTGGAAGCCACCTACCAAGCAGCTCTGAAGGACGAGCCCATGCCTCAGCTTCGGGAAACAGAGCCAACCTCCCTCCTAATCCCGGGTTCTGAGAACTATTTTGAAGGGGCAGCTCCTACTTTCACTGTAGGTAAGCTCAAACCTGACTGTGCCACAGCACTTTCAGTGAGAGGTTACCTAGGCTCTCGGAAAGCCTTATCCAGATGGAGTATGACGCCCGGACTAGGCTAAGCAGGTCCCTCAGCTCCTTGACGATGGTGGAAATGACTGCTCTTGTTTACGAACAAGAGCCGTTATTTAAAGTTATGGCTAAGTCGCTACTGCATACAATGCAGTGCGACTTCTATGACTTCGTCATTGCAAGGTGGAACTGTAGGAAGCATGTTCTGGCGGAAGCCACCATCCGCCACAAACCGAACAAATTGATCGCCTCATCCATATGGGACACAGATCTCTTCCCCAACCCCGTTGTGACTGAGGTTTTATATGAGGCCTCCAAAGTAAACCAGAGCTTGAAGGTCCAGTGGGGTCTCATTCCTAAAAGGAAACCCGAATTCACCGGATCCAACCCTAAATCGAAAAAGAGGCCTGGGAAGTTCCAGCCCTTCCAGGCCCCTCGGCAATCTCTAGTACAAGCAGTCCAGGTACCTCAAGTACCACAGCAGGCTGCGTCAAAAGCACAACCGCAACAGCAGTTTGTGCTTCTGATGCAACTGTCGCAACAGCCCCAGCCGTCAACCTCCTTTGCTGTCTTGCCGGCCTATAACTCGGCTTTTGAGGCCCAGTCCTTTCAGCCGTTCAATAGGTTCGCCAGAGGTTCCTCCCGTCAGAGAGGAGCCGGAAGGGCCGCCAGCAGGGGCAGAGGTTTCCGAGGAGCATGTGGTGGACGTCCAACCGCAAACCAGTGAGAGTCCCAAGGTAGGAGGGGGTTCAGCAATTGGGCTCAGAGCATTGTGACCAAAGGTCTGGGGTGGAGTTGGCTTCAAGGTCCTCCTCCATCCAACAGCTTCTATCAAAGACCAACAGCGGAATTGGTAGAGTATACCTAGGATCATCTTCACAAAGGTGTAGTATCAAGGGTCAGGAACTTAAAGTTTCAAGGGCGCTTGTTCAGCGTGCCAAAGAAAGGCTCAGAAAAGCGAAGGATAATCCTAGACTTGTCTCATCTAAACTCATTCATTCTTTGCGATAAGTTCAGGATGCTGACCGTTTCGCAGGTACAGACCTTACTTCCCCATGGGGCCGTCACAACCTCTATAGAACTTACAGATGCCTACTATCATGTTCCAATAGCCAGACACTTCTGCCCCTTTCTAGGCTTCAAACTAGGAAGGCAAGCTTACTCCTTCAAAGTGATGCCATTCGGGCTCAACATTGCTCCCAGAATTTTCCCAAAATTGGCGGAATCAGTCGTCCAAGAATTGAGGACACAAGGAATAATGTTAGTAGCCTATCTAGACGATTGGCTCATATGGGCAACAAATCCCAAGGAATGTCAAAAAGCGACGGTCAAGGTAATCAAGTTCCTGGAACACTTAGGGTTCCAAATAAACAGGACCAAGTCCAAGCTAACACCGGAATCACGCTTCCAGTGGTTAGGCCTACAGTGGGACTTGGGATCTCACACTCTATCAATCCCGCCGTTGAAAAGAAAAGAAAGTAGCCAATCCATTTCTCAAGAACGCTCAGACATCTCGGAGGAACCAAGAGAGGATCTTGGGTTCACTCCAATTTGCTTCAGTCACGGACATTCTTTTGAAAGCCAGGCTGAAGGACATAAACCGGGTCTGGCGTTCAAAAGCAAACCGCAGGTCTCGGGACAAACTAGCCTCCATCCCGGCGATCTTAAGGAAACGACTGCCCATAGACGGACGTCAAGAACCTGTCAAGAGCAGTACCCCTCCAGTTTCCCCCACCGTCACTAGTGATCCACACGGACGCTTCACTAAGCGGATGGGGCGGGTACTCACAGTACAAAAAGGTCCAGGGAACCTGGTCCCTACCATTTTGCCAGCTACATATCAATGTACTGGAAGCCATGGCAGTGTTTCTCACTCTGAAATGGCTTTGACTGTCCAAGAAGGTTTACGTCAAGCTAGTACTAGACAGTGCAGTGGTAGTCCACTGCACAAACAGGGGCGGATCCAAATCAAGTCACCTGAATCATGTCTTGATAGCCATATTTACCTTGGCGAACAGGAACAAATGGCACCTGTCAGCCACCCACCTAGCGGGCGTAAGGAACGTGGTAACAGATGCCCTATCACGCTCCGCCCCGCTGGAATCGGAGTGGACCTTAGACAAGGAGTCATTCAAATGGATCTGTCAAAAGGTTCCGGGGCTCCAGGTGGATCTCTTTGTCACGGAGTCAAATCACAAACTCCCTTGCTACGTGGCCCCCAACCTGGACCCTCTGGCCTATGCCACAGACGCTATGGCTCTAGATTGAAATGTGTGGAAGAAGGTTTATCTGTTTCCTCCAGTAAATCTTCTCCTGAAAGTACTGGACAAACTCAGGACGTTCAAAGGACACGTCGCTTTAGTAGCTCCCAATTGGCCCAAAAGCAATTGGTTTCCCCACTCCTGGAATTGGGACTCCGGCCTCAACAAATTCCCAATCCCAAACTGACTCAGTTAGTACAAACGCGGACTGTGTCCGCTTCCTCAAGAATTCATAAAGCCCTAACTTTATTATGAACTTCATGAAGTTTGCGGCACAAAGGGATGCCAACATCGATCCCAGAACATCAGATTCTTAGAATCCGACAAAAGGGAATCCACATTGCGTCAGTATGACTCAGCCGTTAAAAAACTGGCCTTGTTCCTGAAGGGCTCAAACGCACAAACCATGTCCACGAATTTGACCATAACCTTCTTCAGGACATTATTCGAGAAAGGTCTAGCAGCAAGCACAATCACTACTACCAAATCTGCTCTTAAGAAGATCTTCCAATTTGGCTTCCGTATAGATCTAACAGACTCATACTTTTCTTCTATTCCAAAGGCTTGCGCTAGACTCAGGCCCTCTGAGAGACCCAGGTCAGTCTCATGGTTTTTAAATGATGTCCTTAAATTGGCCTCAGAAATTGATAATGACTCCTGTGAGTATATAGCTCTTTTGAGGAAAACATTATTCTTAGTAAGCTTGGCCTCAGGAGCTAGAATTTCAGAACTGTCGGCTCTTTCGAGGGAACCAGGTCACATTGAATTCCTTCCCTCAGGAGAGCTTCTCCTTTCCCCAGATCGTCAATTTTTAGCCAAAAATGAAGACCCACAAGAAAGGTGGGCCCCTTGGAAAATTATACCACTTCCACAGGACCAGTCACTATGTCCAGTCAATTCCCTAAAAGCATACTTAAGCAGGACTACCCTGATATCCTCAGGTCCATTATTCATCAGGGAAAAAGGTGGTATGATTTCTTTAAAAGGAATTAGGCAACAAATTTTGTATTTCATAAAACAGGCCAATCCGGAGTCTTTCCCACGGGCTCATGATGTTAGGGCAGTTGCCACCTCCATCAATTACTTTCAACATATGAACTTTGACGATCTCAAGAAATACACAGGCTGGAAATCTCCGACAGTATTTAAACGCCACTATTTGAAGTCTTTAGAAGCCCTTAAATTCTCTGCAGTGGCAGCCGGAAACACAGTTTCACCTTCTGCCTGCCTCACTAGCACCCTTACTTAGCTCGGTTGTCTCTGTATAACTTTGCCTTGGATGTAGTTATGTATATACTGAATATTGTCACTTTGTGTTTGGGCTTAGTTCCCTTGTCTATTTAGTGATTAATTACCGTTTCTGTTATTATAGTTATATGTCCTTTTATGATTGAGTTACTTTAAGGTTTATTAAAACGCAGTGTTTCTGTGTATTTTTGGGCAATGACCTGTATCGCCCAGTGAAATCCCACCCTTCCTTCTTGCATTCCACACCCTGTTTGGCCCAAGCTTGGGTGCTATCTTCAGGAATGACGACAGAGACGCTGACCGTAGTAGTAGCGGGTAGCGAGGCCTTAGTTCGGCTCCTCTGTAGGTGATGGATTTTGGTGGAGGAGGAGACTAAATGGCAAGGGACCTCTGGTAGTGGTATCCACTCACTCTTTTACTATACCGACACCTTTAATTAAAAGGTGAGCGAGCCAGGATATTCTGGCACTATCGTTTCTCTTTTTTCTCTGGTATATATAGCAATGTTTATACCTTAGAAATGAGTATCAAAGGAACCATTTCACTGGGCAACACAGGTCATTGCCCAGAAATAGATTTTTCCTCCGTCAAAATCCCTTATTTAGTACTCTCTAAGCAGTTGAAGGCTGAAGTTATTGCTTACTTACAGTGGTGATTGGATATAAATGGATGACTGCAATCCTCACATCAGGTGGAAGGATGAAATAGTGTGAAAAGTGAAAAACTAATGGATAATTTAGTTTGAACCACTTACTGTTTTGAATTATGAAATCCATAAAATGACTCCTTAAGTAATTTAATACTTTGTTTTCAAGTCTGGAGGATTGGTAAGAATTAAATCATTTGACAAAAGCTTTTTATCATCTTAAATTATTGAAGTTTTTCTAATCAATGGCATTTTTACACTTAGAAGTCAGTCAGCAAGCATGAAATATTTTATAATTTCAGACGTGCCTCATCCTTTACACAGCAAGAGTTTAGTTTTCTTCGAAAATTAATTGATGCAATGGTAAACTCAGGAGGTACAATAAATTTAACAGAAGCTACAAACTTGGCAACTCAGGCAGAACCAAAGATGAAACTTAGTGATGGAGAAGCTTTTATTAACCGTCTCATTAAGAACCAGTGGCTTTTACAGGTCAGTTTTTATGCATTGATTTTTATTGGTGTAAAATTTTATGTTTATGTTGAAGCACAACAATGACTACTTGCGATATGTTGTAAGCCAAAGTGTTCCTAATATATGAAAATATGAAGATTTTGAAACTGCTATAGTTGGTAATACTTCTGTATTCTTTTCATTGAGTAGTTTTGCATTCTGGATATTCTGTCAGTTAGTGATATTGAATTTTCTGTGGATGACTTTATTTTTTTACCAGATATTTTAATATTTACTAAGTACCATAAAATTAGACTGGATTAATTCTTGCCTAATTAAAAAAATATAGTTGATAGCTATTGTTACGTTTGTGGCTGCGTAAGGTTTATCATTTACTTTAAAATTAACTGACATCTGACGAGACTGAATGCCATGCAGGTAACAAGAGGGAACAGGAGAAAAAAGTATTAAAATTGATGGATTTAAGGGAAATGCAATGTTACATTTAAATAAGATTATTATTATTTCCATCAGAAACATTTACACAGGTGCTGAATGCACTAGCTCCTTGGCACTGAGGTTACGTTAATTAACAAATCAAATACTAATGCCACTATGAAAACCCCAGAAAATGTAAAGCTCTTTTATGAAGAACCTGGAATTTAAAGGAATAAGATACTTGTTTCATTTCCATTATCACCAATCATAAAATAATAGTTAACAGCAGCTCTTCATTCTTTCACCCTGGGACTTGAAATGGATGGTTGCTACCCTGGCACCGTGAAATATGGAAGGTGTAGTACACAACTTCATGCTTTCTTCTAATTTTGGAAATTAAGGATGCATTGTAATTCTCGATCTAAACGAGATTAGTGTATTTGGGAGTTGCATAAGGCAGAGGATAAGTAATTTAACACAACACTGTCACAGAATAGAAAATAAATTAACACTTATGGATGCAAGTCACATATTTTTCCACTTCACTTATTCTCTGAAGGAGATGGAATGGGGAATTAGTTATATATTATGAGAGCAGACAGTATTTAAGGAAAGAAAAGAATTGTGCGTCAAAACATATTTCAAGACTATGACTTCTATAGTTAAATCACCAAAGATGCCATACCTATAAAAATTCTTAAGCTAACTGCCTATTTTAACAGTTCAAACACCAGATATACTTTAAACTACCATATGGGTATGCACCAATGATGTAGCCTAGCATATGTTAAAGGAAGATGATACAAATGTACCTTTGTTCCTACATCGTATACAAACCTTCCATCCTTCACTTAGGGGATAGATTGCAGTTCAGCTGTAACTACTGGCTAATACATTCTTTTCCATACCGAGGTAGTAACTACCGGGTCAGAAATACCTGCTCGGCGGTGGGGAAGCACTGCCACCCACCAGCTCACTGAGTCGCCACTTTGATTACAGCCGGCAGCGAGGAAAGACCTCTCTTTTTCGCTCTTGCTGGCTTGCTAAAAATTTTTCATAACATTCTTTTTCTAGCTGAATGCGAGTATGTCTGACAATATGGTTATGCGTTCCTGCCCTGGTGTCCCGGGCCATAGGTGTGGGACTTTCATGAGCAGGATTGATAGACCTCACTCCCTTTGTCCTTCTTGCAGGGGGTATTCTTGTAGTACATGGGAATCCCCATGAGGAGTGTCGTACATGGTTGCCTGCCCAGTGGGTTGAGTATCGCTGGTGGCGAAGTAAGAAGAAGAAAAGGGATTCTTCGCCTTCGAGTTCTTCCTCAAAGACTAAACGACCCAGACCTTCTGCTTCCTCGTCAGGGTCTCGTCCTTCGGGACCTTCGGCGTCTCACTCCTCCAGGAGTGTAGCGCATAAGAGTGACAATTTAACTCCTGGCCAGCCTTTGAAAGAGTGAGACCTGCTCGTTTCCCCTGGTGAAACGGGAAGGCTTAGCCCTTCTAAGGATGAGCCTTGTTTTTCAGTACATGTTGACGACGCCCTTCGTGTTTTGTGGCCTTCATTGGGACTTCTTGGCCTGCCATTGAAGGAGACTTTTGTCGGCACTCTCCTTTGGGCTTGCGTCTTCTTCCTTAGTCTCCACAGAAGAGTCAGCCTCCTCCTCCCGTGCTGTTAAGGAAGACGCCCTTCCCTCTGTGGTACAGCCCCCAGAGCCCTCCCCTGCAGAGGCTCTTTTTGATGCTGACCAGGTCCGTCCTCCTGTGTGCCCGCCCTCGGGGATGCAGGCCCTGCAACTTTGCCTTGTCCCTGGACGAGGTCCTCAGACTCCTCCTGACACGCCTTCTTCGAGAGCCAACAGTGACTCTCAGAGAAGTAGTAAAGACTCTTCTCAGAGACGTGCTGACGCACGCTCTCCTTTGAGAACTACCAGACCTTCATGTGTAATTTCCTTGGCTTTGTGTGATGCTACAGCACATACAAAGGAGCATTCATTGGATTTACTCTCCTCTGCAATGCGCGATGCTACAGTACACGCACAGGAGGCTTCACTAATTGAATGCTCCCCTGCAATGCGTGATGCTTCGGGACACGCACAGGAGCCTTCATTAGAGAGAGGTCACAGAGAAACGCACCAATGTGCCCCCACCTTCTACACCACAGCGAGAACTACTTCCTGATGTGCACCATTCATTTGTGCTCCATGTTACTCCTGGACAGCGTGCTCCGACAGCATGCGTGATTGCGCATGCGTCTTTTAGACAGCGCTCACCTGTAACGCGCGTTACCCAACACGCTGCCTCAGCAACAGAGTAAGCGCTCACTGAGACGCTCTACTGCCCATGTGTGCCAAAGCGCATCACCAGAGTGTTTTTCTAAACACTCCAGCAGGCGCTCTTGGTCTCCAGTATCACGCCCCAGACGCTCTCCTTCTTTGGAACGCTCTTCTTCGTTTACGCGCAACAAAGAGCTCAATTTCTCCTGTAGAGCGTCAACGTGCTGGACTGCACGCAGCTCTAGGTGTTCTACCATGTGCAAATTTGCACACCATTCACCTGCACGCGCTTATGCGCGTTCAGAACCTGTGTGCGTGCCCGTGCTGACCCACGCTCTTGCTCCTGCAGGTACACACGCACCTGTAAAACCTTTTTCTTCGGTTTTTTGCAAGGTTTCAACACGGAAAACAGAGACGTGTGAGTCGGAGTACCCGCCCTCGGAACTTCCATCGTCTGCTCCTCCTCCGGAGGTCCCATCTCCACCTCGGGATCCTCATAAAGCTGCAACCCAGCCTTCCAAAAGGCAGCCTTATAGGCTTTCACGTTTGATCAAAGGTCGCCATTCCCTGACTCCCTCGAGAACAAGGCCACAAACGGGCTCCTTCTCCTTCATATGACCTTCCAGCTCCCCTTCCGATTCCTCTTTGGAAGTTGGGAGAGCAGTTAAGGGGATTTACTATCCCAAAGCCACGAGTGCTTAACGTCAGGCGAGAGGTGCTCTGGAAGCAAAGGCATCCCGTGACTCCTCCTTACGAGTCCAGACCTCCAACCTCTCGAGGTTCTCAATCTCCAAGGGCTTGGTCTCTTGTAGAGAAATATCACATCTCACCCATCGAGTTCGAACCCAGCCAAGATCCTCCTGACAGGGCTCCAACAGTGCTAGCGGAGAGTGCTCCATCTCCCCTCTCTCCTCCAGCTTCGCCAGAAGCAGATAGGCCTTATCCAACTCCACCTTCCCCCTTCTCGCAAGGGGCTGTCCGACGGGGGCATAAGGACCTGTGGAAGGTAGCGAAGAATTGCTCTCGTGATTCCGAGCCTCCAAGGGCTCCTGTGGCTCTGGGGGCCCTTGGCTCCTGGACCTTCTGCTGACCTTCATGAACAACTAGAGAATCAGCTTTCTTCTTCAAGACTGGACCCCTCTCATTCACGCCCGGGTGCGTCAATGCAGAGGGAGGATGATTTTCAAGAGGCAACTGACGATTCAGCTGGCTACCTTCTGGAACCAGCTGTTCTAGAAGATGTGGCAGCTGAAACCACCTTCCGTGAGATCATCAGTCTCATCCGGAAGGTAAACGGCCTAGGAGAAGTTCCAACTACTTCTCCGAAAGGCCGTACGTCGACAGTCAACCTTCTTTGTTGCGCCCCTCGGTATGAGCTGCCCTTGTCATCCCTGACAAGGGAGGCTCTGACCAAGGTCAATAGACAAGTTTCAGCGACGAAGGACTCGCTGTAGGCATCTCGGTCCTCTAAGCTACTCCCCTCTGCTTTCCAGAAGCAGAGGAAGTACTATGTGGCTCAAGAGGCTGAGCCTTCACCCTTGCCCATAAACCCGACGATAACATCATTGGCACCTTGAGGTTCACTCCAGACACTGTAACACAGAACCTCGACGCTCTCTTCCCAGATGTCGCAGCTCGAACAAACCACGATGGCGGCGTTGCAAGCAACTTCATGGTTGGACTTTTGGGGCAGCACGGTGGGCTTTCTTGCCACCTCTGAGACTCCGCAGCAGACTGACAAGCAAGCGGACATGGCCCATCAGTTCCATGACCTTGTTTTGTCAGGAGGTAAGGCTATGGAGTTCTTAGTCCACCAGCTTGCCAACCTCTTGGCCAACCTGGTGCTGAAGCGCATGGACGCCGTCTCATCAAGGCTTGATCGAGCTGTGGACCCTTAGGATGTGACCGACCTGAGGAATGCCTCGCTTCAGGGATCCACCCTCTTTTCATCTTCGGATGTAAACGAGGTGATCGGAGACTTCAGGAGAGCAAGCCAGGATTCTCTGCTGCACCGCGCAGCACCTTCTGTTGGCCCCAACCTCCTGCTGTTTTTGCTGACATCCCTCTGCCTCTCCATCTAGGAGGGTTTCTCACCCTCCTGCCAGGGCTGATCCCTTTCCCACTGTCTCCACCACTCAGCGGCAGAGAGTCAGCAGCCCTTTTCGACCAGGGGTGGTCATGGGCGAGGCAAACTCGGCAAGAGGAAGAGAGTCTGCCACGACCAGTGAGGAGGGCACTCCCCCCACTCTGCCACCTGTGGGGGGATGCCTGCAAGCCAGATGGACGAGGTAGCAGTACCACGAGACGGAGGATTGGACGCTGACCGTCCTCCAACACAGGGATCGCGTCCCGTTCATCAACTCTCCCCCGCCTCTGATTCGACCCCCAAAGTCGTCATGATCCTATCGTCAGGGATCAATGAAGGATCTTGCCCTTCAGGCGGAAGTCCAGGGGATGCTTGGGAAGGATGCTTTCGAGGAGGTCCTCGACGAGTCTCTAGGCTTCTTCAGTTGACTCTCTCTTGTAAAGAAGGCATCTGGAGGTTGGAGACTGGTCATCGACCTCTCAGCCCTGAACGAGTTCGTTCGGCAAACCCTGTTCAGGATGGAGACCCCCAGCACGATCAGACAGGCCATTCTTCCTACGGATCACATGGTGACGATCGACCTAAAAGACGCATACTCCCAGATCCCAATCCATCCGCTGTCCAGGAAGTATCTTTGTCTTGTTGTAGCGGACAGTGTTCCAATTCAAGGTCCTATGTTTTGGTCTCTCCACAGCTCCGCAAGTCTTCACTCGGGTGTTCACCCTAGTGTCGACATGGGCTCATCGCCAGGGCATTCGTCTATTGCGTTACCCAGATGATTGGCTGATACTGGCGCCCCCAATGGAACTGCTTCGTCTCCACGGAGACAGGGTTCTGGCATTTTGTCACGATCCGGTGTATCTTGGTATGATCCTCGACACTGTTGCAGGGAAAGCCTTTCCGACACCAGAAAGACTGGAATGCTTCCGAAGTATCGCTCTGCCCTTCCTTTGACAGTCCCAGCTGCCAGCACATCAGTGGCAACAGTTGCTGGGACATCTGACCTCGCTGGAACGCCTTGTTCCAAACGGTCGGATGCATCTTTGATCCTTTCAGTGGGGTCTGAAGAATCATTGGTCGCAAAATCACGATTCTCCTCACGAACTAATCCCAGTGGAGAACATTTTCTCCGATCTCGAATGGTGGCTGGATGACGCGAACCTGTTGAGGGGCTCCCCTCTCCAGTCTCGCTCACCTGATTTGCATCTGTTTACGGACGCATCCAAGGAAGGATGGGGCGTGCACCTACTGCAACACCTGGCTTCAGGCCTATGGTCCGACCAGGAACGTCGAGATCATATCAACGTGCTAGAACTTAGCGCTGCCTTCCTGGCACGCCAGCACTTCAGCTCTCTTCTGACAGGTCACTCGGTGGCACTGATGAGCAACAACACCACCGTACTGGCATACGTGAGTTGTCAAGGTGGTACCGTGTCTCTGCAGCTTTGCCAACTAGCAGTGCAGATTCATGAATGGGCAGTTCTCAACTCGGTAGGGTTGACAGCTCAGTTCATTCTAGGCAAATGGAACGTGGCGGACAATCTGAGCAGGAGGACACAGATCGTTGGCTCCGAATGGTCTTTGGCTCTTCGGATAGCGAACAAAGTCTTGACTTTGTGGGGTTCCCCAGCAATAGACCTGTTCGCTACCACTCTAAATCGGAAGTATGACAAATTTTCTAAGACAATTTGCATTTTTCATAGCTACAAACTTGAGGTCTTAACAATAGGATAATTTCTAGCACCTAGCTGGATCCGGTAAAAAAGCAGATGAAAGCAAGGAATCTTGTGGTATCTGGCAACGCATGCGTAGATCGGGTGAAGAGTGGTCAAACGCCGATCATCTACTCCAGTCTTTCCCAACACTGAAGACGCCTACCAGGCGTAGAGGAGGAAGAGGGAGAGGAAAACAGCACTAGCTTCTTTTGCACTCTTCTCGGAAGGCGGGGACGAAGCAACGCGTTTCCTACCAGTCCCCCCAACCGATAAGGCAGCCAACTTCACATCTAAAACAGAGTCCAGCCTCTTAAGAACTGCCTGGCATATGATCTTGGACTGATGTGCCAGAGAAGGCTCCGAAGACAAGGAAGGGAGATGTTTCGAACTGGGTGGCAGAGATGACGTTGCGGCTAAGAGAGGCGGATCGGAGGAGGCGACTGGGAGATACGTCACTGATGATTGTGAGAGTGACGTCACAAGTGGTGGTGACGTCATGACTTCCCCTCTGAGCGAGGGGGAAAGAGACACCACTGGCGGAGGAATACACAAAGATGGGCCTTGTGACGACAACGACGGGGCTGACGCCACAGCATCACTCGAAGACAAGGCAGCAGCAGACGCTGGTGGAGCAATACAAGATGGCCAACTGCTCCCACCCGTGGAGACGAGGCCGGGAGGAGGGGGATGGCCTGGGTGGACTGGGGAAGGGAGGTGCAAGCCTCCACAAAATGCGCTAGCAACCCTTCCAAGGACGGGGTAACCCCTAGCCCAAGTGTCTTCCAAATTGCTGCCATTTTGGACGCCTCCAACTCTGGAAGAGAAGAGAATGATGAAAAAACCTCACCCTTCTCGGGAACCGAAAAAGCTCCCGAGGAAGAGGGGGCTACATTACAAAAAACACCCTGGCGACCTCCCGATACTTCCATCGATGAGTCAATTGAAGAAAAGGAAGGAGATGCAGGGACAACGCTACTATGGGGGTTGACTACAAAACATCGGGAATAGGAGCAAAGCCCTCCCAAGAAGGAAGAGTGGAGACATTCTGATGTTCCCTCTTACCATAAAACTTCCTCCACTGCTCCAAAGGCCATGCCCGGCATTCCATACAAGGATTTGTAATCGTACAAAAATTGGAAGGACACCTACTGCATGTGATGTGAGGGTCCGTCGCTGACGAAGCCAAAAAACGAGAATACGGGAATCCAGGAATTCCGGGCCACCAATGCTGATGTTGAGAAGGAGCAGAAGCCATAATACTAGGTAAAAAAAAAAAACACACACACACACACTAAAGGAACGAAACGGGCGAGAACCGGGGAAAAGGCCAAGAGAGGAAAAAACCCAACTCTCGTCCAGGCGGTAAAGAAAAGACTGGAGTAGATGATCGGCGTTTGACCACTCTTCACCCGATCTACGCATGCGTTGCCACAAGATTCCTGGCTTTCATCTGCTTTTTTACCGGATCCAGCTAGGCGCTAGAAATTATCCTATTGTTAAGACTGAGGGTTTGTTTGCGTATGAACAATACCGATTTACTGCTGTCCAGTTCCAGATCCAGCGGCGGTGTTCGAGGACGTGTTCCAGGACCCCTGGGATGGCCTAGACATCTATGCTTTTCTGCCATTTTACCTGCTCAGGCAGGTGTTGAATCAAGTGTGATCCACACCTTCCCTGTCCATGACGCTAGTAGTGCTGAAATGGCCTCACGTAGAATGGTACCCGGACCTTCTACTTCTGCTGGTAGAGACTCCGAGAGTGCTTCCGCCACTCTCCGACCTCCTATGCCAGCCACATGTGAGGATCTTCCACAACGCTGTGAGCTTTTTACATCGATCTCTCTTCCTTGGAGGAACACTCTATGCTCATGGGAAGCTTTGAACAGGGTTGCACTCCAGTATTGGCAAAGCCTCCTCCCTGGGACATTGTTGCTGTCCTCAGGTCTTTGAAGAGAGCTCCGTATGAACCGTTATCCCTGGCATCTGATAGGGATCTCACCCTGAAAACAGTTTTTCTTCTTGCCCTTGCTTCCTCCAAGCTAGTCAGTGAGCTTCATGGCCTAGCCTATACTGTCGCTCATACTGAGCGCTGGACCAATGCCTGCTTCAGCTTCGTCCCTGAGTTTGTTGTGAGAACCCAGAAACTGGCCCAGGTTGATTCTCGAATTTCTTCGTTCCAGGTTATGAGCCTGGGCACAATAATCGAAGACCCAGATGAGCTACTTCTCTGTCCTCTGAGAACACTGAGGCACTCTCCATCGGACCAGCTCTACTTGACCCACCTTACAACATCTCTTTGCAAGTACGGGCCTGTCAAAGGAGATGGTTACGAGGAATACCATTTCACATTGGATTCGAGAGGTGATTTACTGTACCCTCTCCCCTCCCTCTTCTCCACTTGCTGGTACCAGTCGAGTGAAGGCTCATGATGTGCATGGAATGAGCACATCTCTTGCCTTTAAGAAGAACCTTTCTGTTACCCAGGTGATGGAAGCTGGCACATTGTCTCGCCCATCCACCTTCACCAGGTTCTACCTTAGAGACTGTACCCACAGCTACCTCGACACAACTGACCTTGGTCCTGTGGTAGCCGCTCAGCAAGTGGTTTAGTTGCCTCCGTGCCCTCAGAGGTCGGAAGTATTGGATCGAGGTTCCATATGAACCTGGGGGTGAATGTGAGAGTATGACTGGCCTATTTTCTTTTCACCTTTTCCCCTTACTTGGGGCCACAGCATCGAAACCCGTTCTCCGGCACCAATTTCGATACTGGTAAGCCTTCCATGTCCGACTACTGGTTTTTCTGTAGACACACACAAGTCAGTCTCCACACTCCTTTCCGAGGGGGAGTGTGCTGTAACCCAACAAATCTGTTATAATTATATAGCCTGGTTTTGGTTGCCAGAGAGAGTTCTACGCTCACGCCTTTGGTACCCAGGCTGTCAGCCATCAGGTCGCATTTACCATGGCTCGCGGGGTGAAGGATCCACGACCCCGAGCTATGAGCCCGGGTCCTGGCATCCCGGGTTCCATTCTCAGCCAGCAAGACAGGACTTCCATCCCTACCTTAGGATGAATCTCCTAAGTAAAGGATGGAAGGTTTGTATATGGTGTAGGAACAAATGACATTTTTGAAAGTAAAATGCATTTTTCCCTAACCATATAAACCTGGAGTCCTTTACTTGTGTGGTCCCGCCAAACATCCACCCCCTTGATTCAGGGGTCATCATCAAAGTTCTGGCTGTAATCTAACTGACTACTCAGTGAGCTGGTGGGGAGGCGGTGCTTCCCCACCACCGGGCAGGTAGTTACTACCTCGTTATATAAAAGAATGTATTAGCCGGTAGTTTCACCTAAGCTACAATCTATCCCCTAAGTAAAGGATTCCAGGTTTGTATGGTTAAGGAAAAACACATTTTACTTTCAAAAATATCAAATTTACAGCAATTTAAAACTATTGCAAAGCACAAACACACATTGCATGCTTCGTATTAGTACAGTTGGTATTTACCTTTGAAAAAGCTCTCTTGCTTGCACACACACACACACACACACACACACACACACACACACACACACACACACACACACACACACACACACACACACACACACCTCTCTCCCGTTATTACGGGTTTCACATTTCTGCTGTCCACTCTGTCGTGGAATTTTGTGGAACACTCATAGTTCACTTTTCCACGGGGAACTTTCACTAATTTGCATACTTTTTCTATGGACAGTATCCCTAAAATTATTTCTGATTTTTATTTATTATTTATTTATTTTTTTGTAGAGCAATACTACTCACTAATTTCTGTATTTTTTCATATTGTGTTTGTAACTAATTACTGATTTTTATTATAAAAATTATTCACAGCATATTTATAATGTACAGGCAGTCCCCAGTTATGGGCAGAGGTTCTGTTCTTGGAGGGGTGCTGTAAGTGAAAACCACCATTAACCGAAACCCGGTGATTTATGACACCAATAACTGGTTATCATCGCCATAAGTGCCATTACACTGCCTCTTGTTAGGTATGTTATGGCACCATATAAGGCACTGATAACCGGAACTCAGCCTGTTATGGTGCTGATAACTGAGTCTGCCGATAAACAGGGACTGCCTGTAATGCCCTTTGCTGACAACACTGCAAAGAATTTCTACTGAAGATAAAGTAGTACACGCAACCCTTGGTTAACAGTGGCATCAGTTAATGGCTATCCGGTTTCACGGCACTTTCTAGCGACGCTGTTAACTGGATTTTCTGTGCCAATCTCTGGTTAGCAGTGCCGATATCCACTTAGCAGCGCCAATCTCTATTTAACAGCCGTGCCACTCTCTGGTTAACAATGCTAATATTCAGTTAGTGGCCCCATTAAGCAGGTTTTTAGTGCTGTTAGCTCAGATTTTTGGTTAGTGGCAATTTTCGGTTAGCAGCATCGGCCGGGAACGGAAGCCCCGCCATTAAGCAAGGGCTGCCTGTAGTTACGTACTATCTATTAAGCTCATTACAAGTTGGGCCCCACACTGAGCATAATAGGTATGATTCTCTCTCTCTCTCTCTCTCTCTCTCTCTCTCTCTCTCTCTCAGGGTTATGTAAGTTGTATTTGAAATTATTTTGCTGTACAGTAGGGCCTCGATAATCACGGGGGATAAGGCCCAGATCCCCCTGTGATAAGTAAATACCCGTATTATCCTGGTACCCCCTCAAAAATTGCTAAAAAACTGCCTACTTTAATAGTTAACCCACCCAAGACCACTAATCCAATGTTTATAACTGCCTACTTTAGTTCAAACACCAAATATGTCTTCAACTATCACCTTAAATTAAATTCAAGATAGTTTGAAAGTTGTTTTACAACTTTAGCCTAAAAATATATGTAGTATATGTGCTACTGCACATATGTAGCCTACTAGCCTATGGATTACAGCTAGAAGCCTACATATACATGCTCCTTTGGGCCTCTTTTCTTCACAATACATGTTAATGTATTACACGTAATAACCTTCATCTGACGTTTAGGCTTCTTTCCCATAAGAGTAAAAGAATCGGGGCTTTTAGATGCCACATAATTAATTCGTTTATATGGGTACAATTTAAAGAACACGGCGAACACGACTTCAATAACAACATAAAGAAAACGTGGTTAGGGCAGTGTTGCCAAATGGGAATGGCAATTTCTTGCTAGATTTTGCTCCATAAAGTGCTAAAAATTTCACATCATACACAACAATGCCACCCAGCCAATTTCAACCGATTGCTCTCTTTTTTCGATTCAAACATGTTTCTAACATACACAGTGTACTTTTACATTACGTTACATGATTCCTAACAATTTCGAAACCTATTCTGTTCAATTCCAGAAAATACTTTTGCAAGATTTTGTTCTTTTTCTTACATGATATATCAAACATAGTAGAATAAAATAAATATTAAACTTAACATTACAAAGTTTTGATGTCAAAAAACTTAACATTACAAAGTTTTGATGTCAAAATACGTATGCTAGATGTATTTGAAAACAAATGCAAGTTTTCCTGCCAGATGCTGGATTGAAAATTTTCTTGCTAATTACCTCAAGAAAATGAAAGCTAGCATTAAAAATGCAAAATTGGTAACACTGGACTCAACAGATCCGTGTTAGTAGTACAAATGATAGGTATTGTATCATTAAAAATATAAAAATAAATGAAGTCGCAAAGCCGATTCTATTCATGTTTTTCTAAACACTTAGCCTAAAAGGAAAACTTTATTTTGTTTGTTTCATCGTGCCACAAACCCATGACAATGCAGAGTACATATGATCATTCTAAACTATTATTTACTACCAGAATAACAATGATATTGTGTATTGAAAATGAATGTTACGTATATTCCCAAACATTGTTACTACCATGAGTACTATTACAATTTCGAAAGATAATCTTGCTGTGAACGCTACCATAATTTGATTTTCATATACGTGCGTACATTTTGTCAGCTGACTGGCTTCGCATAGATAAAAGTTGATTTCACTTATATGAAATTATTACACTGATAGCCTTTTTATTATGAAGATGTGACGATAATATAGAAGGTAAAAATGGTTCTAGTTATGTATCTCATTTACGCTTCGCCACAGAGAGAGAGAGAGAGAGAGAGAGTATTTCGTTTACGCTTCGTCGCGGAGAGAGAGAGAGAGAGAGAGAATTTCGTTTACACTTCGTCAACAAGAGAGAGATTCTTTCTTCAGATCTCCATTACATGAAGAATGAGTAAAAATGTATTTTATTTTAACCTTTGGAAGCCACCATTGAATATCGGCAGTGACAACTTAAACACAAGTCGATAAACGCTCGATAGTTATGGCAGATGACGTCAGCAATCAGCTGTTTGTCTATAGAGACAGCGAGAGAGAGACTGTTGCCTGATTTGGTTGTAACATTGACAGATATCCATTAGCAAAAGTTGAATAATGATCATTTTAATAAAACTGTCATTTTACTATGTCTAATCATATTGCATGTAATATTACCATATTATATTATTATGATATGAACATAGCGATCTACCATTTGCATTCTGGTTTTGTTTACATTCTTAAAATAATCAACTGATGTCGTTTACCAATATCATCACTGTTTTTAGTTGCCGAATGGAACTTAATTCAGAGATATGCCTATGATATATAACATGAGAATGGTTTAATTACCTTTTATTGTCAGTTAATATCATAATGTGAATCTGTTCATGTATGTTGGTGGTTATCGCACTGCAACTAGGTTTAGCCTACCAATGAACGTCATACACCTACCAGAATAGGCTATATATTATGAAGATATGCCAATAATATATAAGGTGAGAATAGTTTTATTACCTTTATTGTCAGTTAATATCATAATGCGAGTTGTTTCATGTATGTTGGTTATTATCGGACCGTGGCCGAAGCATAGCCTACTGATAAGCATCGCATATGCAACAAGTTTGTCCTGCGATGCTGTGATTCATACCAGCGATATAGCATGAGTAGCTGTCCAAGAAAAAACCTGTGAATGACTGATTCCGTGATTACTGATCTGCGATTAAGCGATGCCCCACTGTAAAGCTTTTTGATGATATAGCATACAGTACAATATTTAAAATATTCACTAATTATTTTCATTCTACTTTCCAGTAAAAGCAGGCTGGAAAATAAAATTAGAATAATTAGTGAATATTTTAAATACTACAGTGGTACCTCGAGATACGAGACTAATCCGTTCCGAGGCGGCTTTCGTATCATGAGCTTTTCGTATCTTGAACCGCATTTTACATGTAAAATGGCTAATCCGTTCCAAGCCCTACAAAAACACCCCAGTAAATTTCATAATAAAGCTAAATTGACCTATAAACAATGAAATACTACAACAATTTGGACCATTCAATACCTAACTTAATACGTACCAGTACTAATATGTATGTACCTGTAAATAAAGTGTATTAGTGTACATGGTATACAAGAAATACTGTATGTATGTAGTAAAATGTGGAAGCTTACCTTTCGAGTGAGGCCATCTCCAAAAGTGGCGACAGAGGAGGAGGACAAATGGCAGAAAACTTCTTCTAGTACGTACACTTAACTTTACGAAACAACTTTACGAAACACATTAAAAAATGTCAGGAAACATAAACTAAACTTTACGAAACACATTAACAAAACTGTAACACTTAACTTTACAAAAAACTTAAAATTAAATTTTTTTTATTTTGTCTTTTTTATTTTTTATTTTTTTTATTTATTTTTTTTACAAAATTTCAATATCTTCACCACTTTCAACTTTCTCTTTTTTGTAGTATCAATTGGATTTTCCTTTTTGCTTACTCCTGCTAGTACTAAAGGCCTCTTTAAAAAGTAACTATCCAAGGAAGATTGCTTCTGCCTGCTTTTCAAAATGCTCCTGAAACGACTCAGGCAAACGTCATCGAGCTGTGCAAGCATACGACCTGTGTAAGCCTTTTCGGGGTGTCTCTTTTCTACAAATGATTGCACCTTATGAAAAGTAGCTAGAGCATCCGTAATTTCTGCTAGAGAACTCTTCTTGAACGACGTTATGTTGCATGGCCTCCAACTCCTTCAGGTCATCCGTCGTAAGCTCCTCTTGGTGCTCCTCGAGAAGGTCATTGGTGTCCTCGTCGATGACCAGCCCCATGGACTTGCCGAGTGCAACGATCTCGTCAAGATCTGGTTGCGAAACAGTTTCAGGATCGTCAACTGTTCCTGAATCTGCAGCACCAGCTTCACCCACGTCGAATCCCTCGAAGTCTCGGGCGGATACGGCATCAGGCCAGAGTTTCCTCCACGAAAAATTCAAGATTCACCTCAAAACCTCCTGCCAAGCTTGATCGATGAGTTGGATGCATATCACAACATCGAAATGCTCCTTCCAAAATTCACGCAAGGTGAGGTTTGTGGTATCGGTGATGTCGAAACATCTCTTGAAAAGATGTTTCGTATATAGCTTCTTAAAGTTCGATATCACTTGCTTGTCCATGGGCTGGAGGAGGGGGTTGGTGTTAGGCAGAAGATAAAGAACCTTGATGAAGGAATACTCCGCTAGGATATCTTCCTCGAGGCCAGGAGGGTGAGCAGGGGCATTGTCCAACAACAGCAGACATTTCAGAGGGAGGCGCTTCTCTTCCAAGAATTTCTTCACTGTCAGGCCAAAACACAGATTTACCATCACTGGAAGCTTCTCCTTAAGCACTGTGTGGGCCTTGAAGGCTCGAGGAGTCTCCGAATGATACACAAGTAGGGGCTTCACCTTGCAATCCCCACTGGCGTTCGAACAAAGTGTGAGCATAAGCTTGTCTTTCATAGGCTTATGCCCGGGTAGCTTCTTCTCTTCCTGCGTGATGTATGTCCGACAAGGCAATTTTTTCCAAAAAAGGCCAGTCTCATCATAGTTGAAGACTTGCTGAGAACTGTAGCCTTCTTTGATCGTCATCTCGTCGAACGTCTTAATAAAGGCTTCGGCTGCTTTCGTGTCCAAGCTGGCCGCCTCCCCATGCTGCGCCACCGAATGGATGCCAGTCCGTTTACGGAATTTTGGGAACCACCCATGAGAAGCCTTGAACTCTGGGGTTGGTGTCGATGTCCCTTCTCCTCCGTCGTCTTTGGCCTGGGCAATCAAATCCGTTATCGTATCGCCAGCGATTTCTTTGTCTTTTATCCAGACAAGAAACAGCCTTTCCATCTCATCGTGCACGTGGCTCCTCTTGCTAGTCAAAATACTCACGCCCTTGGAAGATGTAGCTGCTTTGATGGCATCCTTCTGCTTAAGGATGGTGCCTATTGTCGACGGATTTCAGCCGTATTCCTTGGCGATCACACTCATCGCATGCCAGCTTCATACTTTTTAATTATCTCCATCTTTGTCTCCAAAGAAAGCATACTCTTCTTTCCTACTTCAACTTTCTTGGGACCCATGACTACGTATATACTATATGTAATTAATTTATGTAGTACGTATACATATGAAGTAAAGTTCTCACACAACACGATAAAGTAGTACTACAACGAAATCACTAACGAATGTACGTTGATAAACGAAATCGTATAGAACGAACGAATTCTGCATACTTACGATACTGATGATGCCGCGAAGTGGCCGAAAAAGCATGCCGCTACGTAGAGCACGATGGGAGAGGTGCTGACCAATAGGAGAGCTGGATCTTATGGTGGTGACTAGCATCAGGAACTAATGGGAGAGTGGGAGGATGGTGGGGAGTCTACTAAATTGGCGGCGCGCGAGCTTTAAAATTGTTATCGGTGGTCCGGGCGAATCTCGGACTTTACAGCAACAACCTTTCGTATCTTGAACAATTTTCATATGTAGAGCAAAAAAAATCTTCATATTTGCTTTTGTATCTCAAGTTTTTTGGAAGTTGAGCCTTTTGTATGTCCAGGTACCACTGTATTGTACAACATGCTTTATCATAAACCAACATAAGAGTAATAAAATTTCAAATACACCCTACATTACCATCAGAGAGAGAGAGAGAGAGAGAATCATACACCTATTATGCTCAGTGCGGGGCCCAACATGGAATTAGTTTAATAGATACGTAACTACATTATAAGTACAATATGCTCTACCATCCAAAAACATTGTACAGTAATATCATTTCAAATACATCTTACATTACCCTTAAAAGAGAGAGAGAGAGAGAGCGTACACCTATGTGCTCAGTGCGGGGGCTAACCTGGAATGAGCTTAATAGAACATTACTACATTATATGTACAGTCAGCCCACGAAGAATTGGCGTAGTTTCTTAATTCATTGTTCGTTATGGAAATATTGCCATATGCAGGTGCCAGATTATTTACTTAACAATAAATATTTCCTTTCAAGGGTGCTATACTTGAAATAAATTACGTTAGAATTTAGTAGACTTATTCAACATATCAAAGATAATTATTTTGCAAAGTAAGGAAAATATATACCAATGGGTCCATGAATTCTAATTTTATTCTCAACTCTAGCTTCTTGACAGCATAAACATTTTGAAGTTGGCTTTGCTGCCGCTCGAGTCTTGACCCAACGTATCGTAGTGCACTGGGGTGTTGTCATTTTGTCTCCCACAGCCAATAGATAATACATTAAGGCATCAACATTCTTTAATAGCAATGTTTAATTAAACTAATTTTGTCCTTTGATCAGTAAAATAATTTGCATGACACATTTAGTGGGCCTAAATTTTACTTCTGATTTTCACACATGATTTGCCTAGGTCTATTTTCAGCAGTACTAGTGGTCCCCCTGTATTCGCGGGGGATGCGTACCAGACCCCCCCACGAATAGTTAGAATCCGCGAATGTTTGGAACCCCCTCTAAAAATGCTCATAAACTCCTATCCTGAACATGCAAACACCAAAGTATCCCTAAAAAGACCATCCTTCATCAAATATACATAAAATATCCTATTATGGTTCATATTAATCTTTGAAATATTATTAATACTGTTTTAAAGTAAATCTTACATTTTATGGTTATACATAAATACATACTATGTACGTACTGCATGACTTAGTTACATATGTGAAAATAATTCAGTCCCCCCATAAGTATTCAGTCATGCAAGTTTTCTTTCATACTGTTACTATTTGAGACATCCATTTTCTTTTTACAAGGGAAACAATTGTATGTGAAATCACAAATACCAAATGTCTACTTAAAGTATTATCCTACATCAAATATACCATTGAATTGGTATTATTAATATCATTTTAAAGTCATCTTAAACTTTTTACCATTAGAAATATATAAACAGCCAATAGCAGAGAGAGTAACTCCTTACGATTTCAATAGATTGAAATGAACGTCTGTAGGCAACTTTTTTCCCCTCCCATAAATACATATATTTCTCCAGAGAAGAGAGAAAGAGAGGACTGTGCAATTATGTTTGTCTGTCTATCAATTCTTTTGCTGAGAGCGAGAGAGATAAAAGAAGGAAGAAATAGAAACACCAAATGTATACCTTATGCAACATCCTGCATCAAATTTACCTTAAATTATTATCATATTACTGTATTACTCTTAGAGATTGTATTAATATAATTTCAAAGTAATCCTAAACATTAGTAGCCTTAAAGGTATAGTATTTAAAAAAGAGAAATGGAATGATTATTGTATTTAAAATACACACATATGAATTTTGTACTTACAGTTATAATAACGTATTATTATTGGAAAATATTAATGATAAACTTATTACATACATGTCCATGAAAATGATCTCATCTCAGTAAGAGAGAGAGAGAGATTACATAAAACCATTAAATTCATTGACCATTGTATGGCATTGTTACTTTCCCAGCTCCGAGCGTCACTGGAGTTATAAGGTAGGGAAATTGATACAGAAAAAGACGAAGGGAAGAATTTTCATTTGAAATTACTTATCGTATTATTACTACTTCTATTATTATTATTATTATTATTATTATTATTATTATTATTTGAAAATAAAATAAACACGTGCATCTACCATGAAAATTCTCTCATCTCAGTAAGAAAGAGGAGTTATCCTTACAAGTGAAATGGAAAGGTCATTTTCATCTCTTTAAAATACTACCATTATGAATTTTGTAATTACAGTTTTATTATTATTATTATTATTATTATTATTATTATTATTATTATTATTATTATTATTGAATAACTGAAATTATCAATAAACATTTTACTTACTAGTACCATAAAAATTCTTTCATCTGGAGAAAAAGAGGGACGGTAAAAGAGAGAGAGCGAGAGAGAGAGAGAGAGAGCGTGTTTATCTCTCTCTCTGTTCTCTCAAAAAATACTTATAACGCTTCCAGCGAAAGAGAGGGAGGGAGTTACCACTATGACACATTATCTTGTGTGGCAAAAGAGAGAGAGAGAGAGAGAGAGAGAGAGAGTTAACCTTAATTAAAAGTGACATGGATAGATTAGTATTGTATTTCTTTAAAATACTATCACATAATATGAATTTTGTAATTACAGTTATTATTATATTATTATTATTATTATATTATTATTATTATTATTATTATTATTATTATTATTATTATATTATTTGAAAGTATTAAAAACAAATAGTACAAGTACTATAAAAAAATCTCGAGTCTCAGTAAATGAGAGAGAGAGAGAGAGAGAGAGAGAGAGGGGGGGGGGGGAATTTCATGAGCACTTGATGGCAACAGTACAACAGCTCCTTCCCCCTCCTGTCACTTAACTTGATACGTATGACAGTTTTAGTACCTGGAGTTAGAGAAAGAAGACTGGGATTTCCTTCATTCTTCCATAATTTTTTAAATTTATAAGCTAAAATCTTACTAATTCACTATGGTATTTTCTTTAATGAATTGATATTATTGCTGTATAAATTAATATTAATATTTGAAAATAGTAAATCATTTATTTATCATACAAAAAAACATACATCTTTGTAGTAGAGAGAGAGAGAATTATTATTTTTATTATGTGATATCATTTAAACTTATTAAACTTACTAATATAGTATTAATCAAAATTAATATTTGAAAATTAGTAAATCATTTTTGTATCATAAAAATGTATTTAGTTATGAAAATAAACATCAAAATACACTAATTAGTGATTATTTTCGTCGGAAAATTCCGTGAATGGGCGAGTACGTCCGCGAATAATTTCTAGATAGGTTCCAAAGAAAAATCCGCGAATCCGGAGAACGCGAATGCGGGGGGACCACTGTATACCCTCTCAGATACGTAATGTGAATGAATATTTAAATTGTCAATATCTGTATTAACTTGCTTTATTTGATTATTCCTGTTATTCTTTTTTTTATTGGCCGTGTTCTCCTTTTTTCTTATCCTTTTCATAATTGCTTAACAGACTTAGCTATTGAAAGTCAAAAAGCAATCATAAAGAAATCAAATGAATATAATTCAGTCTTTTATTTATTATGGAATTCCTTGCATATCATCCTGTTTCATTTAGACACGTTGGAAAGCTGTGGGAGTCAAAACTGACCAATACATTAAGAAAGGCTTACTTTCATAAAAGCCTTCTTGGGATGATCTTTCTGTAGCTATTCATTTCTTCTAAATAGAAATTAATTAAAATTAGTTTCACATGTATGGCTAGAGTTACTACCATAAGCATATTATAAGTGACTGAAAGGATAAGAAATGTGAAAGATGATGGTCTCGTTTAAGTCTATTTCAGGATGTCTTTTTTTTTTTTTTTTTTTTTTTTTTTTTTTTTTTTTTTTTTTTTTTTTTTTTTTTTTTCTATATATATATATATATGAAATATATATATATATATATATATATATAATATATAAACCTACTGCTTCAATCAGGGGTTGCCCTTTGACAGCTACAACAATCATACAGGGTGTAACATGAGTGTATGCAAATATTTTGGGAAATGAAGATAAAGTATCTTTTAACAGAAAATATTTTATAAACATGCATTTTAAAGCTTCCGTTGTCGGTGAGGGGAATTTTAAAATAACCATTATCATTAGTGATGCTTTCATGTGATATAGTTCGTAGCAAGAAGTCGGATCGAGTCGCCCGAGATGTGGAGGGGAGCGAGGTGCTGTATAGGAGTGATGTAGGAATTAGGCCGATGTTAATAAAGTATCTCCCAATAAAATATATTCTTCAGGGTTTGAAGAAAAAAATGCAGGCATCATTGGACCTGTTTCCCTCCCTATCTGTGGTATTCACTGGACACCAATAAAAAACAAAACAAAGAGTAAGCCTAACTGAATCTCTCATCCATCAAACGTAAGTTTGCTTATTCATTAGACACCTATCAAAGATTTCAAGTGTATTTTTAAAAATCTCTTCCTCTCCATCTAAACTATTCATCAGACATCAGTCATAGGCGTAGAGCTGTCATGATTCCTGGTTCAGCAATATTGTGATGAGGCACTAGAATTCAAAATTCACAATGAATGTTGCTCAGCAACATTTACACTACTGTATTGTCTTGCTCTCTTGTGGTGCTTCGAGGAGTTCCACCTTTAGGTCCATGTTCTAAACTTTGCCATTCTCTAAACAATTTGATTCATCTATGTATGATTCTCTCAAGTATATTTAGCTTTCTTGATACCTCTCTAACAGGAACTTGCACCAAATGCAGTGCAATAATTGTCTCTCACGCAGCTAGGGATGTTTCTTAGAACAATAAATGACACATTGACATTAGATTCCCGTGCACGTGACAATATCAAAAGCAATAGAGTGAAGTAGCATGGTTCACACTGTTAGGTTATAATTTTTTCCTTTTTTTTTAATTTGATACCATTTTGTGAATTTCCAATGTTTTCTGTAAAATTTAACAAATGAAATCATTCAATTACCTTCAACTTGATATTGAAATGATTATGTAAGGACTATGTTTATGCAATAATACTAGTGATAGGTGTCTCCTGTCTGTTTGGTAATGTATATCAGTGGTTGTGATATGACGTTTTTTATGACTTCGTTTCGTTCACGTCAGTTTTGCTATATGGAAAATAGTTTTACACAATAACATAACATAATGTTCTAAAGATATCAGTGACTGTTTTTAACGTCATTACATAAGATTTCTTCCATCTTTGAAAAGAAAAATAGTTTGATAAGGCATGAATCGTGCGTCAGGCAGGTGAACAAAAAATTATGAAACTCTGCCACCACTTGTTTGAGTGTGTACACACTGTAAATTATTTGTATCATAAAAATCTTTATTTAGCCACAAATAAAAAATACAGTAGTTGCGAATAAACAGTGTTGCTATTAAAAAGCAAATTAGTGATAATTTTAAATGTTTTATGACTTAAATACTGTGAGAGAAAAGGCTAATAGTATTATGCATGGAGTAAAGGGGTAACTTGATTAATTGTCAAATGTTCTGTAAGACAGATTTATTTAATTTGTATTAAACATTTTATAGATATATCAAACATAGTAGAATAAAAGAAATATTCAACTTAACATTACAAAGATTTCATGTCTAACTACATATGCTAGATGTATATTTGAAAAAAATGGAAGTTTTCCTAGATATTGAAAATTTTCTTGCTGATTACCTCAAGAAAATGAAAGCTAGCATTAAAAATGCAAAATTGGTAACACTGGACTCAACAGATCCCCACATCTTACTACTTTGCAACTGTACATTAGTTATGTGAAGATGGTGTTAGTAGTACAAATGATAGTTAATGTATCATTAGAAATATAAAAATAAACAAAGTTGCAAAGCCGATTCTACGTCATGTTTTTCCTAAACGCATAGCCTAAAATGAAAACTTTATCTTTTTTGTTTCATCGCTGCCACAAACCCTTAACACTGCAGTGTACATATGATCATTCTAAATTTATTTACTACCAAAATAACGATATTTTCTATTGAAAATGAATGTTACGTATATTCCTAACATATTACTACCATGACTATAGCTGGTTCACTTAAGGTAGATTCTTGGGTGAGCCCTATGCTTACAAGACGTTTGTTTGGCGGGCGCTGATTGGCTGGGAGCTGCCTACCTCCCAGTACCAGCCAATCAGCGGCCGCCAAACAAACGTCTCATAAACATAGAGCTCTTCCGAGAACCTACCTTAAGTGGACCAGCTATAGTATTATTAAATTTTCGAAAGATAATCTTGCTGTGAATGCTACCATAATTATATTTTCATGTACATGCATACAACTTGTCACCTGGCTGGCGTCACATAGATAAAAGTTGATTTTACTGATATGGAATTACTCCACGAATAGCCTTTTTATTATGAAGATAGGATGATATTTAAGGTAAAAAATGGTTTTACGTATTTTGTTTACGCATCGTTGCCAATCACAAACAACAGTAGGACAATCTATGACAATTATTGTTTGTATGACTGCATTGTTCGGAGAAGTTATATAATAATGAAGTTTGAATTACTTTTAGCCTTAATGTTACTACTACTGTAATTAGACTAGTACTGCTATTAAAATTTCTTAAAGGTTATCGAACAATAAAGGTTGGTGTGAATGCAACCGTATAAGTATCACTACATTTTCGTAACTTTATATATTTACATTTTGTGGCTGGCCACTTGGAGTATAAGTTGAGTGCGGTGATGTGGAATTATTGCTTGAATAGGCTATTTATTATAAAGATATACCTATAATATATAAGGTGAGAATGGTTTTATTACCTTTATTGTCAGTTAATATCATAATGTGAATCTGTTCATGTATGTTGGTGGTTATCGTACTGTAACTAGGCTTAGCCTATCAATGAATGTTATACACATACCTTGAATAGGCTATTTATTATGAAGATATGTCAATAATATATAAGGTGAGAATGGTTTTATTACCTTTATTGACAGTTAATATCATAATGTGAGTCTTTTCATGTATGTTGGTGGATATCGGACTGCGGCTGAGGCTTAGCCTACCGATAAACATTGCATATGCAACACGGACAAACCCGCGATGCTGCGAATCATACCAGTGATATAGCATGAGAAGCGGTCTAAGAAAAAACCTGTGGATAACTGATTCCGCGGTTGCTGATCCGCGACTAAGTGATGCCCCACTGTATATCTATTTCGTGCATGAATACATTTATGGTAAAAAAATTATTTACTGTACTGATTACAGTACAGTATAGTAATACTAATGTTTAAAAATAGCAAAATACAGTAATCAAAGTGTATTTTTGTCTTTTGAAAAATGTTTGTCACAATGTTAACATTCTGAGAATCAGCTGATCAACACTTATTACTGAAAGAATTTGTTAGGAAAACAATTTACAGTGGTCCCTCCATATTTGCCAGGGATGGGTCCAGACCCCTCCCCCCACGAATAGCTAGAATCCGCAAATAGTTTAAACCCCTTTAAAAACTTAAAACTGCCTATTTTGTTAGTTAAAACTCAACAAAAACCCACTAAAAATGTTTATACCTGTATTTTAATAGTTTTATCACAAAAAGTTCATTTATAATGAAATTGTTAAGAAAAATACAGCAATATGTGGATATTTCTCATAGAAAAATACAGAGAAAAGGCAAAATTCCCATGAATAAGACCTGTAGAGGAATCTACAAATAAATGAGTCTGCCAATCTGGGGTCTCCGAATATGGGGGTTGACTGTAGTTGCTGAGAGAGAGAGAGTGAGTGAATAACGTTGTGTTGTTTACATGTGAACTTTTTATTTTAAATAATTTTATGGTGAGTACAGATAAAAAATCAATAGTGATGAAGATATTCTCTTGTATACTGTTAAAATATGTGTGATAATCATAGAATCAACTACTGAACTTGTAATGAAGGACGGTTCAGTAAATCAGAGAAAGGAAAAATATGACAACACGTACCTTCAGTAACAATTACAAATGTTGGGGACAATCGGTGTTTTTTTACATATTACGATAATATTAGATCAGTGGATAGTTTATTCTGTAAGTGAAATAAGGTTTTATTGAAATTTTGCTGTGTTTTCATTAGAAGATATGTATACTGAGAGAGAGAGAGAGAAACTAAGTGGGTCTTTGATTTTGTGGGATTTTAATTTAGCATTTTATTGATATTGTGTTGTTTATATGAATATTAATAGCATTTGAAAATTAGTACATAATTTTTTTTTATCATAAAAAATTATTTTAATCATGAAAATAAAATGAAAATACAGTAGTGAATATTGCTGTATGAGAAAATTTGCCAATTAGTTATTTTTCTGCAGCATATTATTTGGAGATAACATCCACAGAAGAACCAGTGGTGTGTACTGAATCAGCGATTGCAGATACACAACTTAGCGATAACCCACATTGTATATATTATAGTTTTGATGAAACAAATGTAATATGCTAAAAAAAAAATTTTATTTGGTATTTTCTTTATATGTACAGGATGAGGATGAGGGCAATATATGTTTGAGTGCTTTATCATATGCAGAACTCCATACATATTTAGAAGATACCTATGGGGACATGATACCAAAATGTGTCTTGTGCAAACTCATAACATTTTTGGTAAGTAAAGTAGTTTATGTATGAAGGTAGTGAACATTTATTGCTAGGTTGAAGTGCATTTGTATTTTGAGAAAGGGAACAAATGAGAGATCAGTAATGAAAAATTATCTGATATATGGGGTGTGTTGTGTAAAAGTGGTCTAACCCTCAAAAATGGCAGGTTGGAGTTATTGGCAGGAACATGTTGTCCTGAGGTTCAATTATCTTGTATTTATGTTGTAAAAAGGCAAAAGCAAACATCTTGCTGGGTGTACTAAGGTCCAAAGTGGCTTGTTTTGGTCCAACAAGTAGTGCAGACTAACTTTAGATTGGGCAAGAAAGCGTTATAACCTGGGAGGATGCCATAGCCAGTGTTTCTAAGTATTCTACCCAGCCCGTCTGCTCAGCCAGTCATAGCACGCCTCAAGTGTTGTGGTTGGCCATGCAATCTCAGACTTTTCTTACAGACTCATGAGTTTTTCATTTTGATTTTTGCTGTGTTTTAGTTTTTTTCCCACATTTTTGCCCAGAATGAGTTCTAACAAGGAGTTCAATAACCCTACTACTGTGAAGAGTAGTGGAAGTGAGAGTGAGGATGATACTTGGAGCCAGGAACCACTTAATCTTTAAGAGTAAGGCTAAAAATTCAATATGCAGCACCGCAGGCCAGAGAAACTCTGAGGCTGGCCAATTTAAGGAAAAACACGTCTATGGAAAGAGAAGATATGCATATACACTGTGTGTAAAAAAAATTCTGTACAGTTTTCCCTACCTTCCACGAGAAGTTGAAAAAGACCATATTTACAACCCCTTGTGGGGACTCTTACAAGACAATAGTAAATTTTACCAAGTTATACATTTTTTCTGATAAATTATTTTATTTTGTAAAATTATAATTACAGCTCACACAATATCAAAACAGATAACTAAAATCGATAATAAATTGATTATATTTCTTGTAAAATATTTATGTAAATTTACGAAGATCGAAGGTGCAATAACTTTTTTGGATTATACATGTTTTTTAATATTTATTTTGCACTTTCTTTGCAAAATTACAATTATAACTGACATACTATCATAAAGGATAAGAGCTAAAACCAACTGCAACTTCTGGGTATATTTATGAGTAAATATATAAAGAGATGTCATGTGAGAGAGAGAGGCAGAACATGCTCCCTTGAAGTTAAGATCACAACTAACTCATGAGCTGCCTACTTCGTTGAGCTTATCCTGTCTAAAAGTTGCTATTAGTGAATTTATGGACTATAGAAGTAATAGAAGCTCTTTCATGCTTGAGTCCCCCAAATTGATGGTGTGTAATATTGATGCTCACCATGAGTGAATCCATCCACTACCCAAAACCTGTTGTTGCTACGAATATGAGGGTATCTGTCCATTAAGAGTTAAAAAGCGAGTTATTGATCCAATTCAGTGGAAGAGGAACATCGCCAAATGAAAGCATCATAGTGGAGAGGCCTATGTTGGTGTGGGTCCCACCAATTGTCATATGGAAGCGAAGACACTATGGCCCCCTTGTATGTGCCCCAGGAAGTGTTATGATGTGGTAAGTGCTAATATATACTATATATATATATATATATATATATATATATATATATATATATATATGTGTGTGTGTGTGTATATATATATATATATATATATATATATATATATATATATATATATATGTATATATATATATATATATATATATATATATATATATATATATATATATATATATATATATATATATATATATTATATATATATATATATATATATAATGCATATATCAACAATAACAGACTAACACCAAAGATTGGCAGAGAAAACAGTTTTTTACAATCATAAAGATGGACACAAACACAAATAAAACAAAAACATAATTACAACAAGGTGTTACTCAGATATATTTATGTATATGTTCATTCTTTACTACTGGATGTTCATTCATTGCTTTGAAAATGAAGATCCTCGTATATCATGAGCGATGGGTATTATCCATGTATGAAATGTTACCAAATTTACAAGTAAAACTACCTAGACAGTCCTGTAATATATATTATCTATTCCCTAAGATAGTACTGAATTAAGATAAACATATACTTTTAAAACTAAATAAAAAAGTATGAAGTAAACAATGTTTACATCAAAGACCTGTTCTCACGCGTGTTTTTTTATGTCCACTTGTCAAAACGAGTTTACAAAGGTCATTAGAGACATGGAAAACAATTTTGTGGTGTTTTGCTTTTGTAGTAGTTTTCCTGCTGTACAATCTGGCATGGAATTTTATAAAATATTACTGATTCATGAGAATCACACACATTACAAAATTTACACGAACAGCACAACAATATAACTAACGTAAACGTTTTGACAAAGAGATCATCTTTATAAACAAACACTTTTGAATGAAATCCAGATAATTGCCTTTCCAGACATTATTCCTTCAATACAAAATACACAAAACAATAAAAAAAAATCACAACGAGCCTTCATATCCATAAATTTTACTGTCTAAAACGTAAGTTAATCCCCTTATTGGTTGCTATTTTATGATGTGAAATCAGATAGCCAATGGTAAGGAAGCACTGTAGTGACCTTTTAAGGCCACCAAAATTGTCTAGTGAGGACATGAGAGCAGCGTGTTTGAACAGAACTTTAGAGAGCCATGAACTAGCCTAAGGAGGCTACCGGTAAAGCCATTGTTTCAGTAGTGAACAAATTACTTAGATAAGATTTAGAAATATTGTAGTATATGTAATGTGAGAAAGATATTTTGTATGATTCCATATAGTACAGTACTGTTTAAACCATCCAATTATAATGTTTTTCTTTTTTACCTATTCCTCAGGGTTATGAATGCCCATCTTGTGAAGCAAAGGTCCATCGAATGTGTGCTGAAGTATTTTGGCAAAAAGTAAAGTCACCATGTTGTCCTGAAGCTGACTGTAAAGTTACTTGGAATCACATAGAAATTAATACTACAAAACGTCTAAGATCATAGGCAGAGAGTGCAACTGTTTTCACTGCCTTGTGTTATATTTCATGTTTTTATGTATAAAGATTATTAAGGAGATTAGTTTTATACATAACCTTAAACAGTCGACCCCTGGTATTAGAGGTAGGCACCTGCTGTTGCTGCTGCTTCATGCTGATGTTGGCATTGTTATAGGGCCTCAGTAACCTATCAAGGCCCTTTGTGAACTTTTAGAGCATTCCATAAACTGTATGTTCCACAGAAAAATACATGACTAACTGAAGTTGTGAATGCTGAACCGTGATATAGCAGGGGTCCACTGTATTAGAGATTTGTTAATTTTTTGCATTATTTACTTTTTCATTGTCCAATATACCATTTTATTTTACCTACATTTTACAGTTTTTGCGGGATGTTTTCAGTTTTCTATTTGGTGACAAGTTATGAAATTTTATTTTCTTTGTAACATCTTGAATACTACTGAAATGCTGTAATACCGATGTGTGGTCAGTCAATAGTAGAGCTGAAGCAGTTGTGAAAGGATAATTTGTATTACAATATGAAGTAGAGATTGGTGTTTAATTATCTTGAAAAAAGTACAATGTATATGTAGGTAATAGCTGTTTTCTTCACAAACTTTATTTTAATAAAAATTGGTACCCAATTTTTTGTTTTATAGATTTTTAAAATAAAAGTTATTTTTATGAAAAGACCTTAAAACCAAATTGAATTTGTGTTTGTGTTCAGATTGAGTAAATTAATGTAACTCATGTTCATTGACAAAGTTATCAGCAAAGGCCATATAAAATCTGTTAGATTTTGTACGTGTCATTAAAAGTTTGGTGATACATTTAATACAAGTCAAGTTCAACTTTTAGCACTTGGTTAAAATTTAAAGTAGCCTTTTGAAAATTTGTACATATTTTGATAAGGTAGTATAGGATAAAATTGCAGAAAAACAATTATGAAATTTTCAGTTGGGCAAATGTAATTTAATCATTTAGAAATTCGGTTGATATACTGTACTTTTTCATACAATGAAACAAACTGTTACCTTAGCAGAGCTGTTACTTTGTCATCAAGAGAATTATACATAATTTTCTTTACTCTTCAGTCAGTGTAATTCTTCATACTGGCCTAGCTATAGGACTACTAATTTTGGCATTATTTCACCTCTCTTCCTTTGTTGTACTTCTCTCACCCTGTGATGGCTTCAGCAGAAGGCCATAGTCAGTATTTTTGTGTTCTCAGGCATGTCTTCACCTTGGGAGGATGCTTAATGTGGGGCAGACATACTTTAAAGAACAGGAAAAATTTTTAAGCCATGTATTTCATGTTGAACTTTTTTTTTTCTGGTTTACTCATGTCTTGTTTTCCCTAATGATACCTTACTGAACTCGGCAGATAAAATGGCATAGCTTAAGACTCATTTAATTATGTTAAGGTATAATAAATCCTTTGTCATTTGTATGAATACCATTGAGATAAGACAGTGAATGAAGTGTAAGGAATATTCCCAATCTGAATGAAGTGTGGGGTGTAACTCACCTCCCCCACCTGTACTTCAAGCACTTGAGCTTTTCCTTTACTCCCATTGGCCACCCAATTAGCAAAGTGGTCCGGTTAAACTACTTAATAATAGTGATACTCCTCTACTCCCTTCACCCCCTTCTGCTCCAGATTTTCTTCTTTCAGCAGTCTTGAGTTTTATATTTAAAGTCCTCTTTCATAGCTTGAATTAATTAACTCTGCTCATGAATTAAGGACTCATCTGGATACTACATTAAGATATTCAGATTATCAGGTATATATAGTAGCTGCTACAGTTTATCCCCACCCAGTGCATATCTACCTCCACTATTTATTTCAGTCTGTATGTTGATCATAACTGCCAATAAGCTTGTAGGAGGAACACTAGTCTGGCTTTCTTTTATGGACCGAATCCCTGATAGAAGGTTGTCAGTCAGGTTATGATTAATTGTGTCTGTCCATCTGTCAACTCCCTAAGTGAAGGTCACATCAGTTTATTTTCCTAGTGGAATCCTCTGTCTTACAGAAGGATAGGTCTTGCCCCTGATCACACCAGTCAGGTTCTTTAGAATTGTTTCATTACATTTTTGCTCTGGTTATTGTAAGATGTGCTCATGCAACGTTATGGTTCCATCCTGTTGATGGATGCCCAATATTGGATATGTATCTCATCTTTCATCACCCGTGGATAGTCCTGAAGCACAAGGATTGTTGCCCAGGGACATTCATGGTTGGTGCAGCCCATATGGGCTGTTTTCTATCACTGACAACTGCACCTTACTGTGCTTGTACACTGCTTGTGTCCAGTACTACTGCCGTATATTGTGTGGGTAGTGGCTTAATGTGACCTTTCTTAGCAACATTCACTTCAGGGTGTGACGTCCTTGCCTACACAAGTTATGGTAGAAGAGAGACTTTAGCCTTGGCAGGCAACTCTTTTAGTAGAAGGACACTCCAAAATCAAACAGTGGGTAGAAGGGACTCTTTAGTCTTGGTAGGCAACCCTACTAAAAAAATGGTTACTCTAAATACAAATGTTCTCCAACCTTGGACTGTGCCATAGCCATTGTACTGTGGCCTTCCATGGTCTTGAATTTGAGTTCCCTTGCCTGAGGGTACAATCAGTGGCATTTATCTCTTTTCTATTCACTTTTAATATTTTTTTGAAAAGTGTGTAGGACAGGCTGATGGGAAAACAGAAGTTGCCTGGTGAATTATCAGGAAAGTGCCTTAATCTTTACAGAATCTTTTCCTTCTGAGTGTTTTATTTCTAAATCCATCCTGACTGTTCTTCCCCAGTTGTTGTGGCAAACCTGGTGGATTTCTTGTCTTCCAAGATGTGTTGGCCCCATCTTATTGTCCAGTTGCTTTCGGCACTTTTTTCAATGATATATGATGACATTTATTTATACTCTCAACAGAATTGTTGTAAATAATGTAATATTTCATGTTAATTCTAAATCTTTCGGGAGACACGGAGTTAACCCTTGGCCCTCTTACTCATTACAAATATTTAGGGCTCAAGGTAAAATTTTCATGATTTCCAGAGTTGTGACTGTAACTACGATTTGATGTTTTTATCTGAGAGTTGTAAGTAGTAAGAAGTCAAAGATTAAGTTTTTAAAACCCATGTTTTGATGACCCTGACTTTATTTATCGTTGCAATGTCCCACATGCATAAGATATGGCTGTGTACACTTGAGTCTGGCGACCTATTTATCCTCAGAAAATTTTTTAGTGCAGTTGCCATGAAGTTCTATGTTTTAAAATAATCATATTTGCTGTTACCGCAGTCCTAATATCGACGATGCTATATGTGATTGTCTTTTGGAAAGGATTAGTATGGCTCAGTCACACAATTCAGAAGCTTTATTCATTATTGGCAGAGACTGTAATGCAAAGCACAGTGAGTGGTTAAATTCCACAGATCAACATGATCTACTCTTGACTTCTGTGTATCTTTCAATTTTTCCCAGCTAATTGAGGAACCCGAACACATTTCTGATAATAAATCAGGCCTGATATTGACAGATGTTACAGCTATTGTCAAGTCTGAGGTCTCTGAATACATAGGTACTTCTGATCTTTGTGGCATTGAGATGGACCTATCTGTCAGTCAGTATATTCCTAATTCCATCATTGGAAAAACGGCCTGACTGAAATCCAGAGCCAATTGGGATCACATTATTAAAGATTATTATGCACTTACTATTTCATATGTTATATTAGATCCTGATCCCAAGAGATGAAATGAAATCCTGATGGCTGTTTTAATAAGGTATGTCCCTAGAGAGGTAATCAAATGTATGACAGATGACCAGCCATGGTTTGATGATACATATAGACAAGCCTACCATGACAAACAGGCCAAATTCAATGCATGGAGACAAAGACAAAATCATTCAAATGAAAATTATACTGTTTTTGTTGAGTCCTGCTATGCTGCAAATAAAACTTATCATACAGCCCAGAAAAATTACTACAATAATTCACGAAAGAGTGGTAGAACAAATTGGCATCATCTATCTTTGGGTCAGGTTCATCTTCCATTCTACTACTACTAACAGATGATGGTAGATTGGTTACTGGGGCTAGGGAAAAGGCTTGAACTGCTTCATTAAGCTTTTGAAACTAAGCAATCAGCTGAGGATGTCTCTCTCCCTGATACTTGTCATCTTGAACCTATTCTAATAAAATATGCATTTTGCTCCAGAGATGTTAAGAAAATTCTGGATAATCTTGATAGCTGGGATAGAGAAGATCCTGATGGTTTCTTCCCTTTGTATTTTAAAAATGTTTCTAGCTCGTTGTCTCCCAAGATATGTAGATTCTTTAGATTTTTATGTACGTAATATCATTGCAGATGAGCTCAAGCTTAGTGATGCAGGCCCTGTTCCAAGGAGTGGCATATCTGCAGACTGCAGTAGCTATAGGCCAATGTCTGTTCTCCCTGTGCTCTCCAAAATTGCTGAAAAACTTATTTTTAAGCCTTTATATAAGTAAAAGCAGTCCCCGGTTATTGGCGGGGGTTCTGTTCTGATGGCTTGATGATAAGTGAAAATCGGCAAATTTCAGCTCTTGTTGGCGCCAATAGTATCCAGTTAAAAGCACCTCTGTTAGGTATGAATTGGCAACTATACTCTGTTATTGGTGCCAGTAACCAGAAATTGCACATTTTGGCACCTAAAATCACAGTTTTTGGCACTAAGCAAGCCCCATAACCGTTAGTTGAGTCAGTATGCATGGAGGAAGTAAGTAGGTAACTGTGATGCTCCTTTAGACTTGACATGTCATTTGGAAGGGAACCCTTGATAAGTGCAGAGTAATGCAAGTAAATTTATTGTGCTGCTTTTGATTTAGTAAACCACAAGGCACTTATATATTTATAAACTTCAGAATCTTAGAGTGGGTGGATATGTTGTAGGATTACTTCAAGATTTCCTTACAGGTAGGCAGCAGCAAGTTGCTGTGCACAGAATCTCTAATAAACCAAGGCCTATTGTGTCTGAGGTTCCACAGAACAGTGTTCTTGGGCCACTGTAAGTCGGGTATGAGGCTGAACTCCAGTAAAATGAAAACACTACTGATTAGCAGATCTTGTACAGATTTCCCAACCCATCCTCCTCTTCAAGTGGATGGAACTTTGCTGAATGAGTCTGAAGCTTTAACTATTCTAGGTGTAACTTTTGCTCACATCTAACTTTAGAGAAGTATGTAATGAAAGTTTCAGCAAACGCTACACGAAAGTTAGGTATTGTTTGTAAGGGCTCATATATTTATAATAGTGATAAAAGCAATGCAAACTGTTGTGGGTCATATGTACTTCTTTTACTAGAATACTGTTCTCTGGTGTGGTTTTCTGCTTCTGTCAGAGACTTATCTCTTTTAGATTGAGTGGTTCATGGTGGTAGGTTTCTATTTCCTAATAGTAGCAGTTATGACTTGGACCATCAATGGATGGTCTCTTTTCTGTCACTTTTTCATTTATGACTTGGACCATCAATGGGTGGTCTCTCCATCAATGGATGGTCTCTTGTCTGTCACTTTTTCATAAGTTTATTTCAATAGAGATCTTTCACATTGATCCCTGGGCCACTTTATCCACCATGAGCAACCAGCTTCACTAAACAGGAGCACCAATATGTAGTAAATGGTCCTCTGTTGAATTTCCCTGTTCCAGTGGTCCTTATTCCTCACACTGTTGGACTGTAGAACAGCCTCCCAGAGGATGTTGTGCTATTGGCACTTCAGATGTTCAAGCGAGGATTTGATGCATTGCTACCTTAATACTATTTTTGCATTTTAATTCATTGTTATCTATTTATTAATTTATTTTTCCTTTTTTAATAAGGGGTCTTTTCTTTTTATATTTCCCTTTACTTATGTGTGTGTGTGTGTATGTATAATATATAATATATATAAACAAAACATCATATAAAAGCTGTCTTTTAGGTCATATAAAAAATCCACTGACAAGGAACTCTCTAAATACTTTTTTGGGGGGTTAAATATAAAGAAGTACACTCTCTATAGTTCTTGGATGCAGAAAACAAAAGGGTTTTCAGGTTGTTGGTAAAATCCCATTTGTCGTTATTCTCTGGGATTGAGAAAAATATTTTTGGGGAGTTTCTCGATGACGTACGTGGGGTTAGAGTAACTGGATGAATGGTACTGAGTTTTGTATAGGTAACAGATAGAACCAATTCTTAGTCCTCTGCGTAAAAGATTATGTACAGGCTACCTCAGTCTTTATTAGAATATGATGGTAGCTGAGGAAATAAATGTGAGATAGAAAACTAATTTTTACAAAGATCCAGATATAGCATAAGCAAAAACCACAGGAAAAATAACAGTTAGACTATCATTCCAAGCTCTTTCACATTTGTTCACATGTTGTCGGGGCATACAAGAAAGATTAGAAGAATGGTAAAAGGTAAACCAAAATGATAAACCACCAAATGATTGATTGTTGAAAGATAATAAAAAGATTATCCAGGATAACCATTCACCATTGAAAAAATGTCAAGTTAAGAACAAGGGAAAGGGTGACCATTTTCGTTATATACTATAGCACCTTGCTAAATTCTATTGTACATCAATGTGTGTAGAACTCTGGCCTTTCCGCTGAATTATAATTCATGTATGAACAACAATTGTACCCATAGATATCCATGTATATATGTCTGCAAGAAAACACAAATCCTTCTGGCCCAGACCCAGTTTCTCTGTTCAGGTAAGATACTACTTATCTGTCCTCAGCCTCCTTTATAGCCTGTGTTTACCTGTAATAAATTATCAGTACCCAGTTACCTGTCTTACTCCCTGGTCCTCACAACTGGTGACCTCCCGGAGTGACAGTGACACAGTGGTTTAGGCCCAGCCTTTAATAGGCTAATTACGGCCACTCACTTTCAGAGAACCTGTAGTGGACTCAATATGGCGCCACAGTTTACGTCTCTGAAAGCTCCATTCCGAGGACAACACCGACGCCATTAACGGACCCATCACGGCACATCTTCCAGGTGTGTTTTGGTGTTTTTCGAGCGGTTTTGTCTGTTCTGTGAGCGAGACAAGCCACAAGGACTGGTAGCTGGGTGCTGGTCAGCCAACACAAAATCAGGCGGCGGTCCAGAAACATCCATTCGACGTCACAGCCTCCTTTGCCTCAACCGGGGGACGCCAGATACCTTCTCGACCCATTGAACCTGCGGGTTCCTCGGTTCTTCCCCCAGTGCCATTGCCGCACCTGTGAGTCCCCAGGCAACCTCCCGACACCGCTGCTGCACCTATGGTATAGCTTTACCCACCTGACATTGCTGTCGCACACGTGGGCCCACTCAGCCCCCTGACGTCGCTGCCTGTGGGCCTCCTCAACTGTCCCGACGCTGCCGTTGCTCCTGGGGCTCACTCGGCCTGCCCAACGTTGCTGCCACACCTGTGGACCTGCTCACCCCTCCGATGCTGCTGCCTGTAGTCCTCCTCAGCCCACCGACACCACTGCCGCACCTGTGGGTCTCTTCTGCATGCTGACGCTGCTGCCTCACCTGTGGTTCTGCTCTGCCCGCCAGACGCCGCTTAATTTGCCATTTAATTCTCTGTCTTCCTCATGATCTTCTTCCTCTAGCAGGTTCCTCCCAAGCCCTCTTATATCTCCCTCCTCATCATCCATCCTCAACACATACCCATACCATCTCAATTGTGCCTCTCTTTTCACCTCTATAACCTTTACTGAGCCTGCCCTTCTTATTTCGTCATTTTCCAATCTCTCAAACAGCTATATTCCTATAATCCACCTCAGCATTCTCATCTTTGTTCTCTCAACCTTTGATTCCTCTTTTCTTTCTTGAGTCCATGTTTCTTATCCATACATTAACACTGATCTTATCACTGTGTTGTAGATCTTGACCTGCAGCTTGATTGACATTTTCTTATCAAATACTACTCCAGCTACCTCTCTCCACTTCCCCCACACAGCTTTTATCCTACTGTCAACTTCAGTTTCACATCTTTCCTCTTGGCTTAGGAAGATCCTAAGTATTTAAACTTTTCCACCTGTTTTATAAGCCAGCCTCTTATTTTTTGTACTGTTACTATTCTGTCTCTCATCTTCCCTACTGCTCACTAAAACCCCTGTTTTATTCACATTCACCTTATAAGCCACCCCTCTCTGAAGACTCATGCCACTCTTCAAACCCTTCTCTGTAGGTCTTCTTCATTTTCGGCAGTAATCACCAGATCATCGTCGTACAACTCCCACAGCTCTTCATACCTGATCTCTTCACTTAATACATCCATGACCAGCACAAACATTAATGGGCTTAATGCTGACCCCTGGTGTAATCCAACACTAATGTCAAAGTTTCTTGTTTCCCAACTGCTGTTATAACTTTTGTGCTCTTCTTTGATATATCATTTCAACCAGCCTAACCAACTTTTCTGGGACTTTCCTCTTCCCAATACTCGTAGGAAGAAGGGCTCCCTCTTCCTCAAACACCAAAACTACACTTCTCTTGTGAGTTATCATATGCTTTCTCTAGGTCTATAAATGCACAATAAAGCTCCTGGTCTCCCTCTAGCCTCTTTTCCAGTAGCTGTCCTACTATGAAGATGTATCTACCATCCCTACTCTTTCCTCTATGTGTAAGTCATATTATGTCACTCGTTGGGTTGGACGTTTGTAATTGTAAATTTGTATTCAATGGTGAATTTTATCAACAAATATTAGTGTGGCAGCAGGCAACCCTTTATCACCAGGCTTGTCAAACTTGTACGCATATGAAATTTTTTGAAAACCGCTGTTTACCTAATATTTGTATTCCTTTAAAGTGATGGAGGTATGTTGTTGATATTGTAGCTGTTTTGCCTGCTGGTATTTATATAAATGATTTACTCTCTAATTTGAATAATCAGGTACCATCAATTAGGTTTATTTTAGAATTGGAAAAAGACATTTGCCCCTCTTTCTTAGATGCTTTAATACATGGACAACCATTTCAATGAAAATTCAGTGTTTATTGAAAACCAACCGACAATTTACGTCCATTTTTATTCAGGCCACCATTATAATATAAAAATGTCAATTTTTTCGTGTATGTTTTTACAAACCTTGCACATTGCCAGCCCAATATTTGGATCAGGAAATTGAATACATAAGAAAAATAGGGACATTTATGTTATCCTTCACATATATTAGATATTTGCTATAATGAAGGCCACAAAAAGCTTCATAGTGAAAGTAACATGGAGAAAGAAACTTCTAAGACTTTCTTAGCTTGCCTTATTTTAGCGGTTTTGAAACCATAAAAAAATCAAAATGTTGATATCTTTTAAGGTCAACCTTGTTTTTTCTTATAATAACTGACTAATAGGAATGCCAATAAAAAGTGACCCTTAGGAGGCAACATCATAATATATGAAATTCCAACTTTAGACTACCCTTCTTTTACATCAGCCAATCTAGCAAGGACTTAGAAGTAAGAATTAAACAGCATAAGTATTTGGTCAAAACTGGGCAAACATCCAATGCAATATTCATTCATTCAAGTGAAAACTATCACTGGATCAAGTGGACCGGCAGTTCAGTAATTGATAGATCAAAAGATGTATTTTCACGAAATCTTTTAGAATCCGCCATTATGCAACTTACTTGCAATTGTAATTTTAACCTTAGCTTTGGCTTGTATTATTTGGACCCTTATATAAGTAAAATGTTTAAGAATGGCCCTAAAGATAAAACCACTGAATTAATTACAAATTAGTTACCTTTGTACTACATTTTTGGTGAAATTTTTCACTGTGTAAAAAATTTTGTTTACCAAAATCAGATTTATTAAGTTGTACTTTTATAACATTTTTCTTTCTTTTCTTTCTTTCTTTTTTTTGTCCAGTCACCGCCCTGTATAATCGTTTAATTATCTTGTCCCAGCTTCTGAACATTTGGACTTATCTTTTGTATTCCTCTTAATTGTACCCCTGTTTTGGATAGGTCTGCTAATTCTTCAAGTGTGTTGGATTCCCGGTACATATTTTCCATTGTAATCCCTGTCTAATATTTATATGAGCTTCTTTGTAAACTTACTTTCATATTTATATCAGTCTGCTCAGTAAAGGACGAGTGTCAAAGGGTCTTTCAGCAGTACTCTATTGTTTCACTTTCTTTCATAGATTTTGTCTTTATTTATATATTCATCACATTCCAAAATTTCGTGATTCGGTTATATATACATACATATGCTGCTCGTGTTAGGCATCAATAAGCCAAGGGGTTTAGATTTCAGATTCTTTCATTTCCTTAGTACAAACTTTTGAAATCGCATAGGCGCCTTCGTCTTGCACTGTGCGTATATCGGATTCTGATGGAGAAGGCTGTCTTCGGAACCTTGTACGTATTATGAGATTTAAAGAATCTGCAAACTTGACCATCCGTCTTATTTAAGCCTGACAATAGTCATATCAATATGAATACACAGTGAGATTATATATATATATATATATTATATCATATATATCTATATATATATATATATATATATATATATATATGTGTGTGTGTGTGTGTGTGTGTGTGTGTGTGTGTGTGTGTGTGTGTGTACACAATGAAGAACATCATTGTGTACATACTGAGATGAGCTTTTTTTCACAAAATGTTATCTTCTATTTGTTAGTGCTTTCAAGTTGCCAACACTGATTAAGAACGCGATAGTTTGAGATGCTTTATTTTTCATAAGTGACGTGTAATTCTGTATACTTCGGTTTGGGCAACTTTTGAAATTGAATGTTCATTTGATTTGAATGTGCCTAAGGGAGCAACCCAGTAGGTAATTAGAGCAATGTAGGCATCACTTAAGGTTCTTTGCGGCGTGCCTTCGGCCCCTAGCCGCAACCCATTTCGTTCCTTTTGCTTTACCTCCTTTCATATTCTCTTTCTTTCATCTTACTTTCCACTCTCTCCTAACAATTGGTTCATAATGTAACTGCGAGGTTTTCCTTCTGTTACACATTTCAGACCTTTTACTGTCAATTTCCGTTTCAGCGTCAAATTAGGTACCAGTGTTTGGCCTAAATTCTATATTCAATTCAATTAAATCCTAAGTTAGCGACTTTTTCTGTATTTAATCGGAAAGTAAAGATAACATTCGGAATTGGAGTCGGTAAATGCAAGTTAAATTTATTCACTGAAGATGCCTGTATATGCGTGAATCCAGTCACAACTTTCTTTCAGACAGGTAGCCTACCTAGTAGGTGTTGGGACTGGCAGTCAAACTTCTGTGTGAGACCCGCGAACTTTCTCTACCTTGTTATTGTCTGTTGCAAGAGGCAATGAGCTGATGAAGGGGATGAGCAAAAACATGCGAGTTGTTAAATCGAATACGATATGTTTTGGTGTACAAGGGTGCGACCTTTACATTAGTCCATCTTATATAATCAAGACTTCCGATCCACGTGAATTGGCTGACCTCCTTATTCACCCGGAGGGTTGAACTAAAATGGCTCTGAGGAGAATAGAGAAAGTGCAGAGGAGCGTTGGAAATTGTGATGTTTCTAACATTTCCAGTAACAATCTCACCCACTCCCATACATACTTATTTATGTCTGTCTAACTTTCATATTATATATATATATATATATATATATATATATATATATATATATATATATATATATATATATATATATATATATAGTTTCAGCTGTTATTGACTATTATTGCAGTCGCAGTAATCACACACACACACACACCACACACACACACACACACTACACACACACACACACACACACACACACACACACCACACACACACACATATATATATATATATATATATATATATATATATATATATATATATATATATATATATATATATATATCTATATATCTATATATATATATAATAGGATTCCTTTCTCGTAAGAGGGTGCACTGTAGGCATTACTTAAGGTTCCTTGCAGCATGGCTTCGGCCCCTAGCTGCAACCCCCTTCGTTTCTTTTACTGCACCTCCTTTCATATTTGCTTTCTTCAATATTACTCTCCACTCTCTTCTAACAATTGAGTCATAGTGAGACTGCGAGGTTTTCCTCAAGTTACACCTTTCAAACCTTTTACTGTCCATTTCTGTTTCAGCGCTGAATGACCTCGTAGATCCCAGTGCTTGGCATTTGCCCTTATTTCTATACTCAGTTCAATTCAATTCTATAGCATTCATTGTAAACTTCTAAGGCGACACCAAGGTCGAAAAGTGAAATATACTAGTACTGTTAGGGCAGTGTTTAATGCACAAATGTATAATTATTTGATGGTAGATGAGCACCTGTGAGGAAACCTAAACTATTAAACACTGTAGCTATCACTAGAAAGCCCAACAGCAATGAATCCAACTTGGAATTAATATAGTATAGAACATAACTGATGAGAGCGGAATCTTCAAATGATTGAATTCTGTATACATGGTAACTAAGTGTTCATTTTGTCCTATTCGCAAACTAAATATGTAAGAGTAATATAGACGTCAGTCATTCAAGGCAATATTCATAAGCGGAGATGTATAGGAAATAATACGATTGTTTGCAAGATGAGGTGCTCGAAGCCTGCTGATAAGACTACCTTGTAGGTGTGTACTAGGGCTGTTCCTGTAGTGGAAATTCTCTGGGCTACAGAGGGGTTTGTGCATGACTCGACAGTTAAAGTGAGACTGCGGCTTTGACCTTTTTACAGTCTAGTGTTCTTTGGAGCCACCCTCTTTTAGAGGAAAACACACACACACACACACACACACACACACACATATATATATTATAATATATATATTATATATATAATATATATATTATATTATCTATATATATATATATATATATATATATATAGATATATATATATATATCATATATTATACACACGCACACACGTCTAAAGCCATGAAGCCAAATCAAACGAAGCGGAAAGAAAACCACCGACGCAATAAACAAAAGACAATAATATTAGATTAAGAAACTGATATACAGAGGACAATGTTGACAACAAAATAAGAACGATGTTGCAGCACGAGGGAATTGCGAAGACCAACAAATGAAAAAAATGGCAAACCCAGTCAACGGTATTATAAGAATCTGGGTCACTTCCCATTACACGGTAATGTACTCTATTGGAGTATGAATAAAATACAGTAAGCACATAGCGGAATTAATGAGTAGGGCCGCATGTGCCTTGCTGATGGCTCTTTTGGAGATGAAAATACGACTACAATAATGGTGCATCTTATTTTATGGTTCAGCATCGCCAAAGAAATAGAAGAAAGGTAAAAGAAAAAAAAAAAACTACCAACTTACCTTTATTTAAAAGAATCTACCACTGAGAAAATCCCTGCCAAATTCACTATGAGACTTACATGGGATTCTAGACGCCACGCACTGTTAGTCCGTTATGGGCCATCAACTACGATCCCTTGGCCTAGACAACCTTCACATTAAAAGTATAGTCAGTTGTGATGAGGAGCTTACGTCATTTATAAAAGCAAATAGAGACATATGGCAACCCCAGAAGCATGGAATCTAATCAAATCGATAGATTTCAACGGATAAAATTCTTGGCGCTAAAAATGGAAACTTACCCTCCTCTTGGCCCCAATAACAGATTCAGTGCAGCTTCTTTTCATCCTCATTTGTCTGTTTCACCTACGTATGTAATAACAGTTTTCACCTATGTAATAACAGTATTATTCGGCACGTGACAACTTTTTATTTTCCTAAGAATAAAAACGCGCAAAGGGGCGGCAATCATAAAGAGTGAAAGATGAATTTGTGAAATGCAAATAAAATATGGATAAATTCTTGGTTAGTTTGTACTAGAATGGTTCGTGAGTTGGGTTCAGTTTACAAGTTTGGTTCCCTATCACCCGTCGATGAACGTGAACGGGAATTATAGGCTAACCTAGTTTAAGCATCATTATTGCGAAACTTCTAATACTGAGTTTTGTCTCAGCGACTGTTTATCGATAACATTGTTATACTTTAGTCCGAATTAAAAAGCTAAAATAGCCGTAACCAGTTCGCATTTTTTGTTGTCATCTGCGAAACTTATGAAAAGAGAAATCAGTGAGTTAACCACTACAACAATGCGACACCTTATCAGTCAGAAGATAGCAGTCATATATGTGTAAAGAAAGCACAAACATAGTATGAGGAATACAGTTATCTATACAAACATTGCAGACATATTATGTACTTTTAGTTTACTTGTGAAAAGAAGAAGAAAAGGAGTAGCAAGAGCAAAGAGAAAATAGGATCTTGTTTCAGAGAATAGGTCATAACACGAGACCTGAATTAGAAATCAATGGCAGGAACTTCTTTGTCGTAGACAGAAAAAATAACACTTAAAAATAAATGTAACCTCAATGCAAAAGAAGAAAGTGACGATATTTAGCTCGGGTAACAATTCTCAAAAGAGAAAATTGTAACGGTATAATCACCACTTTCTCTATAGGAATACAGCAGACAACGAACTAGATACAGAGATGGCAGCATCTGGAATAATTTTCTTCCAGTACTAGAATACAATGTTAACAAGGGCAGTTTGTAACGTCGGATTGCCAAAATTATCAATATTACATTGATACGTTATATACGATCAACTTAACTTTTAATTCGGAAATTTTATCTAGATACTTATACCTTTGAATCGATTAAAAGTGACGAAAGAATGTATATTATGGCCATGGAGAAACTGTTGATCGATCACGACGTTTGACCTATTTAATAATAAATAATTGGTTCCGGACATCGGTTGACCTCAAAGTAGTCTGGTCTACTTCAGACAATTACAACTATATCCCGGCCGTGATCATTCATGTAAGCACATTGCTTTTATAATACACTCCTTGTTAGCTTATAGTTAAAGAAAGTCAGTAACGCAATTCCTAGCCTGCACTCTCGAGGTTTCTAATTTTCTCCTTCTATCCAACCCTGGAAGTTCTGCATTCGGCTACGGGCTTGGTTTCCCTCGAGTGGAAGCGCCGGCCCTGGTTACAGGTATGCATTTTTGCCCTACTTTACTTCCTGGAGGGCCTCCGAAGCAAAGAAATGACGATCTTTCATTCTTACTATAGTCTCGAGTGATTCGTAGCGGTTTTTAAATGAGAATAGGTAATCGATTTTAACAATTCTGAGAACAACTGAAAGTTACCACGGTTAAATGTCTGGCCCATGGTCTAGCCTTGTGTTGAGATATAATAAGTCCGTACCCCCTTAGTTACCGACCATAATTGTAATTTTACTCATACATAGTCGATGGCCTTTGAAAACAGTGATTCAGTGAATGACCCTGACACAAATTGACCTGTTTGTGTGTTTCGATTCCAACAAGATGTATATTAGATTATGTAGTCGATTGCTAACTTTAATTCATCAGGTCGAACGTGTTCACATTTTTTTTTATCAAGGCCGAGAGTTCGCCTTGAGAGGAAGTAACCATGCTCAGCATTCTGTTTAAAATGAACCCCCTTCTCTTTGTACTCTAAACAATTACGTTATTCTTTATGTTTAGGGAGACAATTTTTTGCACACACACACACACACACACACACACAGAGAGAGAGAGAGAGAGAGAGAGAGAGAGAGAGAGAGAGAGAGAGAGAGAGAGAGAGAGAGAGAGAGAGAGAGAGAGAGAGAGAGAGAGAGAGAGAGAGAGAGAGAGAGAGAGAGATAATCTAAAAAGTTCACAAATACAGAAGAAATGTTTAACCATCTATTAGACGATGCTCTTGATTTCTTTGGTGTTGTGTTATAGCACACTACGTCAGTAACATGACATTGGCTGAATATTCGTTCCCGTTCTTTGTAGGCCATTCTGCTGGCCATGGCATAGAACGGTGCACATTTTTGGGTGAGAATGGGTGTTTTCCCCTATACTTTGTCCTCTCATTTCCGTAATCTCAAAACCGTCGAATTTTCACCAAAACATGTAGTCTCATGGTCTGTGATCTTAGTTTCAGCAAAATCGAATGATATTCTTTCCAAAACTGAAGTTTATTATTCCAGAATTACACGTTTTTTGTCGTTTCAGGTACATATCTATTCTCTTTCTCGTGCTGTCTGGCAGCTGTAACTCTCCGTGGAAGGCTGCTGCTGGGGTCGCTACGAGGTTGTTGCCACAGTGAAACGGGAAATAATATCTTCTCCAAAATATCTATAGTGTAAGTAAAAGTTCTAGGAATAAGTAATTATAGGAATACATCGATCAGGCAGATAACGGGAGTAAAATCTGACCCCAAAGAATGTAGAAAATATTATAAAGAAAATGACCAGTTGGCATTTGCCTCATTGCTGAGCCTCAAGCCAGTCATTTCGAGTCTGGGGTTGCAGTTCACACGTGTCGGTGAAAGACGTAGGTGTGTTATATCGGGTCGTCTTACAAGGATATCACCGTCTTTCCGTTAATTGTAGAAAGTTCACTACATTCTTTCGATGTTTGACGTGAGATACTTGCCGATCTTAATATGTTTAGTGTTTTGAAAACCATTCTAGGACCAGATCTAATAAAATTTCTAGTGCATTAGTCACAAGAAGTTTGAGTGAACCCTGTGTGTGTGTGTGGTGTCTGCTGGTGGTGCTGCTGCGTTGGAGGAGAGCTTCTATTGAATTTCACTCGCTGTTTGACCTGCCTTTTGAAGGTTAGTGTTCGCAGGAGGAAGAAGAGTGACATTATCAGAAATTCATTTGTTTATCGTCTCTTCCTGTGGCTACCTTAATGATCAGAGTTATGGTAGTGTTAGCCAATGACGTTTGCTGAGTATTTTTATCTTTATTTTTAATTATAATTTTATTGGTGTTCTTTACGGAAGGAAGAGTTATTTCGCACACATCCCCAATGTTGGTGATCATGCAAGGCGAGGAGATTTTCGTCCTAGCGTGAGAGAGCACAGCATTCTTAGCAGCAGCAGCAGCAATTCCTCCATCACACGTATAGACATCGCAGGTGGTGGCGGCAAGAGAAGAGACGGAGAGAGAGAGAGAGAGAGCGAAGAGCGCGCACCAGAACGAACGAACGCGCTGCAGCAGAGCAGGATTTGACTGACGCTTGGTAATTGAGGTCAAGCTAATATAGTGAGCGTGAGTGTGTATGTGAGGGAGTTTTCTGTTGCGTCCGATATGATTGAGGAGACCGCCAAAGGCCCCCCCTACAATTGGTTCATCTCCGCCACCATTATTTCGTATACGTTGAAATGCCCGTCATCTTCCTCAGTCTGTGCTTCGTAACGGAGATCTGCAGCAAGTGTGGATGGCAGTGCAGCTGAGGAGAAGTCATAGTAGCAGTGAGGACTGAGGAGTGAGAGAGGAAAAGTTGTGAATGAAGAAACTAGGTGAGTGAGCCTCGAATTCAGGCCAGCTTCTCCTCGTCCTCCTGCCCGTGCGTGTTGGTACTGGTGTTGGTGCATTATCGGGATTGAAGCCATTGTTATCGCCCTTGTGATAGTAGTCTATTGTGAACCTTTTATCAGCTGTGAAGTGGTATGCAACGACTATAAAAACAGGGTACGAAAACGACGAACGTTTAATTGATTTCGACAATGGTAGAAGGAGAAGCTATAACATAACATGAGGCTGGTCTCGAGTTGCAGCAGATTTTTTTTTTTCCTCTGCTCGTACTGCAACAATAAATAGCAAAGAGAAATCGGTAGTTCCGAAGTGAAGTGCTGTGTTGAATGATAGGATTGGACGAATAGCATATGATCGAGGCCCAGTGGCCCATTTTTTCTTTTAGTTTGATATTATTCGCGAGTGGTAGAGGCTGGAAAAAAATCCCTCTGCCAGTGAAGGAGGAGAGTTTCTTTCCGCAATTGTAGGTCACCATAGCTTAGCAAGTCTAAGGTCAGCCATCCAAGCAGCCGTCAGTGTCATCAGTGTTTGGAGGTCATTGAGGCCATCTGTCTATGCATGAGTGCATCGGAGGTAGCTAGGTGTTTGGATCAGTATCGTAACCGTCGTCTGCATCCTTGTTTTCATTTGCTGAAGAGTGCATTATTGGGAAATACTACTAGTAGTGAACGCAGCTTCCAGTTGCCGTCTGTTGATTTGGGAGTGGAGGCTAACCTTAGAAAACTGCTCGGTTGCTCTGCTGTAGCAAATCTCCAAAGACGTGATTTGCCTCCCAAGAACAACACGCCAGACACACGCAAGGTAAGCTTTTGCCTAGGGTCAGGTGCTGTTGCAGTGAAGTCTTGTCCCAAGGCCTACCTAAGTAGACCCTGCTAGTAGTTCTTGAATTTGAGATACTAAGACTCATGTGGGTAAAACTATTTTAGCTCCGTGGCTTGATTCCTGCCAGTTGCTGGCCATTGCAGGTTACCTACTGCCTTTTTATAGGGTCACCTCCCCAGCCAGGTCATGGCATGTTGCCGTAAGCTACATTAGGTAGGTTAGGTGAGGATCTGGCATAGGAAATGTAATGTCCACTTACCTATATAGGGTAAAAAACCGCATGGTACAGGGGTGGACCATGTACGATCAATGTGTACAACCCCAAAAAAAGTACATTATAACACGTCCTGACATCGGAGATGGGCATCAAACGCGACTTCTTGTTGGTGAGAAACGGAGCTAAAGACCTCTACTCCGGTGTCAGGACGCGTTATAATGTACTTTTTTTGGGGTTGTACACATTGATCGTACATGGTCCACCCCTGTACCATGCGGTTTTTTACCCTATAGCCTAAGTAAGAACCTGCGCCAGTCGATGACTGGCGGGAATCACGTTGCGCAACTAAAGTAAAGTTTTAATTTGTAATATTACTATATTGGTTTAATCTAAGTTATTTCTTATACAAAATGTGTCTGATATACTGTATATTTGTGTAGTGAGAGAAAACATTTTTATTCTACCAAATGCTAGGTTAGAAATTACCAAGCCACAAGAAGGTATCAGTATTGTGGGCTAGGTTAATTTATTCTGCTATGGTTGCTGTACTCAAGCTCACTTTAACCTCAATCTAGTGTCTAGTAATAGCTTAGCTGTGCATAAATTCTGTAGTTACGTCAATTTTGCAGCCAAGTTTACTCAGTACATCAGACTGTCCCCAGTGTTTGGGTGAGTTCATTGTATAGATTTCTCAAATAATGTTATCCATGTCTTTTGTAATATGGTCTAGCATTGTTTTTTCTTGTTTTTAAGTTTTCACATCTTTATTTTGTTGTGAATCTAAGTGAATAGTTAATATTCTGTGTGTTAGGTTTCCTTTGCATAGGCTATTGACTGCCTCAATTTCCAAGGTCAAATTTTTGCTTCACAGGTATATTTATTTAACATTGATCAGGGTTTTTCTTTTATATTTTCTTAGATTTGTTTATATTTAGTTTTTTTTTTTTAACTTACTGAGTTTTCACAAGCAATACTTGATTTTTAATTGTTCTCTGTGCATTTTGTCCTTGAGTTAGGGTCCTTTAACTTGTCATTCCAACTCTTCAGTTGACTAGTTTTCCATTGCATTTGTCTTGCTTATGTCCAATTTTTTTATGTATTGTACATGATATTGCATAGACATGGCAACACATATTTAATAATACCTAGCGCCTGTAGCTGGTTAATATAACATCTGTGCAATCAAAATTAGAAAGAGATAGGAAAAGAAAGGCAACTCTTTAGAATGACAATAAGAGTGCATTTAGTCAGGGATTTGCTAGTAGCATCGATTTACCTGTAATTTCTGTACCAAATATGTCGTCCTTTTTTTTTTTTCTCTCTCTCTCTCTCTGTTTTGCAGTTATCCTGCTGTTCACCTGAACCCTTACCCAGATCCCACATTTCATTGCCAACGCTATTGCTGATCTGGAATTGAGATTTGATAGAAAGTTTGAATTGATTGTCAATTCTGTGGCTCGGTTAAGGAGTTCAGTTCGTACCTTAATGGAGCAAGTGAATAAAACCAGTGTTAACACTGCAAGTGCAGTGTTTGTGGAGGAGCTGGCTACCCATCCTGCTGATTCTCATTGGCAAGGTCCCTTGCACACACCCCTGAACCTGGGAGAAGCCATACCTGAGCCCAAGGGAGGTCGGTGTGGTCTGCCCACGGGTAGTTGGCCCCGCAGGCGCACTTGTTGCAAAGTCCTGGGGCACCACAGATAGCCGTTGGAAAGGCATCTTTGTTCCGATACGTAATACAAACTACAATAGGAAGGTACTTAGCGGCAGCTGAACCAGTCGTAAGCCTTTTAAACAAGGGGTTCGGTAGTTAACTACTTGTCCGGCAGTTAGCGGTACACTCAACTGCGAGGCGGGGAGCCACTTTGCTTTCGGCCGCACTCGTGGATGGACGTGCTGCTCTTCGTCTATCTGCCCACTTCTGTTGTAAACTTTGTTTTCTTCACTGCGTAAAGGCTTTCTCACTTTTTCTTTTACTTGTATGTGTTGCAAGTACAAAAGTAAGTGCGTGTCTGTTCTATTTTTCATTTTATCCTGGAAATTACTAACCAAGGAGCCCGAAGAAGCCCCCCCCCCCCCCATCAACTGTAGCCTATGCCCGGGTATTAAGGGCCGTAAGTGTGGGGCTTTCTGCTCTTCTGTGGAGGTAGATCCTCATGATTTTTGTGCTCGGTGTTGAGGGCGTGAATGCTGGTGTATACGCAGCACGTAGCCACAGTGACCCCGACAGCCGCTGTGCAGGTTCCGCTGCCGGAGGTTTCTTTGCCCATTGCTACACTGCCTACTGGTTTCTTCTCTCCTGCCGCAGCCCCGGACTTCCGGTGTCCCAAGAGCTCACCGCTAGACCTACCTCCTGTGCAGAGGATGCTGCCAGTTCCTGCCCCGCCTCTTGTTTCTGATTTCGTTGCCACTCCAGCCTTGGTATCAGATCCTGCCGCCGTCGTTACTGCTTGCTGTGTTGCTGCTCCCACCCCAGGTCCTTCCGGACAGGTGCAGTCGGGCCCTGTTGCTTTGGCAACTGCCCCGGCTCTGTCCTGGATGGAAGACCTGACGGTGGTGCTGAGGAAGCTGACGAAGAGGAAGAGGAGGAAGGTGTCGTCTTCATCTTCATCGTCATCTTCGTTGTTGTCGCCTGCCGCCACTTCCCCTTCAATTTCTAAGGCCCCCAACCCGAAGAAGAAGAAGGCTGCCTCCTCCCCCCCTAAGAAGTCTCTTGCCGAGACTTCTAAGGGTCCGTCTCGCTCAGGTGGGACGGTTGGGACTTCCATCGATCCTCCTGTTCCTTCGCAAGGAAGAAGACGGGGACTGGAGGAGTGTCGGCTAGCACCGGCACTTCCTCACCTGGCGCCAGAGGTTCTGCCTCGACGCCAAGTACCGTCTCGGTCTCTCGTTCGCGAGAGTCACCGATTGTTTGCTCACCTGCGGGTTACCGGACAGCCAAGACCCAGGCATCCGAGTCTTGGCGCCAGGATCTAGGCACGGGACGGAAGACTGGAGGGAGTCGCTAAGGCGACTCTCACCAGACCAGCGATCGCTCTCATGGTGATGTGACGGTCCCAGACTGCTTGCGAGCTGAGGCAAGGAAGTGGTCCCCTCGGTCGCCTGAACCAGGCCCGGCTGGTCCAGGCGGCGTGACGCGCCGTGAGGACAGGCCTTGCTCCCACCGTGACAGTGGACTCAGCAGATCCCCCGACCGCCGCTCATACCAGGACTGGGCGGAGAGGGGAACCAGCAGCAGCTCTTCTGACGTTCGGGACCGTCGCCGCTGTCCTCGGTCCAGCCGTTCGACCAGGCCTGCAGACCGATCGCCACCGCGGGTTGACGATCGCCTACAGCCCCCTCAGCACACCGGCTCTGCCAGTGGATACCTTCAACTTCCTCGGGCTTTACCGGGAAGAGCGAGGTGATCAGGAGCGATCATGCCCCTTGTGATCCTGCCACGACGCCCTACAAACTCCGCACAGTCCTCGGACCAACCAGGTCGTACGCGCAAGTGGTAGGAGGAGACCAGGAGGGGTCTGTCGTGGTTCCTCCTGTGGAAGGAGGAGGGTCTCAGGAGGCATTCTCGTTGGAAGGGCTTGACGGTCTGTCTCCACAGGATGCAGTCACTCCCGAGATCCAGAGGTTGTTTGCGGAGGTGATTGCGCTGATCCGTCAGCACAACGACCTCGGAGAAGGATCGCTGCTCCCACCTACCAAACCCACATCGGGCTTGGAAGCATTCTGGGGACCTAAGAAGGAACCCAGTACGGCGGTGGGTCTGCCGCGATCAGCTTTGGCTGACAGCGTGCTGGGCCAGGTGGACGCTCTCGTCTCCGGACAGGAGGGTCCGCTTCAGTCCAGTAGGTCCGCTAAGCTCCTTCCTCCACCTCTACCGCGACAGAGGCGCTTTTATGTGCCTTCAGAGGACCCTCTGCCGCCCAAACAGGTTAACCCGGAGCTAGCTAGGCTAACTCCGGGGGTGTCTCTGCCGCAGCTCCTGTTAGTGAACCTCTGGTTCTCGCAATGGCAGCCTTCCAGGCAGTCTCATGGCTCGACCTGTGGTCCCTCACAGTGTCAAAAACCGCGGCCTCCTTAGGGAATATCACTCCTGAAGGAGACCCGGCTTTCATGAGACTGCCAGTCTGGGGGTAGGTCTATCGCCTACCTGGCCCACCAGACGGCCAACCTGGTTCTCCGGCGTAGAGACTCTGTTCTCACCCGAGTGACCAGGGCGGCCGGGCGTGAGGCGGCTCTGGGTCTTCGCAACGGACCGGCGTGGAGCTCCTCCTCTCTCTTCCCCAGAGAGATGCTCCAGTGCAGAGTAAAGGGAAATTAAGCAGAAAAATATTTGAAATTGGACCGGGACTATTTGAGGAGACTTATGATAAGTATTTAACTTTTAATCGTGAAGATGCTGGTTATGATATTTTTAATGAATATCGAGATATCATGAAGTGTTGTGGCCGAGAGCCTAATATTTCTTATGAAGGTCGAGGAAAGCTGACGGTGGATTCTACCTCAGCAAAAGAAACTGAAACATTAAAAGCATTATCACACCTTGGAGGAGTCAAAGTGGAATGTGCAGTGCATGCCTTTTGGAATTACTCCAAGGGCATGATATATGCACCCCAGCTTATGACATACTCTGAAGAAAAGCTTGTTGAAGAATGAAAATATCAAGGTATAATAAGAATTGAAAGAATGAAGAAGATAAATGGAGTCCTTGTCCCACTTCCCAATTTAATTGTTACATTCAATTCCACCCGATAGGCTGGTACAGTGAAAGCAGCCTGGTTACGTTTCAAGGTTAAACCATATATCCCAAGACCGAGGAGATGTTTTTCTTGTCAAGAATTCGGACATATGTTAGGGTCCTGTAGACAGAAACTACAAGGCAAGCCTGCTACTTGTGTTAAATGCAGTGAACCAGAGCATGGCATATATAATAAGAAAGCCAGATGTATACATTGTGGAGACAATCATCCATCATCTTCACTTAATTGTGATGTATACATCATGAAAAAAGAAATTCAAACATTGAGGGTAACCGAACGTATCACATTTAGAGAGGCAAAAAGAGAGTGTTGAGTCAGTACATTAGACCAGGAATATCCTTTTCTAGTGTTGCTGCCAACCGAAGAAGAAATATCAATGTCACCAAAGATAGTGTAAATAAAAAACCAGTTACGACCTGTACTCGTGCCTCTTTGGAGGCGGCGCCAGTGATTGTTGGCGCTCGTGCCTCTTCGGAGGCTGCGCCAGTGATCTTTGGCGCTCCTGCCTCTTTTAATTCGAAATGAAAGTAATTTTATTATATATTGTGACTCAAGAAGTGTTCTTCAGTCGCTGGAAACTTTTAACCCTATAAACCCTCTGATTTTAGATATATTGGAATGGCTGCTTTTACTGAAAAGAAGAGGGAAAGAAATAAAGTTTTGTTGGGTTCCTTCCCATGTTGGGGTGGCTGGGAATGAGAAAGCTGACTAACTTGCAAAGTCTGCGGTCAGCTCCCCAGAACCCACAAGATGCCTACTACCATATCAGGATTTGTATCCTCTAGTAGGTCAGAGAATTAAAAAATGTTGGCAGTCCCAGTGGGAGGATATTTTAACTAATCAAAAAATGCATAGTATCACGTCATCAGTGTCTCCTTGGTCATATCCGTATATGCCAAGGAGACAGGAAACGATGTTGTGCAGATTAAGGATTGGACATACAAGACTCACCCATGGGTTCTTGATGTCTCGTGAAAATCTTCGGTTTTGTGAGAGCTGTACTGTGCCCTTGACTGTGAGACCATTTGCTGGTTGAATGTCCCGTCCCAGACTTGTGATTTTGAGACATAGGTTCCTGTCTTGGGGATGTGATAGAGGAGGTAATTTTATCCTATCTACAATTCTTGGAAAGGATTGTAATATAGAGCAGTTATATACTATCTTTTTGAGGGAGGCAGGCCTCCTCAACAAAATTTAGATTATATAATAGAATATCTATGTAAGAGCTTATATATTTGAACAATTATTAATTTATTTATTCATATAAATATATTTTTAGATTTTTTTATAATAAATTAATTTTAGATTTAATTCTACTTCTTATCTAAATTTATTTTGGTGTCAATAACCGAGACGTTGTGACACCAGTTTTTAACAGACATAATCAATCAATCTCACCTGCAGTACCAGCCTCCTCTGCTTCAGCATTAATGATGAACAGTCAGTCTGCCGATCCTTCCAAGTTATTGCCGAAGATGGTGTTGACTACTTTTGCTAAGAAGGTTCTTGGTGAGGTGGATACTTGGCTCTCAAGTTAAGTCTTGCTTTAGTTTTCCTCCTGCTAAACTTTTGCATAGGAGGTAGTATTCCTGTTATTCCATTGGAAAAGCTCCTTCCCTGGGGGCAGCTGCCTCCTCCCAGATGGACTTCCCTTCTCTCAGTGACACTTCTCAAAGATATGCTTTTTCATTGGCCAAGGTGATGTTTTCTGCAACTGAAATTGACCCTCTTCTCCAAAAATTTTTAATAGTTTATGAAGTAGTCAGCTTCTAAGAATAGTCGGTGGGCGCTGTAGTGCAGAAGATTCAGGTTTCTTTGAACCTACCAGCAGACTTCATCTTGGACATCTTTGGAATACTCTCTCGTGTGGACAAGGGGTTAAGGACAGTGCACGGGAACTAGCCTCTCTTTTCATGATGTGTGTGTTAAAGAGAAGAGAATTATGGTGTTTGTATACCACAAAAAGGCTCACAACTGCATAAAAGTCAGTGTTTCTGTTTTCTCCTCTCAGTAAAGGCTGTTTACTCCCGCAGTTGATAGTTAATGACATTGCTTTTCACTTGCATAAGAAGTCGACACAAGAATTGTTATTGCAGTCATCGAGACAGCTTTTAGACCTTCCTTCCCTCAGTAGTAAATCTGCTTCCCCATTGCAAATGCAGCCCTTTCGAGGTGGGAGATCAAGAACTTCATCTTCAAGACCAAGAGGAAATGTCCCCTTCACGCCACGGTCTGTTAAGAGTCCTCAACTAAAACTGCAACCAAGAAATGAAGATCACGTCCTCCATGCTCCAGTTTGGGGCCAGAATCCACCTATTTTGGGAGAGGTGGAAAGAGAAGGGGGTAAAGCAGTGGATTGTCCAAGTCCTGAAAAAGGGCTATTCTATCCCTGCCTTTAGTCAAGAAATCCATTTCCTTGATTGCCTATTCATCAAGCTCAGTGAGGTTTTTGGTCCTCTCGGAGGAAGTTGCAACCCTCATCTCCAATAACATTGTAGAGTTAGTAAAAAACATAACATCAGAGAGGTTCTACAACTGTGATTTCGCAGTCCCCAAAGCTTCGGGAGATTGGAGACTGGTCCTGGAGGAAAGTGCTCTGAATATTTTTGTCCAGAAGACAACAATCAGAATAGAAATCAATCACTCCATTCTTGCATCCTATTGACATCCTATTGACAAGGAGACTGGATGGTTCCAGTAGACATGAAAGATGCATACTTCCATGTTCCAATACATCAGGAGTCAAAGAAGTTTCTCAGATTTGTCTTCCAGTTTCGAGCTCTGCTTCGGACTGTCAACAGCACTGCAAGTCTTCCCTTGTGTTCTAGCTCCCTGGCAGTGTTGCTCTATCTGATAGGCATCAACATCGCTCTTTACTTGGTCGATTGGCTCCTTCATTCCCTGACGAAAGAACAACGCAAGGAGAACCTTTGCAAGACCTTTCTTTTAGCACAGGATCTAGGATTACTTGTGAATCTCCAGAAATCCCAGCTGGGATCTAGGATTACTTGTGAATCTCCAGAAATTCCAGCTGGTTCCCTCTGAGGAGATAGTACATAGTTTATTTGGGGGGTGACATTGCACTCTTAATTTTTTCAGGCTTTTCTGTCCCTCAAGAGAGTGGAATCGTGCCTAAGAACGGTGGACAAATTCTTCACTCTTCAGGACATACTCAGCAAACAAATGGTTGAGCCTCTTAGGGACCTTGGCATCCATAGAACAATTAGTTTCTCTAGGAAGACTACAAATGATGATTCTTCAATTCTCTTTCATAGCCAGCTGGGACAGAAAGAAATATCCAGACTTGTTTGTCTTTCCATTGTATAAGAGATAAAGCAGCACCTGTTTTGGTGGAGGTCCAAAGGCAGGTTGGTACAATGAAAGTCACTCCTAGTTCAGAACCCTGACCTGAGCTTTTATTCCGATACATCAGATGTAGGCTGGGGAGCTCTCTTGGGAGACAAGGAGGTATCTGGCATATGGTCACAAGAACAAGAGAAGTACCATATAAAAGTAAAAGAACTGAAACCTATTCACTTAGGGTAGGGTTGCAAGCCTTTGCCCATCAGGTGTCTGGGAATACAGTAGCAGTCCACTCAGACAACACGACAGCCCTAGCCTACATCAGCCAGCAAAGGTGGGGGGGACATTCCTTCTCCCTATGTGAAGCAGTGTAGGACCTCTTCTGGGCAGAGGAAAATCATACAAAACTAGTGACAAGGTTTGTCCGAGGCAGATTAGATGTCTTGCCGGATCAACTAAGCAGACACAACCAAGTCATCCCCACGGAGTGGACTCTAGATCCTTTGGTGTGCCTGGATCTGTGGCTCCTCTTTTCTGTTCACCAGTCCCAGATCCATTAGCATGGACAATAGATTCCATGTTATAGGACTGGTCGAATAAAGATCTGTACGCCTTCCGTCTGTTCGGGATGAAAGAAGTCCTGAAGTTCAGGTCACATCAGAATGTGACAGTGACGTATAGCTCTGTTTTGGCTACTAAGGGAGTGGTTCCCAGACCTTCTGGAGTTTTTAGTAGACTTCCCTTGACTTCTTCCACAAAAGATCGGTTTGCTCAGACAACCACACTTCAAGAGGTTTCATTGAGGATTGTCAAATCTAGCTATGTCCGCTCACAGACTGTCAAAAAACTGCTTAGAGCTAAGGAGGTTTTAAAGGGCAGTAGTAGAATCTGTTGCGAAGTGCAGACGACAGTCATCAGTAGATGTCTACCAGAATAAGTGGTCTATCTTTCGATATTGGTGTAGAAGTAACTACATCTTGTCTACTAAAACATGTGTAACTGAGTTATAACAGATTTTTTTCTTTTTCTGAGTAGCTCCAGAGGTTGGTATATGTCAACAGTTAAAGGATACGGGGCTACTCTTAGTTCTGTATTTTGCCATGGAGGCATAGGTCTTTCTACTTGTAATCAGGATATATCGGATCTCATGATATTTGTAAACAAAAATTCCAATCAAGGGTCATGGAATTTAGATGTAGTACTAAAGTGGTTGACAGGGCCAGGTTTTCAACTCCTTAGTTCAATTTCTTCAATTTCTTTTAAGAACCTAACAAAGAAAACTTTTGGTAGCCTTGGCAACTGCCAAAAGAGTCGGTGAGATACATGCAATCGACAGAAGAGTGAGTTTTGTGCAAGGTGATGCGATCTGCACTTATACCCTTGATTTTCTTTCAAAGAATGAGACCCCATCAAACCTATGTTCTGGGTGCAGAGGAGGAGACAGTACTTTGCCCTGTAAGGGCATTGAAGTTTTATCTAAACAGAACTTAAAAGTTATGAGGAACATCCAGTAACTTTGTGGTGTTTGGCCAAGATCCATTTGACCTCGTATGAAGAATGCCCTCTCTTTCCTCCTAAGGGATCTTATTTGGGAAGCCCATGCTCAGATTGATGAAGAGCTTTAACCATTATCTAAAGTCAAATCTCACGATATTAGAGCTGTAGCTACGTTGTTAGCTTTCAAACACAATCATTCCCTCTGATCGTCTCTTCAAGTGACGTATTGGAGATGCAAGTCAGTATTTTTGTCGCACTACTTGAAAGAAGTGGAAACTGTCTTTAGCTAATGCAGGACCTTAGGCCTGGTGTCAGTGACTGGTATGGTATTGGGGGAGCGACCGTACGAAGTATTCCTTCCATCGTGTCTCTTCACCTTATGTTAGGTCTTTGAGTTCCATGGGAGCTTTACTTGTAAGTATTTACATAGTAATTTACTCAACACTTGAGTATGTATGTATGTATATGGATATTTATACATATACACATACATACATACATACATACATACTCAAGTAACACGCAATGTTGCATAACATGCAACCCAAAAATTTTCACCCTTAAAAAATGATTTGATCTTGTATCTTGTGTATCATGCTAGTTCAGTTTTTGAGACCAAATTACAATAAGCTGACCTCTTTTCCTCCTCTTTATTTATCCCATTTTCTAGTTAGGTTAACCCCTTTTCATCCATCTCTGTATCTACCCCATCTTCTAGTTAAGTCCCATCTTCTAGTTAAGTTAAAAAAAAGTAAAAGGGAATGCTAAAAGTGCCGTTAGTAATTTTATACTAGTTGTGTAAACGCATGCAGCCAGAAACAGCCGAATTGCAATGAAAACTGAATCCGATAACAATAGCAGTTTTGTTTGCATTTCAACCATCGTATGATAGTAGAAAATTACCGTAGTTATGTTATAAACGATGTTGAGTAGAATAGGTCTGTTATATTTTTGTATTACTATATCCTTATTTGCTATGAAAAAAAGATTGGTAAGGGCATATATAGGCAGCCCTTGGTTAACAGCAGTATCCGTTAACGGCTATTTGGTTTTACGGCTCTTTGTCTAGCGATGCTGTTGACTGGATTTTTGGTGCTGATCTCTGGTTAACAGCGCCAATTTCTAGTTAACAGCAGCACCAATCTCTGGTTATAACGGCGCCGGTATTTGGTTAGTGGCGCCGTTAAGCAGGTTTTTAGTGCTGTTATCGCTGATTTTTGGCTAGCAGTGATTTTTAGTTAGCAGCATTGGCTGGGAACGGTACCCCTGCTGTTAACCGAGGGCTGCCTGTACTGCTTAATGTAGGCTACAAGTTGCAGCTGAAGCTGAGGAAAGAATTTTCATCTGCTAATGACAATTATCGTGCATCGGCAACATGGATGAAACTCCCACAAACTTCAGTATATTACCGTCAAACTCTGCCTTAAACAAAATTTGAGAGAAACTATTTGGCATGAAAGAACTCATTTTTCTGTTTTCACTCCAATATTAGGTAAATATGTAAAGCTCGTAGTATTCTCATAAGAAGAAATATCGAATGTAATCTGTCGATTTATTTTACACAAACATGCCCTCAGCGTCATCTACTAATGAAAAAAATAACTGAATTTTGTTCACAGCGATACATATTCAAGTTATGTTTTGACTTGAAAACAGTTCTTATAACATAAAATAAACTTGTCCCATATCAATAGAGTACTTTCTAGAGATTCATTTACGCTAACTATAAGCAAGAAAATCGCTCTGATTTGAGTTCAATACAGCAATATAAGCTTACCTCGCAATTGCCCTTGGCAAATTTCCAAACCAAAACGTTGATTGCTATGATTGTATTTTATAATTCAATAGTAATATGAAAATACATACATACAATACTATTGGATGGAGTGAAGTAAAGCATGACATTTTAAAAGATCCGTAGAATAGATGCATATTCAATATTTTGTATTTTATCATATGATAATCATATGTGAATATTACATATGCCAATTTTATATCTCGTGTATGATGCCGACCCCTTAAAATTAGCTCCAAAGTAAGTCTTCAAAAGTTTCATGAGGGTTTTTAAGTAGAATAGGACTCAAATTTTTCTACATTATTATATCCTTATTCGCTGTGGAGAAAAGATCAGCGAGGGCATATACTGCTAAATTTAAGCTGCAAGTTGTAGCTGAAGCTGAGGAAAGAATGTTCACCTGCTAACGACTATTATCGTGCATTGGCAACATGGATGAAAGTCCCACAGACTTCTGTACATTACTGTCAAACTCGACTAAACAAAATTTGAGAGAAATGTGTTTCAATCATCAATGCTATTTGGCATGAGAGACCACATTTTACTGTTTTCACTCCGAAAAAAGGAAAATAGGTAAAGCTTGTAGTATTTTGATGAAATCAAGTAGATACAGTAATCCCTCACCTATCGCTATTAATGGGGACCAGTACCGACCGCGATAAGTGAAAAACCGCGAAGTAGGGTCCCCTATTTTTTAAATGCGTAGTATACAGTCCGTTATCCACACTGATAACGCATTCTCCATTTGCACAATCCTCTTATTATGGGGAGTCACAACGCGCTAGTGTCCTTGGAGAACGTTATTGAGGCAGTTTTACGGATTTTTAATTAGTCTTTTTTTATGTAGCGAACCGTAGATTCATTCAGTCCGTACATGCAGGCAACAGACGCATAGCTACTGCCTGCCTTAAGCATGTCCAATAATTTCACTTTCTCGTTCACCATCATCATTTTTCTCTTCTTCTTGGGTTTACCAGAGGATGTAGAGGGTGTAGGACGTTTAGGAGCCATTTTCAAGGGCGTCACAAGCACTATTTTGCACAAAAGAACAGCTAAAACTTTAACGCGGCAAGAGTAGCGACACGAGCGCGAGAGAACAATGAATGCGGTCTTCCTTCGCTGGGCGCTTGGCAGGGAGAGATGCTGGGTAACGCGTCTCGGCGGCTTGGCCAATCAGCTTACGAGATTCAGGAGCCGAGATGGCCAGCGAATCAGAGAGGTGGATTTTGAGTTTCGCGCCATCTCCGTGTTGATACCTGATGTTCTAATGTACTCTCTCTGCCTTCTGCTAGCGCCCGCGCCATTTTTTCTCAACTTTGAATTTTTGATGAATATTTTTGAAAAATCCGCGATGCACTGAGGGCGCGAAACTTGAGGCGCGAAGTAGCGAGGGATTACTGTATATTGAATGTTTTTTTTTTTTTTTTTTTTTTTTCCCACAAACATGCTCTCGGTGCTATCTACTTAAAGGAAAAATAACTAAATTTCATTCACAACAATACGTATTCAAGTGATATTTCGACTTTAAAACACTCATAAATAAACTTGTCCCATATCAATGGAGTATCTAGAGATTAATTTACGCTAACTAGAAGCAAGAAAATTGCTCTGATTTGAGTTCAATACAGCAAAATAAAACGTACCTCGCAATCGCCCTCAGCTGATTTCTAAACCAAAACATAGATTGCTATGTTTGTTTTTTAATACAATAGTAATATGAAAATACATACAACACTATCGGATGGAGTGAAGTAAAGCATGACTTTTTAAAAAGTCCTTGGGAAAAGATGCATGTTCATTCTTTGTATTTTATCATATGATACTCGTATGTGAATATTACATATGATAATTTTATATCTCATGTATGATGCGACCCCTTAAAATTAGCTCCAAAGTAAGTCTTCAAAAGTCGCATGATATTCTAGTATATACAGTACAGTGTCCCCCCGTATTTGCCGAGTGATGCATACCAGACCCCCCCCCCCCCCCCCCCCCCACTCGTGAATAGTTGAAATCCCTATAAAAATGCTTAAAATGGCCTATTTTGTTAGTTAAAACTCAAGAAAATCCTACTAAAAGTTTTTATACTTGGTTTTTAAAATATATATTTTTATCACAAACAGTGCATTTTAAGAGAAAGAAAAGCAATGGCTAGATGGATTAGCAAAGCTTTAGTTAGCCTGGAATCCTGTCATCATGATATAGATGATGATGTTAATGTTGTTGAACTGGTTATTGCTATTGATCCTGTTCCCAACTCTCAACCTGTACCCGCTCCTTTGCCTAGCTCCCTTAATTCTGAACCCAACACCATTGCCAGTCTTGAAAAAGAAGGATTGATAAGAGATTTGAATCTTTTGCTGAATCTCTCTCTTGATTAACTTCCTCTGTTAAATATTAATGGATGGTAGGATTTATACGGAGTGTACGGCAGATCTTAGTGTTGGTGATGTGTTACTGGAGTGCCCAGTGGTGCCTAGAGCAAGTGCAGTGTATGAGGAAGTGGCCTCCTGGTCTGCCGATTCTCCTAGGCCATGGTCAATGACACACTCCCCAGTCCCTGGGAGGAGTCAGACTGGGAGCCTATGGGAGGTTGGTGGGGTCTGCCCCCGGGTTGTTGCCCCCTCTGCCAAACCTGTTGCAAAATCCCAGGTTTCATCTAAACACCATTGGAATGGCGTTTCTTTGGACGTCATCAACTTTCTTCGCTCGGATGAGTTTTCACCTCGCTGTCAGTGGCATTTTTTGGACACTTCACGGCCGTTGAAAAGGTGCGGTAGGGTTGCGTCATATTCACCTAGTCCTCAGCCTTCCTGCAGTCACCAGGACAGCCCAGTTTGTTTTTTCAGCTGGTTGCCTTTCTAAACTTCCAATTGTGGATTTCTGTTGCTAGGCTATCTCAGCCATCAGAACTAAAACATTTTATTGAGACATGCATGCAGCCTGCATGGTGTGGTCACTTAATACTAAAAAAATGAAGCAAACTAGATGAAATGTAATAAACATATGTATAAAGCTGCAGTTGAATTTATATGTGAATCTGTCACATCCAGCACATAAAATTGAAACCATTCTACAAATATTCCCTTATTGAAGATCGTTTAGCCTGGTGTGATGGTCACGAACTTAAAAGAAAATATAAAGACCTATTAAGTGATAGGGTCATTTCTTGGATATGTTTGCAGTACGTATATATGCTATTGCCAATTGATAATGACTAGCACAAGGATACTCTTTTCAGTACTTTATATAAACTTGGGAGTACATGATGGATCATGTTTTGTTAAACGGACAAGGATTGCAAGACAATTTATATGTAGGAATTATATATATTCATAGCTTCCATTTTGTTCCCACCACCAGAAGTAACTTCTCAATCTTATTTGCAAGTTTTGTAAAGTACTAGAAGAGCACCTTGTCAAGCAAGGGCAAGAAATCAGTTGCTGTAAGTACATAATGCAAAGTTTGTAGCTTAATTTTCTGGTGATTAAAGACCTTCCATACTATTACAAGGATTTTTGAGAAAATGTAGGACAGTATCTCAAGAAAGGGAAAGTTTGATACATCCATGGGTAAAGGAAGGTTGTATTCGTGTTCTTTACAGTAAAATCAAATGACAAAATAAAAAGATTACATATGTACTGAATCTCTTATTCAGGTTATGGTGAAGTCATCAGATCATTAATCATACTAAACAAGATTTATATAGTGAGATAAAGGCTAATCCATATGACTTTTTGAAGTATAGTACCAGCAGCTGTGATTCCACATGGGAAATGTTACAAAATTACTCATTGCAGAGTAATGGTTATTCTGTGATGGTTATCCATGGTCACAGAACCACAGTAATACCTCAAACTTACACGATTCGATTTGCGCTAACTTTTCATTGGAATCTAACTAATAATCACACGCAAGTTCTTCACAGTAGCACAAACAGTTGCCAATCCTCCAGAAACACTTCAAAACCCTGCAAAATTTTTTATGTTAATTTATTATGTAAATTTTTAAGTTTTAAAGCTTCTGTGTACAGTGGTCACGGGAATGGGTACCAGACAACCCCCCCCCCCCCCCCAAATAGTTAAACCTGCGAATAGTTGGAACCCCTATAAAAATGCTTAAAACCTATCTCTTTTAGTTAAAACTGAAGGGAAACCCACTAAAAAATTTTATACCTGTTTTTTTCAATAGTTTTATCACAAGAAATACATTTTATGTTGAAATTGATAAAAAGAAAAAGAAAAAAGAATTTTGTTGATATTTCTCATAGAGAAATAACGCGAATGCGCGAGTCCGCAGATCTGGAGTGCGAATATGGAGGGTCCACTGTAAAGTCCTTATTAAAAATTTAGTATTTTTATTTTTGTACATAAATATGATGCAGAGGCAATTACAGCACCCACAGTTAGTGCATATACATACTTTTACAAGATGCGATACCCATTCACAAAGTTACTGCCCTTTTTAAAGATGATATCCCTTCAGAAACTTTGTTTAATTTCTGAAGTACGTACTAGTTATTACTACAATTAGTTAAAGTTTTCATGATTTTAAGTGTAAAATCAGTATGGAGATTTTGTGTATGCTATTTATATTTTTAAAAATAATAGAAAGGCAGTAGGTAATTTATAGTGTTTTTTCACTATATATAAGACCTCCATGATCATCAACTAGTAAAACATATCAGAGACATAACAGAGTTGTTGTTTTGTGAAAATTACTTTCTTAAACCTTGGAGAAAAGTGCCTCAGGATACCAAATTAATCCGTTCCGAAGCGGCCTTTGTAACCTGATTCTTTCGTATCTTGAACTACGTTTTACATGTAAATTGCCTAATTCGTTCCAAGCCCTACAAAAACACCACAGTAAATTTTATAATAAAGCTAAATTTACCAATAAACAATGAAATACAACAATTTGGACCATTCAATACCTAACATAACCTTTATTGTAGTACGTACCTGTAAATAAAGTGTATTAGTGTACATGGTATAAGAAATACTTTACGTACATGTACTATGTATGCATGCAGTAAAATGTGGAACATTACCTTTCGAGTGAGGTGATCTCCGAAAGTGGCGACATAGGAGGAGGGCAAATGGCAGAAATCATGAACACTTAACTTTACGAAACACATTAAAAAATGGCCGAAAACTTTAACACTAAACTTTACGAAACACTAAACTTTACGAAACACATTAAACAAATGGCAGAAAACATTAACACTTCTTGATTATCTCCATCTTCGTTCTCCATAGAAAGCATCTTCTTTCCGTGAACTTCAGCAACATTCTTGGGACCCATGGCTAATAACGTAAGTAATTAAGTTCACACACAACACGATAAAGTAACTTACAGTGCAACGAAATATATGTGAACGAACGAATTCCAGTGTTTACGATAATGCTGCCGCAAAAAATGGTCAAGAAACGCCTATACATAGAGGCCTGATGCTGACCAATAGGAGAACAGGATCTTACAGCAGTGACTAGCATCAGGAACCAATGGGAGAGCGGGAGGATGGTGGGGAGTCTACTCAGTTGGCGGCGAGGTTCCACTGTACGTACTATGTTACGTAATTACAGCATACAGTATAGTACAGTTAATGTACTTTCAGGAGATGTGATCCCATTCACACTTTTTAAAGATGATACCTCCAGAGTCTCTCTCTCTCTCTCTCTCTCTCTCTCGTCTCCTCTTTTCTTCTCTCATCTCTCTTCTCTCTCTCTCTCTCTCTCTCTCTCTCTCTCTCTCTCTCTCTCTCTCTCTCACACACTAGTTCATGATTTTAAACTTGACTGAATTTTATCTCCACCCTTTGCAAACATTATGTATGTACATACATGTTTTCTTTATTTTAATGAATTCTGTACCTTGATTATGACTGCTTATGAGGGTTTCAAAGTAAAGCAATGAAAACTTCTTTTACTCTGAGGGAAAAGGGGTGACATTAGTGTACGTACGAAAATGTACATAAAAGTTACTGTAAATATTTTTACGCCAAGCATTCATTTCTTTTTTAAGGGTAATGTATTAAACTAACCTTTTGAATCAAATTACAGTAATTAATTTCATTTAAAAGTTAGCTTAATACTTAAGGAGTATGATTAGGATCATATTTAGTGTTCAAACTCTAGAAGCATGCATTTATTAGCATTTTTTAGAGACTGTGCCAATCTTATGTGAAACTTCCCCTTGTGCTACGTGGTCTGGCACCTAACCTTGCGCAAGTTCGAGGTATTACATACCTGTAGGAATATTTTTGATAAGTAAAAAATTCTTATCCCAACCATATAGCTGAGGACAAATTACAGATGCCATCTGTTCACTGTTAGTTGGTTTTGCATGTAAAAAAGCTGACAGAAGTATGAGTTCAGTGTCCTTAACAAATGCCAGTCTTAAGGAAAGTAAGAACTGGGAGGAAAAATATGAGAATAAAGTATGATATTTTACTCATGCTGTATATAATTGTATTAACTGCTGCTAGACTCATGGTTGGGTGACTTGATGTGAGCCTCCATGCTGCCACTAGGTTATCTACCATAGTGAATTGTTTAGCACTTGGTGGAACACAGTACAATAGTGATTTTAGTACGTAGTTGGATTCCAGCCTATCAGGATAGACTTGATGGCTAGGATGCTTACAAAAATTATGCTTTGTATAGTGGTGTAATTCGGCTTCCTCGCCCAGAAATAGATTTTTCCTACGTCAAAATCCCTTTTAGTTAATGCATATGAGAGTAGTTAGTTGAAGTGGATTTTACAAAATGTAGTACTTAGTTCAATGAAGAGTAACTAGGGTGGTTAATCCCATAGGAGCATCAATAGTTGTGATACCACTTGTAAAAATTTTAAAGAAACTTAGGAACTAATGATAAAATTAGAGTAGTGGCATATGTCATGTTCTCACTGCTGAGTAATGCTGATCTTTCATCACGCCTCATTGGCATGGTTGGTATGGTGTTGGCGCACCACTTCGGTGGCCGTGAGTTCGATTCTCGGACATTCCATTGAGGTGTGAGAGATGTGTATTTCTGGTGATAGAGCTTCGCTCTCGACGTGGTTTAGAAGTCACATAAAGTCTTTGGTCTCGTTGCTGAATAACCACTGATTCTATGCAATGTGAAAGCACCATACAAAAATCACAGAACCACATTGAGAGGAGAATCATTTACAACTTTACAAAACAATAAAAAATGCCACAGAGGATAATTTTGGTACCACTACTACTGCATTTAATTAATATATTTTATTTATTATTATTATTTTTTTAAGTTACTTATTTTTTATAGTAGACCCCTTATTCACAGGGATGGGTATACCACATCCCCAGCAATTACTTAATATATACCCCTTTAAAAATGCTCAGTGTTGCCTGCAGTGCTCTCTGGTTTTACACCTTTTACATTTCCGCTGTCCACTTTGTCGTAAATTTTCGTGGAACACATTATTAACTCTTACATGGGGAACTTTTAACTAATTTGCTGATTTTTTTTTATATTGACCATATCACTAAATCATTACTAATTTGTTTTTTCTTTGTAGAGCAACACTATTTATTCACTAATTAAATACTGTATTTTTTCATATCGTGTATGTGACTAAATATTGGTTTTTATGATCAAGGAGATTTACAGCATACTTATATTGAGCATAATAGGTGTTTGAATCTCTCTCTCTCTCTCTCTCTCTCTCTCTCTCTCTCTCTCTCTCTCTCTCTCTCTCTCTCTCTCTCTCTCTCTCTCTCTCTCTGGGTAATGTAAGATGCATTTGAAATAATATTGCTGTAAAGATTTTTGATGAAGGGCATCTTTGTTAGTTTATGTTATGGCACCCTAACTCTATTATCGGCACCTTATGACATTAATAACTGAAACCATAAATCGCCGATTCCATCGGTAACTGGGAATTGCCTGTATTTAAAATATTCACTTTTTTTTTTTTTTCATTTTATTTTCTAGTAAAAGCAGGCTGGAAAATAAAGGTCAAGTAATTAGCAAATGTTTTAAATATACAACATGCTTTCTCATGAAAAACCTTTACAGCAATATAATTTCAAATACATCTTACATTACCCTTGCAGAGAGAGAGAGATAGAGAGAGAGAATCGTACACCTATTATGCTCAGTCCAGGGCCCAACCTAAAGTGATAATTTTAAGACGATTACGGGCAGTCCCCGGATATCGGTGGACTCTGTTAATGGTGATCCGGTTTTATGGCACTTGTCTAGCGCCATACAGTCAGCAATTTATGGTGCCACAACAGGCCGAGTTTCAGTTATTGGCGCCATTACCTGAAACTCGCAGCCTTAAGCTCCATAGATCGCCAAGTTTCTGTTAATGGTGGTTTTCGTTATTATTGGCAACTTGTCTAGCCCCGCCAATACAGTCCAAGCATTTGATTTATGGTGTGGCCCACAACGCCGCAGTTTCAGTTATGTGGACGCACGTACCTTAAACTCATCGCAGGAGTAGACATTACACATTTATCTGGCCACAGGATCAAGTCAGGGAGTGAAAAGGAGTTCGTGTCTGTGCGGGGGGGCCTATCACACCACACCAAGAACGGAACCCCTTCCGATAACTGGGGACTTCAGTACAATGAGGGAAAACGGCTTATGTAGGTACGTATACAGTAAAAGGGTAACTTGATTAGTTGTCATACATTATGTAAGACTGGTTTATTTAATTTGTATATTAAAGATTTATTTAATTTGCATCGAACATTTTATGGATATTTTGCTGTTGACATTAATATATTTTAAAATGAGTAAATCATTGTTATAAGCATTTGATGGTTTTATAATACTTAGGAGTAACAGTTTAAAAGGGTGTAATCTAAGATGTCTTAGGCTAAGGCCCCACCGAATCCGTCGCGTGCATCCAACACAGCTAAGCATTTTGTGTCTTGATCAACTACCAGAATTCAAATACGAGTCGCCCCACACGGTGCATGAGCGTGGGTAGTGTCGTGTGCATTGCTGGAGTTGACGCTCAAGGAACAAAGCATGAATTAAGTCAAAAGTTTTTTGGTTACATCCGACAATATTTAAAAAAACTTGTCTGGATGCTGTCGTAACTCATGTTTCATAAGTGTTGCATATTCTCCACTCTTTCCTCATTCTAAATTTATGTCATAAGTCCAGATTTTCCAACTATTCAACGCCTCTAATTTGGTTGACAGCTATGAGTCATAGAGCAAAACCTCACACGCTCCCTTGATGACGGGAAGTTCTGCTGAAGTTTGAACCGTCCGTCTTGTGACCGTCACTCATTTGTCTAGTTGGGCCACACATGGAGAAGACGGACACGCTTATAGACAGACGAGGCTGCTTTGGCAGTGTTGGACGCATGCGATGGGGCCTTAGCCTTAGGATGTTTTGGGATGATAGTTTGGGGTGCATTTTTGTTTGAAATTATATTAAATTGTTTTATTATGATAGTTTAAGGTATATTTTTGTTTGAACTATTCAATTGAGACATTTAAAAGCATTTTAGTTTATTGGGTACTGGGTATTTGGCAGTTATAAGGATTTTTAGAGGGGATTTTTGCATTTCTGCTGCAGTTTTGGAACCTAATACTGCATAAAAGTTGGGGAGCACTATATTTTGATAGTTATAACAAAAAACCGTCTAAAAAATGCTGATACCTGAGTACAAGTAGTCCCCCGGTTATTGGGGCGGGGTTCCATTCTCGGGAGGTTGCTGATAAGTGATAACCGCCAGTAACCGAAACTTCGTGATTTATGGCGCCTGTTTATCATAACTTATGAAAATTTGCCTACATAACGTTGGCAGCTTGTGGCATGAGCGGATGTAAACAAATCTGTGTACGAGAGTAGGTAGACACACTGTACTATGTACAAAATCACTTTTAAAATATCTTTCAATAAATGTTAGATGCTAAAACTTTCTTCATACAGTATCCTTGTAAAATAGGGATGTGTCTTCTAAGGCAAATTACTAACCTCTTCTTTACCAGGAAGCTTAACAAAGCGTAAAGATTGTGTTCATTACCGAACCCCACACATACTAAATATTGCTTTCACTCTCAAAGAGATTCACAATCTTGTGAAGAACAATCTGTGTCATAAAAATCCATAATAATATAATAAAGTAGAATCATTCCTATGTAAAATACACAAAGATTTTCGAACACTGTTCAGTGTTTATGTTAACACTGTTGATGTCGAAAGCCTTTGTATATTTTTCATCCTTCACTATTAATTGTGTATTTTTATGATACATCGCTCTCATTACCAAACCTCAGAACAATGTTCGAAAGTCTTTGTATATTTTTTATACTTTACTAGTATTAATTGTCATACATTTTTCTCACTACCAAACCTCACACAAACGTTGCATTTACTACAAAACGCATACATGTGTGTGCTTAGTTTTTAGACTAGGCCTGTCTGAAAAAAAAAATTGAGGATGGATGCTTGCTTACACGAAGGAAATACCGCAAAATGATAGCAGCGAAGCGATCTGGTTTTAAACAAACTGCAGCACACCCCCACCAATGTTACCAGATGCAGTAGCATCATTTGATACATTTAGCATATTTGAGATAAATTTTTTTCCATAGCGCAATATTCTGCATAACGACCCATTTAGCATAATTTTGTGAAGTTTGGCATAAATATACAGTAGAACCCCAGACCTCGATGTTAATTCGTTCCAGGAGAAGCAACAAGATGCGATTTTATCAAGATCTGAATGAATTTTTCCCATAAGAAATATATGTATACTGTAGTAAAATAACAGCCCTACGTACGCCCAATTCGGCCATAATACGATGGTTGACAGAGCCTCCTAGGTTGGGCTAGGTACGTAGTATATACTGTAAGGGGTAGGCGGCTTAATTATTGTACACACACGTAAACAAACCACATCATACAGAGTCTACTGGAATACTGTATACAAAATAACTTTAAAATATCTTTCAGTATGTGTTATGATATTAAATTTTTTTCTCATAAAATATCCTTGTAAAATAGGGGAACTTTTGATAGGTACTTTGTGCTTTTATCATGTGACATCATTATCGGCAGAGTAATACCCGTTGGAAGTAGATCCTTATAAATGTATTTCTTTAAAATTGGAAAGAATCCCGATATTACAGATAACTGGGGAGCTATCGATATCGCAGAACCCTTTACGTACTTTGTTTATAAAATACTACCAAGAAAATATTGGCCCTTAGTAAACAACAAGGCTAGAAGTTCAGCACGACTGGGAACTGTGGATTATGAGCATCGTAATTTTTGTAAGTCAAGCACGTCTGGGAATTACGAATAATGAGCAGACTGCAAAATGTTTTGACAGGCAAAAGCACTGTCTGAAACTGACAAAAAACACATATAACACTTTTTTTTAATATACTACTTCTATAAATAAAGTAGCAGCAATTCTTAAATCCAGCTTTCTTTTTAAATTAACCCTTAAACTCCGAGCTGGTATTTCCGAAAGTGTCTCCCATATGCCGGCGGCGTTTGAGAGTAAGCGCCGAAGTGGAAAAAAATTTTTTTCTCAAAAAATCACAGCACTCTTAATTTTTAAGAATAAGAGTTCATTTTTGGCTCCTTTTTTTATCATTGCCTTAAGTTTAGTATGCAACCATCAGAAATGAAAAAATATCATTATCATATATAAATATTGGAATATATGACCGCGAAAAAAATTTCATATATCAGTGTATACAAATCGCGCTGTGAGCAAAACAGTTAAAGCTAATGAGTTAATTATTTTTCGTTGTATTTTACACTAAATTGTGATGATTTTGGTATATAACAAATTGTAAAACGAACAAAGCAACACAGAAAAAATATTATCACAATACAGTGGGGCCTCGTTATCCACGGGGGATAGGGCCCAAAGAACCCCCCGTGATAAGTAAATACCCGTGTTATCCTGATACCCCCCTCAAAAATTGCTTAAAACTGCTACTTTAATAGTTAACCCACCCAAGACCACTATTCCAATGTTTATAACTGCCTACTTTAGTTCAAACACCAAATAGTTTTCAACTATCACCTAAAACTAAATTCAAGACAGTTTTAAAGTTATGTACAAAATTAGCCTTACAAATGATGTAGTATGTACTACTGTACTATGTTAGCCTACTAGCCTAGGGATTACAGCTAGAAGCCTACATACGCATGGTGGGCCTCTTTTTTTTTTTTTTTTTTTTTTTTACAAGGAAAGAGAGGATGAGTGGTAGAGAACTATCAAAATTATGTAAATCATATGGGTACTCACCAACAATCTATGTTGATAAAAGATGGCGACGATTTTGCAGTGCAATCCAGTAATATAATAACGATAATGCTACCAACAGTATGCAGCGAAACATCTCTTCCCTTAGTCACAATACGTTAATAGTATATTCCACGTAAAAACCTTCATCTGACCTTTAGCGTCTTTTCCCATAAGAGTAAAAGAATCAGGGCTTTTGGATGCCACATAATTAACTTGTTTATATGGGTACAATTTAAAGAACGCGCCGCACACCACATTTCACAACAACAAAACAAACCAACCCTGGACAAACGCAGTAGGCCAGTGTTGCCAACTGGGAATGGCAATTTCTGCTAGATTTTGTTCCATAAAAGGCTAAAAAAAATCACATACCGTATATACTCGTCGAATAACATGCAATCTCCATATCGTGCGACCCCCAAATTTCAAACCAATAAACAGTGGTTTTATGCATGACCACTTACCTGGCAGGTATATATATAGCTTATCCTCTTGACGCACTGGCAGAATTTCAAAACTCGCGGCAACCGCTAGTACACTGGTAGTTCAGGTGATGGCCACCCCGCTCCCGTGGCGCTGGTACTTGGAACTATTCCCGTTTCCTCAGATTTTCTCTGCCAGCCGAACCGGCAACATCGTTGTTGGTTCTCTGTTGGAATTTCCCTGCTCGTTATCTGACTTTTGATATTGGTATCGTATTCACGAAGTTAGAGTGGCAATCGCGATTGGTTTGGATTTTGTCTAGCATGTCTGATCAGGAAGTATGTTTAGAGTTTGTGTGAAAGAAGGGTGTAAGGTGAGACTGCCGAAATCATCGGTAGATCCACATACTATTTGTAGTAAGAAGTGGTCGGGCAGTTTGTTATGTACCGTTGGGAAAATAGGTGCAATGAATGTCAGTTGTCTGAATGAGAAAGAGTGGAAGGCTCTTATGAAGTATGTGGAGAGATTGGAAAAAGATCGGGTTAGAAGATCTGTATCTAGGAGTGAAAGATCGGGATCTTCGAGTAAACCTTTGGATGATTCTTTGCATGTGTCTTCTCCAGCTCATTCACATGTAGATGTAGCACCTTTTCCCCAGGTTTCTCCTGCTCCAGTTGCTGTATCTGAGGATACTACTGATCCACAAATAGTGAAAGTGTTCGCTGCCCTTGCGTCCATGGGAGACCAAATTAAACGTTTAACGGACAAAGTGGAAGTGTTTGGTGACAGTGTTGTGGAGGGGGCGCCTGATCGTCTCTCTCGTGCTCCTAGACCTAGACCTCTGTCAAGCTCCCAGACCCAAGGGAGAAGGCATGTCGACAGTCGAAGGGAGGCGAGAGGGGTTGTTTGACTTGCGATCAGTCGTCCCTTCAGGCAGTCCTGTTGATACGTCCCAGGCTGCTGCAGTACGCCATAGAAAAGGCGATACTGGGAAGTGCCGTTATTCTTCGGATAGTTCGGCCTCGGGAAGGAGTAGGCGGTTCGCGGAGGTATCGCGTCCTCTCAAGAGGTCATACTGTCCGTCATCTTCACAGGAGGAAAGGGCTTTCGAACAGGAAGGGTGGAGTAGCCCTGAGATTTTTTCATCGGAGGATGAAGAGATGATACCTATCAAAAGGAAGAGGATGTCACGTCGGTTGGAAGTTCGCTCTCCGCCTCGTGTGAGCCCGGTGCGTCCTCGATCTCCTCATCATCAGGAGTCTCGTAAGGAGGCGGGAACGAAGGAGGTGCTGCGGGATATGCAGCAGAGATTGGCAGTAATTGTGCAATCATGGGAGAAGCCCGAACAACCTTCGGTTAGACGTAAGGACTCGTCTCTCCCGGTTAAGTCCTCCAAGAGGACGCAGGACGTACAACGCGATCCAGGACGCAGTGCGTCCTGTAAGAAGGACGAAGTTCAGGACGCAGGACGCAAGAGGAGAAGTGATGGACGCAGGGTGGACGCTTGCGTGCAGGAGGACGCAGGACGCAGGCGGCAGCAAGTCAAAACATTGTCTCGACAAGGAAGAGAGGAGTTTTATAGGGAGTCAGTGCCGCATTCGCTTTCTAAACAGGATCTGCATAAGGACTCTGATTTGGAGAATCAGCAGGATCTTGGTTTTCAAGATATTTCTTCGCAGGAGGAAGAATTTGCGCGGAGAGTACGGAAGAGGACAAGACGGAAGCTCCTTCTTCGGACTACAAGAGGCTAACAGAGTGCCTTCTTTCTCTGTTTGAAGGAGATTTTCAACCTTCAGGCCCGCCATCGCCTTTGTCGCCAATTTCGAAAGACGAAGAAAGCCAAGGAAAGAAATCGTCGTTTTTGAAAATGGACTTTGTCCATTTCGGCCAAGAAAGCCCTTCAACGCGTTAAATGAGTGGTTGAAGGAGAAGAAAGAGAAAGAGTCGGGGAAGGAAGTTCTTTTTTGTATTTACCTCGGCTAAGTTCGGCTGCGTAAGTCTGGTGTTTATTGGTTGTATGCTACGGGGGTAAAGTCTTGGCCATGGGAGTAAACCTGCCTCCTCCCAGGGAGACTCTCCAATCATAGTGGATAGCTCCCGTATACATGCTTTGTGCATTCAGCCAAGTGTTGGTGGATTCTTCGTTCGGCGTTCGGACCATTTACTCAAAGGTATCTTTAGGACTTTTGAGTGTTAATTTTCTTGACTGGTCGTTGTGGGGGGCCCTGGCTCGGACTTCGGAGATGGAAGAGTCGTCAGTATCCGAGTTGTCGAGAAGCATCATGTCCTGTATAGATAAAGCCTTGAGAGATGGAGCTAATGAATTGGCTTCAATTTTCACAGCAGGCGTCTTGAAGAAAAGACATCTCTTATGCTCGTTCGCTGCTAAACAGGAGTGTCGAACGCGCAAAAGTCGGAGTTGATGTTCTCTCCTCTGTCAGGACAGCTCTTCCCTCAAGAGATCATTAAGGACATATCTCTCTCCCTCACTCAGAAGGCTACTCAAGATCTTCTTACTGTCATCTGTGAGGAAGTATTTACCTTCTAAGGTCATGAAGAAGACTACGAAAGATACGAAGACAGCGACAGCAGCCCTTTCGGGGTAGGACTTTCTCCCGACCAGCATTTCAGAGGGGAAAAGAGTTTCCAGCCAAAAGAGGTGCTAAAACTTCAACGAACAATGAGTCAGAAGTCCTCCAGACTTGTGTAGGGGCCAGACTTTTGGACTTCTGGGAAGTCTGGCAAAACAAAGGAGCGGATCCTTGGTCCGTAAAGGTAGCGAAGGAAGGGTACAAGATCCCCTTTCTCAAGAAACCACCTCTCGCTACAGCTCCGAGAGCCCTAGGGCTCATTACATCGATTTAGAGAAGAGAGAGGCTCTTTGGCATCAGGTCGTCACCATGATGGAAAAGGGGCAATAGAACCGGTTCTGGATCACGAATCCCCAGGTTTTTACAACCGTCTGTTTCTAGTACCGAAATCATCAGGAGGTTGGAGGCCGGTACTGGACGTAAGCCAGCTAAACTTGTTCGTAGAAAAGACAAGTTTACGATGGAGACGAACGATTCAGTACTGGCAGCGGTACGACCAGGCGACTGGATGGTAACACTGGGACCTTCAGGATGCGTACTTCCATATTCCAATTCATCCAAGGTCCAGGAAATATCTGAGATTCGTGATCCAGGGAAGGATTTATCAATCAAAGCCCTGTGTTTCGGGTTGTGCACGGCGCCTCAAATTTTTACAAGAATGATGTCGAATGTGGCGAAGTGGCTTCATTGGCAGGAGTCAAGAGTCTCTCTCTACCTCGACGATTGGCTCATAAAGAAGCACAATCAAAACAGCAATGTCTGGAGGACACGAACGTAACATTGGAGTTAACCCAGCAACTGGGTCTGATGGTGAACTGGAAAAAGTCACGACTGATCCCATCTCAGGAAATAGTTTATTTGGGGATTCGGATATCCTCAGTGACTTTTCGGGCTTTTCCGTCACCCGAAAGGCAGACCATGTGTATAGGGAAAGTGCAAGAATTCCTATTGAAAGAAGAACCGCAATGCTGAGCACAGCGAGAGAGTGGATGAGCCTGCTGGGGACACTCTCTTCGTTAGAGCGGTTTTCATTTCACTAGGAGACTTCACATGAGGGCCCTTACAGTTCTTTCTGAACGAAGTCTGGCCAAGAAGTCGCAACCAGATTCCTTCCCGGTTTCCAATTCCTCCAAAGATAAAGGAGGAACTAAAGTGGTGGCTAGTTCCGGAGAGGTTGTCAGAGGGTACGTCACTCCAGCAGAGGAACCCAGACCGGATATTAATTTTACCGACGCGTCAGACGCAGGCTGGGGAGCGACGCTGGGCCCTCGGGAGGAGTCAGGCCTTTGGAGCGAAGAAGAAAAGCATGGCACATAAACAGGAAGGAACTGATGGCGATCTTCTTGGCTATGAAAGCGTTCAGACCGTGGATCAGCGGCAAAGTAGTGCAGATCAACGCGGACAATACCACAGCTCTGGCGTATATACGGAAACAAGGAGGAACCCACTCGTTGTCACTTTGCAACCTGGCGAAGGAGATTCTTCTTTGGTCGCCAGAAAGAAAAAACGTCACCTGCTCACCAGGTTCATTCAGGGAGAAGAAGAAAACGTCAGGGCGGATCTGTTGAGCAGGGACGGACAAGTGCTTTCCACGGAGTGGATGTTGCATCTTCAGGTATGCCAGAGACTGTGGAAGCTCTGGGGCACTCCAGTAGTGGATCTTTTCGCTACCGCGGCGACGAAGAGGTTACGAACTATTGTTCTCCAATCCCGGACCCTCTTGCAGTCGCAGTCGATGCCTTCCTACTAGATTGGACGGGGCTAGATGCGTACGCTTTTCCCCCGTTCAAGATTTTAGGAAAGGTAATGAAGAAATTCAGGGAAAGTCGAGGAACAAGGCTGACCCTGATAGCCCCATACTGGCCGGCCCAAACGTGGTTCACAGAGGTACTGGAATGGACAGTAGATTCCCCGAGAAGTCTACCACGAGATAGATCTTCTCAAACAACCCCACTTCGACAGGTTCCACAAGAACACCCTCGCTCTGGGTCTGACTGCGTTCAGACTATCGAAAGACTTGTCAGAGCGAGGGGGTTTTCTAAGAGAAGCAGCGAAGGCAGTTGCAAGAGCACGAAGACCATCGACTATCAAAGTGTACCAGTCGAAGTGGGACAACTTCCGTAGATGGTGCAAGAATCGGAAGATTTCTTCATCCAGGTACCTCTGTGACTCAGATTGCAGGATTTCTGCTATACCTGAAGAAAGAACTAGGTTTGGCTAATCAGACGATTAGAAGCTATAAGTGTAGTTGTTTTCGGCAGTGTTTTAGACACAGAGGTTTAAACCTGTCAATGACGCAGATCTTAGAGATCTCCTCAGATCGTTTGATACAAAGAAGGATCGACGGTGCAGAACCCCTTCTTGGAATTTGGACGTCGTTCTCAAATTCTTGGAGACGGATAAGTTCGAACCTATGGGCAGGGCGCCGTTGCGAGAACTAACTAAGAAAACTATTTTCTTAGTAGCCTTAGCTACAGCTAAAAGGATTAGCGAGCTGCAAGCTATTGACAAGCAATTAGGTTGGAAGCACAACAAGCAGTTTGTTCTTTTCTTTTCAACAGGAGTTCTTAGCAAAGAATGAGAATCCTTCGCATCCATGGCCAAGATCATTTGAGATTGAGGACTGGCTGATCTGGTAGGTCAAGAACAAGAAGGGTTCTTTGCCCAGTAAGAGCCTTACGGTTTTACGTAGAAAGAACAAGAAGTATTAGGGGAACTTCATGTTCTCTGTGGTGCTCTGTTAAAGATCCTACTAGACCTATGTCTAAAAACGCAATGGCTTTCTTTGTAAGAGAAGTCATTAAAGATGCTCATTTGCTTTGTCAAGAAGAATGCTTCGGTTTAATTAAAGTTAAAGCTCATGAGGTGAGAGCAGTAGCTACGTCCTTAGCATTCAGGAAAAATTTAGCCCTCAAGGACATTATAGATTCAACGTATTGGAGGACAAACTCTGTGTTTGCCTCTCATTACCTTAGAGACGTGAAGACAACTTTTGATAATTGTCAAACGTTAGGCCCGTATGTATCCTCAGGTACAGTACTGGGCAAAGGAGTTTCCACCCCATAACCTAATAACATGCTAGGTTTTATTTTAATTAGGTTATAGTGTTTTTATGGTTGTCCTGAGGTTAAAGACCAACTCAGTCTGGTGATTAGTGTGTATTATATGTGTGTGTGGTTTCAGGTGACTAACTTTCCTAGCATGAATGCCCGTGGTGAAATGAGGGCTAGGGTTCTCTGTCAACGAATTGGTCACGTCCAGTTGTCAGGCCCTTATTGTTAGCTTTCTCAACAAACAGGTCACGTCCTAGTTGAGAGCTACTAAGGTTTAGCAGGCTAAGAGGCAGGACCTACGAAGTCAGCTACCTTAGCAGGTAAGGAACATAATACATAGTTCTAAAAATTTGGGTAAAATTTTTGAATTATGACGATGTTGCTGTCTATGACCCACCGCCAAATGTGTCAATCAGCTATATATATACCTGCCAGGTAAGTGTCATGCATAAAAATGGTATTGTTATGATACAATAAAGTTTTATGCATACTTACCTGGCAGGTATATATAATTAAATTCCCACCCTCCTCCCCTCAGGAGACAGGGTTCAGAGAAAATCTGAGGAAAACGGGAATAGTTCCAAGTACCAGCGCCACGGGAGCGAGGGGTGGCCATCACCTGAACTACCAGTGTACTAGCGGTTGCCGCGAGTTTTTGAAATTCTGCCAGTGCGTCAAGAGGATAAGCTATATATATACCTGGCCAGGTAAGATGCATAAAACTTTATTGTATCATAACAATACCATTTTTGTGTTTTGTCATGTATCTCATGTATCATGCAAGTTTCATAAGGTTGGTGGTTTAGCCTGCTAATGGCCGAGTCATTCAGATGTGTGCTGATGCTAGTCAAGTTACGTTAATTTTCTTATTAATCTCGAGAATTGAATAGAAAATCTCAAGATTAAAAAAAAAAAAATACCCAAGATAAATAAAATAATTGTAAAAATAACACGCCTTGGAGTCCTTAATCATTCTCTCTCTCTCTCTCTCTCTCTCTCTCTCTCTCTCTCTCTCTCTCTCTCTCTCTCTCTCTCTCTCTTCTCTCTCTCAGTGTTTGAATGATGCTAAAGTATTTCAATATCCGAGGAAAACAGTAGTAAAATTTCCCCACAATGAGTTTGGGTGCATATGTATATCAAAGATGACTTAAATTATAAAAGCCTTTTCTGATAAGCTAAGCTAGCTGCAACAACACATATCTTACGAAAAATTACTTATGTGAAGATGGTTTTAGTAGTACAAATGATAGTTATTGTATCGTTAAAAATATCAAAGTGAACGAAGTCGCGAAAAGTCGATTCTATGTCATGTTTTCCTAAACGCGTTGACTTAAAGGAGAACGTTATTTTGGTTGTTTTATCATTGCCACAAACCCATAACAATGCAGTGTATGTATGAAAATTAATTGTAAAATATTATTCACTACTATGGTATTATGAAATAAGTTACATATATTCCAAACATTATTACTACGTAGCATGAATAGTACTATAAATATTTCGAAAGATAATCTTGCTGTGAACGCTACCATAATTTGATTTTCATATACGTACTACATTTTGTCAGCTGGCTGGCCTCGCATAGATAAAATTGATTTCACGATATGGAATTACTCCACGAATAGCCTTTTATTATGAAGATATAACGACTTAAAGGAGAACGTTATTTTGGTTGTTTTATCACTGCCACAAACCCATAACAATGCAGTGTATGTATGATAATTCTAAACTATTATTCACTACCAAATAACGATGATATTTTGTATTGAAAATTAATGTTACGTATATTCCAAACATTATTACTACGTAGCATGAATAGTACTATAAAAATTTCGAAAGATAATCTTGCTGTGAACGCTACCATAATTTGATTTTCATATACGTACGTACATTTTGTCAGCTGGCTGGCCTCGCATAGATCAAATTGATTTCACTGATATGGAATTACTCATGAATAGCCTTTTTATTATGAAGATATGACGATAATATATAGGTAAAAAATTCTTTATGTATTTCGTTTATGCTTCGTCGCCAATAACAAACAGCAATACTTACGATAATCTATGACAAATAGCGTTTGTATGACTTCATTGTTCAGAGAAGTTATATACGAATACTGCCAAAATAATAATGAAGTTCGAATTAATTTTAGCCTTAATGTTATTACTACTGTAATTACACTACCACTACTATTAAAATTTCTAAAAGTTTATCAACCAAAAAATGTCGCTTTGAACGCAACCGTATACATAAACCATTTTCGTACGTAAAGGTATATGCTTACATTTTGTGGCTGGCCACTCCGACGATAAGTTGAGTGCAATGATGTGGAATTATTCTTTGAATAGGGTATTTATTATGAAGATATGACTATAATATATATGGTAAGAATGGTTTTATTACCTTTATTGTCAGGTAATATCATAATGTGAATGTTGTGTACGTTGGTGGTTATCGCACTGCAAACTACGCTTAGCCTACTAACCAATGAACGTCGTACATAAACCTTGAACTAGGCTATTATTTCGAAGATAGGACAATAATATATTAGGTGAGAATGGTTTATTACCTTTAATTGTCAGTTAATATCATTATATGAGTCTTTAAATGAATGTTGGTAGTTATCGGACCACGGCCGAGGGTTAGCCTACCGAAAAACATCGCATACGCAACACAACAATCCGTGATGCAGTGATTCATACCAGTGATGTAAACATGAGAAACGGTCCAAGAAAAAACCCGTGATTAACTGGATCCGTGAATACTGATCCGTGAATAAGCGATGCCCCACTGTATGATGCATGAATTCATAACGCGCGGACATAAAATAAAGCTGTTTTAAAAAATTCACCATAAATAAAAATATTGTGCTAGAGACTTCCTGTTTGTTGCAAAATGAAGGTAATTGATGGGATATTACTAGACTGTAAGTGTTGTAGCTTACAATTGCAATTTTCTACCATTTCGGTCGAGTTAAAGTTGACCGAAGGACAAATTTTTTTATTTATCGTTATTTATATGAAAATATTTCAAAACTGATTAAAGCTACAACCATGGGTTGTTTTTTGTTGTATCCTACATGAAATTGCGCACATTTTCATATATAAAACTTTATGTAATGGCTAATTTAAAATGGTGCAAACATTACGACAATTGGACGAAAAAATGTATGATTTTTTTCGGAAGAGTTACCGTGCGGACGTAAGGAAAAAGTTTATTTCATAAATTCACCATAAATCGTTCCAATTTGTTGCAAAATAAAGGTAAATGATTGAATATTACTAGAATGTAATAGTTTTAGCTTACAATTGCGTTTTTTTACCATTTCGGTCGAATTAAAGTTGACCGAAGGTTGAAATTTTGGCACTTATCATTATTTATATGAAAATATTTCAAAACTGATAAAATCTACAACCATGGGTTGTTTTTTCTTGTATTCTACATGAAATTGCGTACATTTTCATATATAAAACTTTATGCAACGGCTAATTTAAAATTGTGCAAACATTACGACAGTCGGACAAAAAAAATTCTGATTTTTTTCGGAAGAGTTACTGCGCGGATGCAAGGAAATTTTTTTTTTTTTTTTTCATAAATTCACCATAAATCAAAATATTGTGCTAGAGACTTCCAATTTGTTGTAAAATGAAGGTAAATGATTGAATATTACTAGAATATAAGAGTTTTAGCTTACAATTGCGTTTTTTTACCATTTCGGTCGGATCAAAGTTGACCAAAGGTTGAAATTTTGGCACTTATCGTTATTTATATGAAAATATTTCAAAACTGATAAAAGCTTCAACCATGGAATGTTTTTAGTTGTATTGTGCATGAAATTGCGTACATTTCCATATAAAACTTTATGTAACGGCTAATTTAAAATGGTGCAAACATTACGACAATCGCACGAAAAAGGGATCATATTTATATAACCATAAGGAAAATAGGGCTAACTGTGAATTCACAAACTTTTCAACATTTATGACATTAGAAAAAAAGTATAACACTACTTGGCAACATCATGTTGAGTCTGAGAATCTGGACGATAAAAAACAAAAAGAATCATGTCGCCATGAGATTTGAGCACCATTTGTGCTGTTACCATACGTCCAATCGGCCACCCACGATGGACAATTTTATGTCGACGGGGTTTTTTTTTAAATACGTCGAATCGGCGTTAAAGGGTTAAATACGGCAAAATAAACTTTTATTCGACATCAGTTGATTTCCAAACCAAAACATTGACTGCTATATGTTAGTATTTTATTATACAATAATGTGAGAATACATACAGTATTATTGGATACAGTGAAGTAATGTGCAGCTTTTTAAAAGATTCATGGAAAAGATGCATATTCTTTACATTTTTGTTCTATAATTATATGTGGCCATCAGCAGCCTGACATCCCTCAATTATACCGATGTCTGATCAATTATACCGATGTCTGACCAAGTCCGATTCTCGTTTCGTGTCCAGTTTTTTTTCTATCATCAGTATATGTATTAGAGTATACTGTAGGCTAGGCTAATGTATATGTAAGTTATTATAGCTGGTTCACTTAAGGTAGATTCTTGGACGAGTCCTATGCTTGCGAGACGTTTGATTGGCTGGTACCGGGAGGTAGGCAGCTCCCAGCCAATCAGCCACTGCCAAACAAACTTCTCAAAAGGCTTAGTTAGGGCTCACCCAAGAATCTACCTTAAGTGAACCAGCTATACCATATACACTAGGCTAACTCTTGTTAATGTTCAATTTCTTTCTGTACTGAATTATCATAAGCCAATACATATGCATTGAACCTAGAGAATTAGCTGAAATTAATAATTTTTATACCAACATAATGTGGTTCAAGTATAGCTATAGTTAGTTGTAGGCTAGGCTTACCCTATTCTGTAAACGATGGCACTGATTACCCTATGTGTATGGCTAGGCAATATTTCAACGATACGATTTTCCAATAAAACGATGGGTTTTTTTGGAATACCTAACCCCTCCCATCCCTAAGTTGGAGAATACCTGTACATGTGTGTTTCTTAATTAAAAAAGACTTTTTTCATAATTTAGGAAGGTTTGTATATGTTTAGCAGGGCTGGAATGGAGGGGTAACAAATCTATTGTCATTTATTTTAAATGGGATGTAAATTTGTTTTGACATATGATATATATATATTATAATTTTAATATATATTTAATTATAAATATTATAATATTATATATAATAATATAATTAATATATATATATATATTATATAATTAATAAATTATAAATATATAAAAAATATTATTTATATTAATTAAATTTTTTAAAAAAAAATGAAAAAGAGCATATTATATATTATTATAGTAATAATAATAGAGATAATGATATTCTATTTATATATATGTATACTATATCTATATATCACTATATATATGATTATATATATATATATTATGAATATCGTTGATCACGAGTATAGATACATGATTGCTATGTATAAATAGTTTTTTTGCCACGGAGGAAAAACATGAAATGCGAGATGAGCCAGATCGTTTCGTCTAGCATTAGCACCCTAAATATAATATATATATATATATATATATATATATATATATATCTATATACTATATATACTATATATATCATATATATATATATATATATGTAGATATTAAAGCCAAATATGTAAACTGATGAGAATTACCCTTTAGTCATAGGTATTTGTTTGTAAATAAATAGAGGTCTATATTTAGTTGGGTGATGCTAATTTTATAAATATGTTTTTCACATGATCAACTTTTCATTTTTGGTGTGTAGAGTGGGGTTGGGGAGGCGGGACGGGGTCGGGGCTGTGCTGGGTCGCATCAGCCGCCACAGTGAGTCGCGTGGCGGGAGCTCCGGCGGCGTGTCAGGGGCTCTGCCGCCTCAGCCCCACTCCAATAATAACCCGCCCCCACCACCCCACCCCCCACCACCCCACCCCCGCAACAGCCTCAAGCTCAGCCCCAGCAACAACAGCAGGCACAAGCACCTCATCCACAACCACCTCAGCAACCACATCAACAGCAGCAGCAACAGCAGCAGCAGCAACAGCAGCAGCAACAGCAGCAACAGCAGCAACAGCAGCAGCCACAGCAGGCGCAAGCGGCCCCACCCCAGGCACAGCAACAGCAGCCACAAGCGGCAATCGCTGCTCCTGCCTTACCAGTGGGGAATAACGCGGAGCCCCAGAACGCACAGCAGGCCCCCCAGCCAGCTCCAAACCCCCATCTTCCTCAGCCACAACAAGCAGCTGCAGCAGTTGGAGGTGCTATAGTTGCACCTGCAGCAGGCGCTCCTGGACAGCCTAGACAAGCAGCACCACCACCTGCAGCAGCTGCAGCTGCAGCATTAGCTGCTCACGTAGCAGCTCAAGCAGGTGTGCAGCAACAGCACGCAGCAGTTCCACATCAGGTGCATAATACTCCTCCTGCTCACCAACAGGCTTTAGGTAAGAGTAGTACTGCATTGCAGCGTATGGTATAATAGATAATTTTAATTTTATTATAGACACTTATATTCTGAGGTAGGTGAGAACTGAGCAATCTTTTATGGCTAGTGTGTGCTGAACAAAGAAATGGCACAAATACCAATTTACTATGTATCTTTCTACACTAATTGTTTTCTATACAATAGTACTTTTAGGCAAGATTGGAAAGTGTTTTCAGTGTGCTATACATTTTTATAGCATCACAAATATATAAAAGTGCAGAAACTTCAAACATGCTGTTGAATATGAACAGCAAACTTGATAAAATGTATTCTTTTTAACACCTCAAAAGGATAATGATAAGTTACTGTGATGTTAAGCAACCAGAATCATAAGATAAAAGTTATGTACTTATATATTTTTTTATTGTGTATATATGTATTATTTCAAAACACACAACATCCTTAATGCAAAAGGTGAGTGTTCATGGAATTTTTTTCAGCGGTATTCAGAGTACCTTGTCAGAAATATTTTGAGTTCTTCCTTTTTAAAGCTTAGAATTTTCATGTATGACACTTACCTGGCAGGTATATATATAGCTATATTCTCTGTTCGCACTGGCAGAATTTTCAAAACTCGCGGCAACCGCTAGATCACTGGTAGTTCAGGTGATCGCCACCCCGCTCCCGTGGCGCTGGTGCTCGGAATCATTCCCATTTTCGTCAGATTTTTTTCTGCCACTGAACCGGCAACATCGTTGTTGGTTCCCTGCTAGAATTCGAAACTCGTTAGCTGACTTTCGCTGTACTTGGATGGTTTATTGGGTATCGTATTGGAAAGTTGGATTGGCAATCGCGATTGGAAGTTATTATAATGTCTGATTCTGGTATAGTATTTCGAGTGTGTATGAAAGAAGGGTGCAAGGTGAGACTGCCGAAAGCTTCGGTAGACCCTCACACAGTATGTAAGAAGTGTAGAGAGGTTTTGTGTACTTGGGATAATAGATGTAATGAGTGTGAAAGTTTAAATGAGAAGGAGTGGAAAGACTTTCACCAAATATGTTGAGAGACTTGAAAAGGATAGAGTAAGAAGATCGGTGTCTCGGAGTGAGAGGTCAGGTTCTTCTAGTAAGGCCTTGAATACTTCTGTTATTTCTCCCCTTCTTCCCCAAGTAGAAGTTGTTAATCCTTCTCCTCAGGTCTCTCCTGCGCCCGCTGCTGTTTCTGAGGATACTAATATTGTGAAAGTGTTTGCCGCCCTTGCGTCAATGGGCGATCAGATTCAGCGTCTTACAGACAAAGTGGGTACGATTGAAAGTGTCAGTGTAGTGGAGGGGGCGGCTGATCGTCTCACTCGTGCTCCTAGACCTAGGCCTCTGCCAAGCTCCCAGACCCAAGGAGAAGGCATGTCGACAGTCGAAGGGAGGCGAGAGGGGTTCCCATACGATCAGTTGTCCCTTCAGGCAGTCCTGTTGCGTCCCAGGCTCAGCAGTGCGCCATAGGAAAGGCGACACTGGGAAGTGTTTTTCCTCTACAGATAGTGCTGCGTCAGGCAGGTATGGACGTTATGCGGAAGTTTCGCGTCCTCTGAAGAGGACGCATAGACCTACGTCTTCTCAAGATGAGCGTTACCCTCAAGAACGGTGGAGTAGTCCCGAGATTTCTCTTCTATGATGAGGAAGAGGTGGTTCCGATTAAAAGGAGGAGATCCTTTAAGTCAAGACAAGACGCAAGACCTCATGTGTACGACGGTTCTCTGGATAGGAGCCCTCCTTCTGAATACGGAGCAGTCTCTCCGATATCTTCTCCTTATCGTAGAACTCAAGATAGAGTTTCTCGTTTTGAAGATCCGTCTCGTCCTCGTTCTCCGCTTGCTCAGACTTCCCGCCAGGAAGCAGAGACTAGGAACTTCCTTGAAGAGATGCAAGGAAGGTTAGCCGATTTGGTTAAATCGTGGGGAACATCGGAACATCCTCCTACGAGGCGTAAGGACGCATCTCTCCCAGTCAAGTCGTCTAAGAGGACGCATGATGGTTTTGCCTCCTTCTCGTCATGCTTCGGAGTCTCGGGTAGTACGCAAGTTACGGGAGCAGGACGCAGGACGCAAGTTACGAGAACAGGAAGCAGGACGCAAGTTTCCGGAGCAGGACGCAGGACGCAAGCTTCCGGAACAGGACGCAGGACGCAACCTCGGAGCTCAGAAGGACGCAGGACGCAGGCGGCAGGAGCCGGTTTCTTCCCGCGAGGTTGGAGAAGATTTTCTGCAGCAAGACCTGGGTTTACAGGACGTGTCTTCGGCAGAAGAGGAAATAGAAGACTTAGAATCTGAGGAAGAAAAAGAAGGTGAAGCACCTTCTTCAGACTATAAGAAATTGGCGAATTGCCTTCTTTCACTTTTTGAAGGGGATTTTCAGCCTGCAGCTCCGACATCACCCCTTTCTCAATTCTCTAAGAATAAAACTCCGAAGAAGTCCGCTCGTTTTTGAAGATGAAGTTTTCGATTACGGCTAAGAAGGTTCTTCAAAGAATTGATACGTGGTTGAAGGAAAAGAGGGAAGCGGGGCAAGACTGTGTTCTCTTTCCCTCCTGCCAAATTGGCATCGAGTCTGGAATTTGGTATGCGACGGGGGAAAATCTCGGCCTGGGAGTTCCTGCCTCCTCCAGGGGGATTTTTCCAACATTGTTGACAGTTCCCGCAGACATGCCTTGAATTCGGCCAAAGTGTGGTGGTCTCCATCAGAATTAGATCATCTCTTGAAAGGGATTTTCCGGACCTTCGAGGTTTTTAATTTTCTGGATTGGTCCTTGGGGGCTCTGGTACGAACAGTGGAAGATAATGGAATCGACGGCTTCTCAACTCCCAAGCAGTATTATGTCCTGCATGGACAAAGCCTTAAGGGATGGCGCGAATGAATTAGCATCTCTTTTCACCTGCAGGAGTTTTAAAGAAAAGGTCACTCCTATGCTCTTTTGCTGCTAAGGGCGTCTCTAACGCCCAGAAATCCGAATTGGTTTATTCCCCACTTTCGGATCAATTGTTTCCTGCGGATATTATCAGGATATTTCGCTTTCCCTAACTCAGAAGGCGACGCAGGATCTGTTAACTTCCTCGGTAAGGAAATTTTTACCCAACAGGTGGTTAAGAAGACCCCTAAGGAATCAAGGCAACTAGTCAGCCCTTTCGAGGCAAAGTCCTTTTCTCGTCCTGCCTTCAGAGCAAGAAGAGCTCCGTCCAAGAGGGTTCGAAACCCAGTACTAAACAATGAACAACAAGTCCTTCAGACATCAGTAGGTGCCAGACTCCAGAAGTTTTGGGAGAGATTTGGCAAGAAAAGGGAGCAGATCCTTGGGTCTTCAAGGTAGCCAAAGAAGGTTACAAGATCCTTTTCTGAAGAGACCACCTCTTGCGACATCGCCAAGAGAGCTTGGAGCTCACTACAGCGATCCAGGGAAACAAGAAGCACTAACAACAAGTTCTTTCTATGCTCAAGAAAGGAGCAATAGAACCTGTTCTGGATCACTTATCTCCGGGATTTTACAACCGGCTGTTTTTAGTAGCGAAATCCTCGGGGGGATGGAGACCAGTACTGGACGTAAGTCAACTCAATTTATTTGTGGAGAAAACAAAAATTTACGATGGAGACGACCGATCAGTACTGGCAGCGGTACGTCCAGGGGACTGGATGGTCACCTGGACCTTCAAGACGCATATTTTTTTTTCATATCCCAATTCATGCAGGATCCAGGAAGTACCTGAGATTTGTGATCCAGAACAGGTCTTTCAGTTCAAAGCCCTCTGCTTTGTGCACAGCCCCACAGTTTTTACAAGAGTGATGGCGAGCGTGGCGAGTGGCTACACATTCTAGGAATAAAGAGTGTCTCTATACCTGGACGATTGGCTCATAAGAGCCCAATCAGAAAGCAATGTCTGGAGGACTTAGAAATGACGTTAACATTAACGAAAGAGTTAGGGTTGATGGTGAACTTAGCAAAAGTCGAATATGACACCCGTCAGGAGCTAGTTTATTGGGGATTCTGATCTCCTCAGTGACTTTTCGGGCTTTCCGTCTCCCAACAGACAAGAGCAGTGCATCCGGAAAGTGCAAGCCTTTCTAGAGAAAGAACAATGTTCAGCACGAGAGTGGATGAGCTTACTGGGGACACTCTCGTCCTGGAACGGTTTCTTTTTCTCTAGGAAGGCTTCACATGAGACCCCTACAAATATTTTTGAACCAAGTCTGGCCAAGAAAATCGCAACCAGATTCCTTCCTGTTTCGAATTCCTCGCAGATCAAAGAGGAATTGCGGTGGTGGCTAACTCCGGGAAGTTAGCGAAGGGAGCGTCTCTCCAGCAAAAGAACCCAGACCATGTATTGTTCTCAGACGCGTCGGACGCAGGCGGGGGGTGGGGGAGCGACTCTCGGACATCAAGAAGTTTCAGGTCGTTGGAGCAAGGAGGAAGCAGCTTGGCATATAAACAGGAAGGAACGGATGGCGATTTTCTTGGCTTTGAAAGAGTTCAACGCGGTGATTCGCAACAAGGTGGTACAAGTCAACGCGGATAATACCACAGCTCTGGCGTACATCCGCAAACAAGGAGGGACACATTCAATCTCTCTTTGCAAGTTGGCGGAGGAGATCCTTCTTTGGCAGAGAAGGAAAACGTAACCTTCTCACCAGATTCATTCAAGGGAGAAGAATGTGAGAGCGGACCTGTTGAGCAGGAAGGTCAACTTCTATCAACAGAATGGACTCTTCATTTAGAAGTATGCCAGATCTGTGGAAATTATGGGGTCGCCCAGTGGTGGACTTGTTTGCGACAGCAATGACAAAGAGATTGACGACTTATTGCTCTCCAGTCCCAGACCGTCAAGCAGTCGCAGTAGACGCTTTTCTTCTAGATTGGACGGGGCTAGACGTCTACGCCTTTCCCCCGTTCAAGATATTAGGGAAGGTTTGAAGAAATTCAGGGAGAGTCAGGGGACAGAATGACTCTCATAGCTCCATACTGGCCGGCCCGAGATTGGTTTCACAGAGGTACTGGAATGGACAATAGAGTACCAAGGACACTTCCAGCAAGAGTAGATCTACTCAAACAGCCTCACTTCAACAGGTACACAAGAACACCCTCGCTCTGGGTCTGACTGCGTTCAGACTATCGAAAGACTTGTCAGAGCGAGGGGGTTTTCTAGAGAGGCGGCCAGAGCGGTGGCCAGAGCTAGAAGAGCCTCTACTATTAAGGTGTACCAGGCGAAGTGGGAATCTTTCGCAAGTGGTGCAAGAGTCGGAAAATTTCTTCATCCAGTACCTCTGTGACCCAAATTGCCGACTTCCTTTTATACTTAAAGAAGGAATAAAATTGTCAACTCAGACCGATTAAAGGGTATCGGAGTATGTTGGCTTCAGTATTTAGACATAGAGGTCTAGATATTACAAATAATCTAGATCTGAGAGACCTCATGAGGTCCTTTGCAACAAGGAAGGAGCCCCAATACAGAGCGCCTTCCTGGAATCTCGATGTGGTCCTGAAACTTTTTTAGGACTAGTAAGTTCGAACCGATGGATCAAGCTTCGTTGAGAGATATCTCACAAAAAGACCATCTTTTTGGTGGTCCTTGGCCACAGCTAAAAGGGTGAGTGAGCTGCAAGCAATTAGCAAACATATTGGTTGGAAACATGACAAAGCGGTTTGCTCATTTCAGGAGGGGTTCTTGGCCAAGAACAAGAATCCAGCTCATCCATGGCAAGGTCGTTTGAAATTATGGGTCTTTCAGATCTAGTAGGACAGGAACAAGAGAGAG
>NC_061089.1:74607256-74624756 GCF_015104395.2 Macrobrachium nipponense
AAGGTGCTGGTTCGTCTTTTACGTTCTTTGTTTGGTGAGAAGTTCCAGCCTGCAGCTCCTAAGTCTCCTCCCTCTCAGTTTTTTCGTCTTCGAAGTCGGGCAAGGTTTCGGGAAGTGGTGGAGATGAAGACTTCCTTGTCCACTAAGAGAGCATTCAAGAAATTGGCGAGGATTGGATTGGAACGTCGGAAGGATCAGGGCAAGTCGACTTTCGCCCTTCCTCCTTCAAGACTCAGTGGAAAGGCGGCATTTGGTATGAGACCAAAGCTGAAGTAGAAGTTAAGATCCCGTCTTCTTCCCAAGGGGACTTTGCTAGTCTGGTAGACGCCCAGAAGAGATCCTTTTATCGTCCGCTAAGATTTCATGGACACCAACGGAGATCGACCATCACATGAAAGGTCTGTTAAAGACTCTGGAAGTCTTTAACTTCCTAGACTGGTGCCTAGGAGTCCTGGATCTTCAATCTAGGAGTCCTGATTCTTTGAGTCTGGGGGAGCTGTCCAATGTGTTGTCATGCATGGACAAGGCCGTCAGGGATGGTTCGGAAGAGTTAGTGTCTCATTTCGGCACTGCTTTCCTCAAGAAGAGAGCGCTTTTCTGCAATTTTACAGCGAGGTCTGTTTCTGCATCGCAGAAAGCAGAGCTTCTCTTGCACCTCTTTCGAGCCATCTTCTTCCCCCAGGCTATGGTAAGGGACCTGGCAGTGAGCCTACAAGAGAAGGCTACCCAGGATCTCTTGGCCCAGTCTTCAAGACGTCCCGCAGTCCCTACCACGTCGTCGTCTGGACGACCTCCTAGGAAGGTTAAACCCTTTCGTAGCGCGCCTGCGCCTCCCTCGAGAGCTGCTCCTCGAGAGAGGACTTGCAAGAGGAAGAGGTTCCTTCAAACCTAAATCCTCTAAGTGAGAAGAAAGTCCTTCAGATGCCTGTCGGAGCCAGGCTAAAGTTCTTTCTTTGCGGTGCGTTGAGAGAGAGAGATACAGATGCGTGGTCCCTCAAGATAGTGGAACAGGGGTACAAGATCCCCTTTAAATTGGACACTCCTACCTCTTTCTACGACTCACTCCAGAGATCTTTTCCCCGTCGTATCAAGGGGAGAAACATCAAGGTTCTTTAGATCTTTTTAGATCAAATGATCATGAAAAGAGCGGTGGAGCAGGTCTTAGACCTGGGGTCACCAGGATACTACAACAGACTTTTCCTGGTACCAAAGCAGTGTCGGGTGGCTGGCGTCCAGTCCTTGGACGTAAGCAGCCTGAATCTTTTCGTAAGGAAAAAGAAAAAATTCAAGATGGAAAACACTCAGTCGGTTCTAGGAGCCTTAAGAACCTGGGCGACTGGATGGGTGTCCTTGGACCTACAGGACGCATACTTTCACGTGCCTTATCCACCCTTTTTCAAGAAAGTTTTCTGAGGTTTATGCTAAGGGGACAAACTTGTGGCAATTCCGAGCCCGCTTTGTTTCGGTTTAAAGCACGGCTCCGATGGTATTTACCATGCTCATGAAAAACGTAGCGAGATGGTTAATTCTGCAGGAATAAGAGTGTCCCTGTATCTCGACGATTGGCTGATCAGAGCATCGTCAGAAGAAAGGTGTCCTGAAGGACTCCTTCACTTCACTTTGGCCTTGGCGAAGTCCCTGGGACTTCTGGTCAACCTCGAAAAGTCGCATCTGACCCCACACAGTCCATCGTGTATCTGGGGATTCAGATGGATTCAGTGGCGGTTTTCGAGCGTTTCTGTCCCAGGAACGACAGCTGCAAGGCTTAGAGAGTTTCGGCCTTCTGGGGAAGGAAGCTTGCTCGGCGAGGGAATGGATGAGTCTGCTGGGAACCATTTCCTCGCTGGAAAAGTTTGTTTCCCTGGGAAGACTACACCTCAGACCTCTCCAGTTTTCTTAGCAGACGAATGGTATGAGTCCTAGAGAGGATCTGAATGCGACCCTTTTCATCACCAAATCGGTGAAGAAACCATCTAAGATGGTGGCTAGATCCTCGGAAGTTTCGAGAGGGGTTGTCCCTAAAGCTTCTGAGCCCAGACCTAGTGTTGTTTTCCGACGCCTCGGTGTCGGGATGGGGAGCAACACTGAGGGGAGGAAGTGTCAGGCACCTGGAGGGGGAACAGGTGTCCTGGCACATCAATGTAAAGGAACTAGTGGCGGTTTTTCTGGCGCTACAGTTCTTCCAACAAAAGGTTGCAGAGAAAGTAGTCCAAGTCAACTCGGACACACCACAGCCCTTGCGTACCTAAAGAAGCAGGGAGGTACACACTCCCGTCCTCTTTTTTATTTAGCGAGGGAGATTCTGCTGTGGGCAGATGCGAGACGGATAAGGATCCTGACGAGATTTATCGCAGGAGTCCAGAAACGTCAGAGCAGACCTTCTCAGCCGACAAGATCAGATCCTGCCGACGGAATGGACGTTTGCACACCAGGACGTCTGTTCGAGAGCTCTGGAGACTGTGGGGGTGGGTGTCCGTTTAGTCGACCTATTTGCGACGTCGAGAACAAAGAGGTTGCCTCTTTATTGCTCCCCTGTGCTGGATCCGGGAGCAGTCGCGATAGACGCTCTGCTCTGGGACTGGACGAACCTGGACTTGTATGCCTCCCGCCATTCAAGATCATGGGGAAGTAGTAAGGAAGTTCGCGGCATCGGAGGGGACGAGGTTGACCCTGATCGCCCCGATGTGGCCCGCGAAGGAATGGTTCACAGAGGTAATGTCATTCATCATAGACTTTCCGAGGACGTTGCCCTGGAGGAAAGATCTACTCAGACAGCCCCACTTCGCAAGATATCACCGAAACCTCTCCGCTCTGGGTCTGACTAGGTTCAGACTATCGAAAAGCTGGGCCAGAAGCGAGAGGTTTTTCTAAAGCAGCTGCAAAGGCGATCGCCAATGCTAGGAGAACGTCCTCGGAGCTGTTTACCAGTCGAAGTGGGCTTCCTTCAGGGCATGGTGTAGAAAGGAGGGAATTTCCTCTTCCACTACCTCTGTGAGCCAGATAGCCGATTTCTGCTATTTTTAAGGAAGGTACAGAAGCTGGCTGTCCCGACCATCAAGGGATATAAGAGTATGCTGTCGGAGGCAGTCTTCCGTCACAGAGACTAGACCTGTCTGATAACAGGGATCTTCACGATCTCCTGAGATCATTTGAGACATCCAAGATACCTCAGGCGAGGCCTCCTTCTTGGAACTTGGATTTAGTCCTTAGACTGTTAATGTCGAGTCCTTTCGAACCTCTACATGAAGCGTCTCTTAGGAACTTGACGAAGAAGGCTCTTTTCCTAACTGCTCTGGCGACGGCGAAGAGAGTTAGCGAAATTCAGGCCATTTGTAAGAGAGTGGGCTTCAAAGGGGACAATGCTGTCTGCTCTTTGAGTCCCACTTTCTTAGCAAAGAATGAAAACCTGTCGAACCCTTGGCCAAGGAGCTTTGAAATCAAGGGTATGACAAGCCTTGTGGGCCAAGAACCTGAGAGAGTCCTGTGCCCTGTCAGGGCTCTAAAGTTTTATGTCCACAAGACTAAGGAAGTACGAGGTCCCTCAGATAATCTCTGGTGTTCGGTTTTAAACGACCCGACCGACCCATTTTTATTATACCATTATCCAAGAACGCATTGGCGTTCTTTCTGAGGGACGTCATTAAAGAGGCTCATTCGTCTTCCACACAGATCGATTTGAGCCTCTTGCGAGTGAAAGCTCACGAGGTCAGAGCTGTCGCAACCTCGCTTGCCTTCCAAAGGAACATGTCGTATCAAGGACATCCTTGACGCCACCTTTTGGAGGAGCAATTCAGTATTCGCCTCACACTACTTGAGAGATGTGAGAACGATATACGAGGACTGTGTTCTCTTGGGCCATACGTTTCTACAGACACAGTCTTGGGGGCTGAAGGTAGCTCTCTCCCTATCCCTTATTGGTTTAGGTTAGTTTTTAGTTGTTGTGGTTTTTTGGTTGTGGTGAGGTTTTGGTGAAGACCTCCCATCTCTTAGCCTAGTGTTCAGGGGGTCTTGGATAGTTGGTCAGGTGGTGGTCAGTTGCTTCGTTGCCCTCATTTGTATGGCTCTATGCTCTTGTCACATTGAGGTCACGTCCCCGTTGACAGAGCATCCAGAGCGCACCAGCACTACAGGTCTCCACCTGGCTGGCAACTCTGATTAAGCACAAGCAGGCTGAAGTGACAGTAATCACAGAGTCTACTTTGCTAAACAGAGTGAGGAACCAAAGGTTAGGTAATATCATCTACTTAATTTAAGTTTCCTACAAATCCTATTCTGTCTCTTCCCACCATCCGAAGGTGGGATTCAGCTATATATATATCTGCCAAGTAAGTTTCATGAACAAAATGTTATTGTTATAATACAATTAAGTTTGTTCATACTTACCTGGCAGATATATATAATTAAGTGCCCACCCACCTCCCCTCAGGAGACAGTGGCACTGATAAAATATGAATAGAAAATGGGAATGGTTCCTGATATCCGCCTCCCAGCGGCGGGAATGGGTACTACCACCTGGCCGCCCACTGCGTGTGCCGCGAGTTTTGAAATTCTGTCGGACTTCGGAGAATACAGCTATATATATATCTGCCAGGTAAGTATGAACAAACTTAATTGTATTATAACAATAACATTTTTCAACTTCTCGTGGGAGGGAAATTTTTTTTAGAACTTTTCTTCCACCATGTGCATTTGCATATCTTCCTCTTTCCATTGATGTGTTTTCATAAATTGAATGACCTCAATGTTTGAACTCATAGGGGGTAAGTAGAAGTCTCCCCACAAAGACTAAAAGACAAACAGTTGTGATGAGAGGCTCTGTTGGAAAAATATGCAGCTCATTGAAATACTTAGACTGGGTGAGGTTAGATGGGAATACATTGAGTTTGGGTGAGGAAGGTGAGGAAGCAGTTGGGCAAAAAAGAAAGTGTTTTGACAGAAGCCCAAAAGACAACACTAACAAGGAAGATGAGGATTTTTAGACCATTGTTATGAATAGACTGGGAGGTTCATGTAATTGCATTAACTTGCAGGAGCCAAAGAGCCAAAAAGCATGAAAAGTGATGTTGATGGTAGGAGCTTGTTCCTTTTTGAGGAAACCTCAAGAGGGCTAGGGCAAAGACTTATTAAAAAGGAAAGTGAGAGCAACCAGCAGTCGCTGAAGAGAATCTGGTTATTATGATAAGTAAGGACCAGGACAGACAAGAACCCTGTAAATGCTATCAAACCACAAATCCTGTCAATTAAACATGTAAATGGTGGAGGGAGAGGGTCTTCCATCTGCATGACATCTGCTGTCGCCAACTTCTATAGTCACCCTCTATGAGGCTGTGCATGATAATTGGCATTCAAGATAACGAGAACACTGCGAGTCATAAAACCAGTGGAATACAGTAGACATTTTGGAAGTCTCAGGCATGAAGAGGTCAGAACAGGAAAGTAGGAAAGCAACACCACTAATGCTGGAAAAGAAGAGTTAGGAAGTAAGATTCATCCTAGCATTGGGGGCTCCTGATTTCTAAGTGTGTTTACATTGCCTGAACAGAAGAAACATGGAAGATCCTTAGACTGCCCATAGACTGGAGCATGGCAACAACACCCCAAGAAGCAGAGCCTGGCTACTAGGCACAGAATCAAGGGAACCTGGCAGTTGAAGGCATCCCAGGTATGCTTTGGTTCTCAGACAAGTTACAGAATTAACCTTCCTGGAAGAAGGAAGTGAGGACAGGATGCTAGAGACTATAAGCTGTCACAAATGTAGAATGAATCAAACAACAATGGAAGCTGGAGAAGTGGATGACAATCTGATCAGCAACTTAATAAGAGGCTGTGAAGGTGAGCGAGCATAAGAAGAATGTTTGTGAATCAAAGTCCAAGCCAAGAATCAAGAAATCAGTCATTTTCAGCTACTAGAAGTGCTTTATAAGCCCTTCTGAATTAATGTCCTAAAAATCCTTAAGCTCAACAAATTCCTCTTTTATTGTATGACTGGTGTAAATGATGAAGTTTGTTGAGTTGCTGTTCATGACATTAAAGGAAGTGAAATTGCTGATGCTGATAAGGCAGCTGAAGGTGCCGTCACCAGGACTAGACCATGTATTTTTGTTTCTGCCTGTAATTTGTTACTATCTCTTAGTGCTGTATCATCTTTAGTGAATGACAGGATTTCAGGGGTTATGATTCTCACTATCATTGAAATTATTAAACTAACAGTTAGGCCATACATACATACATTTTACAGTCTGTAATTTATTGTTATCACTTGAAGCATCATCTTTAGTAAATGGCAGGATTTAAAGGGTAATAAATCTGACTACCATTGAAATGATTAAACTAACTGTTAGATTGTGGTGTTCTTCAATCCAAAAGAGCCCCTTTGAGGTACAATTTTCCAGTTATTGAATAAGTCACTCATCTGACCTGTGGGTATTTGATGAATAACACAGTATATGCCCAGTTCGTGTATGTAAGAATGTGGATCGATTTATACCAACCTTTAATAATTGTCCAAATCAGCCAAGATGTGTAGTATCAAGTGTCAGGAGCAAGTGAAAGAAATGAGTCTTCAACATTTTCATTTTATCCAGTCATTAACTTAAACATTTTCATTTTATCCAGCCATTAAATTTTAAGGAACTGCTATAGTAATTTCATTTTATTGAGTCATTAAATTTTTAAGAGCTGCCTACATTAAATAAGACCAAATATGAAAAATAAATCCATCAGGCCAGCCTTAGGAGAGGTGAGAATGTTCATTGAATTCTCTCTCATTTTATGTAGAGCTCTCTGCTTTGTGGCACTGATGTTCCCTGTTAAGGAAAAAGTAACTAAAGAGTGGATGTTCTTTGAAAAATTGATATTAGGGATATGGGCATATTGTCAGTCAAAAACAAGAAAGATGAAAGACAAGCTGAATATGAGTATGATAATCAGTGGTATTTACAGGAATAAATTCGTTGTGTTTGTGTATCTATCCATATATACTAACCATGATTAACTTCAAATCTCACTCATGTGGACACTCAAACTTCCTGAAAAGGTTCCATGTGAAGAAACTGAAGTACCAAGATGAATGGTGCCATCATACTAATGGAACTTGAGGAATAAGGATTCAAAACAGGACAATTTGGTAATATTACTGGCCTTCCCTGCAATAAGAAAACAGTTTTGGTTGAAAATATCTTATACCTTGAAACAGTTCACTCGCATATGAAATTTTCTGTCAAGGCTACAGTTGCAAAAATCATATGTAATTGTTTTTGTTCATTCCATAAGCATGACTATAACATGCTCTTAGGTAAATAGCTCATCATGTATATAAGACACAGACCTAAACTGCCCATTGGAAAATGGCCAAACATTTTTGCTTAACCAAATATTATTACTTGTGTTTAGTCTGTGTTTAGTCAATTCACCTAATTGCTGTGCAAAACACATTACACTTAGATTTTGATTCCCATTCAAAATTTTCCCTGAGCACAGTCCTCCCATAGTTCTACTGAAAGCCAGTGAAAACACTAACCCCATTAGTGAAATTCCCAAAGCAGAAGAATGAGAAATTCTCAACAATCAACACAGAGAACACAGTAATGGCAGACATTATGTTTTTATCACTTGGAATGAAACTGCTTGAAATTTTTTCTTTCATTTGCACTACATGTATTCATCCCTTTGATTAGGCCTTAACCAACACTTCCACTATACATCGACTGATATAACATCCTCTCAACCTCCCACTGAATCTCATGAAGCCTTTTGCTTATCTAGCCCTCCCATCCTGACAGCGGCCAGGCCCATCATTTTTGTGGTTGAAATATAGTTATACGTACATGTAATGATTTTAGTATACAGTGGTCCCCCCCATATTCACGTTCTCCGGATTTGCGGACTCTCACATTCGTGGATTTCTCTCTGGACCATTTCCCCCCCATTATTTGCAGAAAATAAGTCAGCCTGAAGGCCTCCCGATACTTGCAACAACGAATCAATGGAAGAAAAGGAAGGGGACAAAGGCACAACACTAGCATGGGGTGTGACAGCAGCAGGAGACATTGATCAGGAAGAGGAGAAGAAAAACCCTCTTATGAGAGAAGAGTAAAAACCCTAAGATGATCCCTCTTACTATAAAATAACTTCTACTGCTCTTTGCTATTTTACAAACTTTACAATGGCACCTACTACAAGTGACGTGTGGATCCATCGCAGCCGAAACCAAAAAACGAGAACATGGAAAACCCGGAGTTCCGGGGCACGCACGTCGATGAGGCCGAGAAGTAGCGGAAGAAGCCATAATAACAACACACACACACACAGAAGCGAAAACAGACAGTGAACTGGGTAAAGGCCGAGAGAGGTCAACCACAACTCTTGTCCAGGCGGTTTGTAGAAAGACTGGCGCTGTGGCATGGGTGCGTGGCCCTCTACCACTCTTCACGCGATATACGCTTGCGTTGCCAGATCTCTCAAGATTCCTTGCTTTCATCTGCGATTTAACCGGATCCAGCTAGGCGCTAGAAATGATCCTATTGTTAGACTGAATGTGTGTAGCTATGAAAAATACAAATTGTCTCAAGAAAATTTGTCATTTTGCAGTATTTTATATGAGAAACATCCACAAATTCCTGTTTTTTATCAGTATCATCATAAAATGCACATTTTATGATAAAACTATTAAGAAAACCAGGTATACAATTTTTTAGAGGGTTTTTCTTGAGTTTTAACTAACAAAATAGGAGGTTTTAAGTATTTTTTTTATAGGGGTTCCAACTATTCGCGGGTTGTGTTAACTATTGGCGGGGGGGGGGGGGGGGGGGTGGGGGGGGGGCTCTGGTAACACATTCCCCCAATGAATAAGGGGGGGGACCACTGTATTGGGGTTTCATATTGCTGCTATTTTTCATAAAAGTCAAAGCTTAAATATTGCCCAACTTTGTGCTTAAAATTGATTAGATGTGGTATCATGGCTCTGCATGGATGCACTAAGGATAGAAATTTTAATACATTTACCCACTGTAGAAATTCAACTTTCAACTATGTACTTGTGGAGTAATGTCAACAAAGGGTGCAAAAGGTATACTTGCTCTGTTTGCCTCTTCCTTGCTACCATAAATACATTTTTGATTTTCTTCCTACCTCATCTCCATGTCCTGCCACCCCTCCCCATCCTCCTCCACTAACCCTCTATCTACCTTTACCCTTACCCTTAACCTTCCTTTCCTATCTCTCTGTCCTCTCTCCCTCCCTATCCCATCCTTTCCCTACTCCTGCTCAGGGTCCCCTTAATCCCCACAACTCTTACATTCATCTCTTTGTCACCTTCACTCACCACTCCTCTTTAGAGAGAACAATAGCAACAACAAGAACATCAACACCACCACAACCTCCTGAATAATCCCTCCTCTCTGCCTACAAGTCTATCAGACCCTTCAAAGTTTTTTTAGCGTTCTCTTCCAACCTGATTCTGGCTCTTCCTCTCTCCTCAGTCTTGCTGTCAGACCTTGCTAACCATTTCCCCATCCATTTTGTTGGCCTCATCCATACCTCTTGTGCAAACAGTGCACCAAGGTATCTTACTGAGGATAACAAAATCAGGTGCAACTAAGAACCCACTTCTATCTGTTATTAAACATTAGGTGCTTACTGTTAAATGAGGGAAGGATTGTATAACATCTCTATTCTAAAGGGTTGTAACAAAAATCTATTCTAAAGGATTGTAAAAACTAAAATATATACTTTGTATTATACATATACTCCATGCACAAAATAGCAAAAGCAGTTGATTTCTTTAAGAGGGTTTGAATAACCTCTTATTGTCTGGCAAAAGGAAGGGGTTATCCCATATCATAAAAGCAACTTTTCATCAAATATTATCAAGAGAAAATAATAGTATACTCTTTCCTAGTAATTCACATAAGGTAAAAACCTTGGCATTATACTCTGCAAAGGTATTAAACAATGCACCCCCTCCCCCATCACCACCACATTATAGTCCAGGTAATCTCTACCATGACCTGCTCTTGAGGCATTCCTTCAAGATCATTATTCTAAACAATATGGTACACTGGATCATAGTATAGAAGCACTACTTGGTTTTAAATTTCCTAATGCAGTTTGGAGGGGAGTGGGTGCCCTGTGTGAGGTGATGCACCAGAAACAGGGATGGTTAAACAGCTTTATCAAAATATGTTATAAGAGATAATATTTGAGATTAGGTCAGTACATTTTGGAGAAGAAAATAACAGTGGAGCCTCAGAAAACGAACTACTTATGTTCCACAATGCTGTTTAAAGGCTTGAATAGGTAGGGTTTGAAATAAAGCTTTCCCATACATAGAATAATGTAAGCAGGATTGTTCCATTCCAAACCCCCAGGTGATTGCTGATTTTTACCTGTATTTGTTTGTAATTACTAATGGTGAAAAAATAATGAAACATATAAAACCAGTAAAACCATGAAATAAACATGAACCAGTGAAGATATGAAATAATTGACCAATTTTAAGTTCACCTTACCTGATGGCCCCCAAATAAAAACCCAGTGATGCCTGATTTATTGTAAACCTGTAAACCTATCTACCTTACTGTATCTACCAGTCTATGAAAGTTATTTGAATAAAACAATTGGAATAAATACTCATATGAAATAAACAGTGACACTGGAAATGGCAGGAAAGGAAAAGGGATGGCAGAGGTTACTGTTTTGAAGAGGGACTCACTTTTCATAAATAATGTAAGCTTCCACATTTTTGTTGGCATCCCCAGCCTCTTCATGTCTTTCAATGCTTTGAATACCACTTGTCTTTAAAAGATTTGTCAAACCATCCCAGTTTCATTGTGTTTTTCAACACATCTCCAAGTGTTTGCTTTTTTGCATAGGATTGCCCAAGAAATACTGAGGCAGAGGCATAGGTGTATAAAACTTATATAGGCTTGTGTCTCTTTGCCTCTGTAAGTCACAATCATGTCTGAGCTGAACAAATTCTAAAAACTTAATTTTTCTCCTTTTTTGTTCACAGTTGGAGCAAAATATATTTGGACACTCCTTTAATTTTTCAGGTTCTACTGTATCCTTGTTTCATTTAAAAAATCAGGACTTTCCAGGTACAATTTAAAGGCTTAAAGGCTTTTCTTGCAAAATAATTCTTATATATGTACTATGTTGTGATTGACTAATATTTAAAGATAATTATTTGAAGGATAAAGAAGCCATGACCTTAATAAGAAAGTATGCCATACATATTTGTATAATTAAATTTGATGATACTCAGAATTACATGTTATGTTTTATGACCATTATCATTCATATATTCTAAATTCCCAGTTACTGTATTCTGAGATATCAAGGCCCTACTGCAATGTCTAGCTCAGGTTAAGATCAATTAATTCCATTAGGTGGATTTGAGGTAGTTGTATCAAGACACTTGACTGGTTGTAAATGGTTTGGCTATTATTTTATCTTGGGTGGAAGCAATACTCTCTCTCTCTCTCTCTCTCTCTCTCTCTCTCTCTCTCCTCTCTCTCTCTCTCTCTCTCTCTCTCTCTCTCTCTCTCTCTCTCTCTCTCTCTCTCTCTCTCTCTCTCTCTGTATTATTACTGTTTAAGATTGGAACAATCAGACCAACCATCTCACTTCTTGATCCAGCCTTAGCTTAAGTGGCTTTGCTCTTAGGCATTATGCTTATTGATACAAATCCTCCCATTGCATCTTCAACATTGTATGTATTTTGTCTTGTCTTTTTAGGAAAGATTGTCCATAGTAGGGTAAAACTTGAAAATTAGTTGAAAGACAAAAAATGACATAGTACACATCAGATACACATGGATTATTTGCTAATACATGCAAGGGAGTTGTAGAAATTTTTAAAGTAAAAAAAAAAAGGAATAGTAACTGCTAGCATTGGCTGTGCTCCCAGTGGAAGTATATACTAATAAAATTGTATGGAATCCAAAGAAATAAGATTATCTTTGTTCATTATAAAAAAATAGTATGTTAAAGCTAAAACAGAAAAAAAATTACACTACTTTCAAGGACATTACAGTATGTAGTACTTACTGAAACCAACTATTCAAGATCAAGTAACTACTATACTCCGACACAAGCTATCCAAAGGTTTTGTATTGTATGTAATATATGTAAATGTAAACATAATAACCAGATTGCTAATTATTTTGAATGGTGGTGCAAATTTCAAATGGTTAACCTACTTAATGTTCACAGGAGACCCTAGGTATATACAATTTCTATGGCTCCCATTTCCCAGTGTACAGCACTGTACATTATGTATACTGTTATATCATTAACCATTGTGTATACTACACTGTACTCTTTATGTTCTCCTCTCTCCCTTTGACAGTTTTTATAAAATAATCATGCAATAGATATTAGTAAACATACATGCAGTAGATTTCAATCTCTCTCTCTCTCTCTCTCTCTCTCTCTCTCTCTCTCTCTCTCTCTCTCTCTCTCTCTCTCTCTCTCTCTCTCTCTCTCTCTCTCAGAGGATTCTGTTGCAGTATCCCATGTGGCTAGTGGTACACAGTTCAGTCTTGGCTGTGAATACCCCTTGGGTGTGCTAGTTTAGGAATTGTTAGTGTAAAGCTGTCCATAGTGGTTTATATGTGAGAAAAGTTAACTTGCAAACATTTAAAATACCTGGAACTCTAATCTGTTTTGAGAATACTAAACATATTGGAGTAACTTTAGGTGTGTGATATTTTTATATGTTATAGTGCCTAGGTTTATGTCAAAGTGATCTAAAGAAATATGAAGTAATTTGATCTTGAAAATATGTCAAGCCAATTTCAATTGCAGTTGGACACGCACATTCGGTGCACGGTGGAGGTGGTGGTGGCAGTGGCGGAGGTGGGCACGTTTCCTCAGGTGGTGTCAGCATGTCAGTGTCACGGGTACCTTCGCCTTTACCTCCTGAAAATAATATGCCCGTTGCTGAAAACTGGTGCTATACTCAGGTAAGAGTTTTGTTCTTTTGAATTGTGTTACGTACTAGAAAATTTAATCTGAATTAGCCCTTACAGGCCAGGCTTGAATATACATTAACAATACCCCAAGACTGGGTAAACATTAAAGATCTGCCAATATTGAAAAAAAAATCCACATCCCCAGAAAGATGATGATATGCACAGGGTATAAGGAAAACAGTTCTAAAAAATTCCCTTAACTTTCTATGGGAAGTTGAAAGCGATTTTTTCTAACCTCGTGCCAAGCCTCTTTTCCATGACACTCTGAAAATAGACTAATTTCAGAAAATTATACATGTCATTTCTGATGATTTTTTATTTTGTAAGATCACAGTTATGGCTCACAATATCATAACAGATAAGAACTAAAGTTATTAATAATCCCAAGTATTTTTAGGGAAAAAAAAATACAAGAGATGGGGAGATGCAGTTCTGTTTAGTGGGTTATAAATGTTCTTTCTAGTATTTTTTTTTTTTTTTTTTTTTTTGTACTTAGCAAAATTACAGTTAGAGCTACACTCTCATAAAAGAAAAGAACTAGCACCAACATGAGTCCCTGAGTATATTTATAGGAAATTATATGATGTACAAGATGTACTGGGAAGGGGGATATATTACATTGGTACACTGTTCCATGAAATCTCAAGCTGAGTGAGGAATGAGTGTTGCCATACACAGTAGTCATTTATGGCCCATTCAAGTGATAGAAACGTTTTTGCACAAAATTTTTTCAAATGTTATGCTGCAAAATAGCAGTAATCATAAGAGCTGAACCAGATGACAGCAAGGGCATGCGGTCATGAAAAACCCCCTTGACCAAACAATAAACTATGCCTGATGTAAGGAAGGCAGTGGAGAAGGCGCATCAGGCAACCGAACCCTTAATGTAGGGATAAGGGTGGAAAAGAAGAAGATAAGAGCTGAACCAGAGTTTCCTGTGCAATTATTGAGGATAAAAAAAATAAAGCCTTCTATCCCTTAATAAATGGCCGTCATCAAATGAGTGTCTGGACAGGCTAACTCATATGAGTATTAATATTATGCGCCATACGATTTGGATGAATTTAGTGGGAAAGATGTTCATATCACTTCATTGATCCATAAATGACCAATGGCAACTGTAGTAGCTCAGCACAGGACCGAGGGTGATCAGTTTCCTTGAGACATGATGGTGGAATGTATTGCCCTTCTGGTATCCCTTGGTCTTTTATTTATTTGTTCATAGATATACCCAGGGATTGCTGTTGATTTTAGTTCTTATCTTTTGTGATAGTATGTCAGTTATACATAATTGTAATTTTGCAAAGAAACATTGAAAAAACATGTATACCTAAAAAATTACTGCATGTCCCCATCTCTGTAAATCTTGTAAATATTTTACAAGAAATATACTCAGAATTTGTTACTGATTTCAGGTCTTATCTGTTTTGATATTGTGTGAGGTGTAATTATAATTCTATAAAATGAAATAGATTATTAGAGAAAACAGGTATAACTTTGTAAAATTTGGAAGTTATTTTTAAATTGGCCAACCTTAAAGGTTGCCCGGTCTGGGGGTGTGCTAATAAATTTTGCCTGTCCCTTAAGGGCTAAGGATTAATGGTGCATATAAATTTTTTATTTTCATACTAGCCTTGGCACAGTTAGGATGCATGGCACCAGAAAGTAGTACTATGGAGATATTATGTATAATATCTGACTGGAGTATAAAGTTTTTTTTTTAAGTTTTATGATTTTTATGATTGCTTAACGTAAATGTTGCATTTTCCTCGAATTGGTAAGTTTTACTAAATTAGGTATGGTCATAAATCTAAGCCAGTGTCATATTTAACTTTTACAGGTGAAAGTTATCAAATTCAGTTATATGTGGGCCATCAACAACTTCAGCTTTTGTAGAGAGGAAATGGGTGAAGTCCTGAAGTCATCCACATTCTCTGCTGGTGCCAACGATAAATTAAAATGGTGAGAGTGTTAACTATATTTTCATTCATTTGAAAAAGGTTTAAAAACTTGGCGTTACAATAGTATTTCTGTTATCTTCAGAATTAGAGATAGTATAAAACAGTATGCTTTCTGTATACTGTACTTGAATTATGTACAGTATGCTTTCTGTATACTGTACTTGAATTATGTAACGAACCACAGTTGGTTCTTCAGGTTCAACATATAAAAAAAAAAGATCAGAACTGGATTAAACTGGCAGCAAAAGAAACAGACTTCGGAGAGAGGAGTCAGAACAAAACAAAACTGTGTCCTTAAACTAATTTATTACAATAATTTACATTGGTATTTACACATTTCAAATGAGTCAGTACATCAGGAGTTACTAATATTTGAAACATCAGATCAACCAAAAGTGAACTTAGAAAATTTTTTAAAGAGAAGCAGTAACAAAACCAAAATTAAATCTTATACTCAAAATGAGTCTGTATCAAAGTTAAACATATTCAAAATGAACCATAAGTGAAATTACATCATTATTCCAAAATAATAAACATCATATATATGAATAGCAAAACGTTATACATTACTTAAATACATGACTTCTAAACATTTCTGAATTTTATGCAAAACAAGACATCATTAAGTTAACCTAAAGATCCACTCCTCCCTAGGAGATTACAGCTTATGACACCGCTACAACAACAGACAATCCTATATAGGTCATCAGTACAGCACCCCACTGCCAATGAGGTTACCCTCCACAGTGTCGCTCCCCAGCTGACAAAAAATACACCAGTGAAGCCACACTCCAAATGAAGTTGGTCTCGGGATGACAAAAATATTTCAACATCCAGGTAGCTAATACCTGAAGCTGCTGTATACTGGCCCTCAGGTAAGCATACCTGAAGCTCTACTGCTGAGAGACCAGACTGCCTCTGACTGACTGACTCCTCACACCCCACACTCCTCCAACGACAGTTGGAGTGTGGGGTGTGAGGAGTCAGTCGGTCAGAGGCAGTCTGGTCTCTCAGCAGCAGAGCTTCAGGTATTAGCTACACTTGGATGTTGAAGTATTTTCATCATCTCAAGAACAACTTCATTTGGAGTGTGGCTTCATTGGGCAGCATTGGTGTATTTTATGTCATATTTTATGTCAGCTGGGGAGTGACACTGTGGATGGTAACCTCATTGGCAGCATGGTGCTGTACTGATGACCTGTATAGGATTGTCTGTTGATGTAGCTGTGTCGTAAGCTGTAATCTCAGGTGGAGTGGACCTTTTTAGGTTAACCTAATGATGCCTTGGCTTGCAGAAGAGAGGGAACAAAGTAAGACCTCTTTTAGTTTTCCACCTTCTCAAATCTCCAGGTGGAGATACTTGTTTTATGCTAAGAAAAAGGCTCCTTCCTTGGGTATTTGCTCCTCTTCACAAGGAGATTTTTCTGGTTTTGTAGATGCAGCCAGAAGCATTTTCATTGGTGGAGATTTTGTTTTCTGCCTCAGAGTTGGCACATCTTTTGAAAAGCATTTTCACAATCTCTGAGGTTTTCAACTTTCTTGACTGGTCCATTGGCGCTCTGGCCCACAAGATTAGGTCTTGCCCTTCCCTCTTGGAGAACCTCCTGGCAGACTGGATGGGAGTTCTCTTGCGTATCGACAAGGGGATTAGGGACTGTTCCCACGACTTTGCTGCTCTCTACGTGATGGGAACGCTCAAGAAGAGGGAACGCTGGTGTTCCTATACTTCGAAACGGGTTACTTCCTTGCAGAGGTTAGCTCTTTTATACTCCTCCTTGGATAAGAGGGATTTGTTTCTTCAAGCCACAGTTTTAGGCATTGCTTCAGATCTGGAGAAGAAAAGTACACAGGAGTTCCTTGCCCAGTCCTCCAAAAGACCTATAGATCCTCCAGCGGTGGTTTCGAGACAACCTCTTCCTTTGAGAGGCCAGCTCTTTCAGGCCAGACAAAGATCCCTCTCCAGATCTAGAGGCAGTGGGAGGTTCACTTCCAAGTCCATTAAGAAATCGTCTTTGAAGGGTTCTTCTCGCAAGTGAGGATACCGTTCTCCACACACGTGTAGGGGCCAGACTTCTCATGTTTTGGGGAGTTTGGCAAAGGAAAGGGGCAGAACCTTGGTTTGTCAAGGTTCTGAAAGAGGGTTATGTTATCCCTTCCTCAGGAAGCCTCCCTTAGTCAGCACGCCAGTTGTCTTAACGGCTTATTCAATCAGAGAGGTTTTCAGCTCTGGAGGCAAAGTAACACCTCTTGTAGAAAAGGGAGCAGTAGAACTCGTTCAAGATCGTCACTCTCCAGGGTCCTACAATCGTCTCTTTGTAGTCCCCAAGTCATTCAGAGCCCTGAATACCTTCGTTGTAAAGACTAAGTTCAAGATGGAAACAAACCAAACAGTCCTGGTGTCCATTCTCCTGGGAGATTGGATGATGTCCATAGATCTTCAGAATGTATACTTCCATGTTTCCTTACACCCCAAGTCAAGGAAGTACATATCTCAGGTTTGTGTTCGAAGGGAAGGTTTTTCAATTTTACGCCCTTTGCTTCGGACTGACGATTGCGCCTCAAGTG
>NC_061089.1:74629756-74657256 GCF_015104395.2 Macrobrachium nipponense
ATTCCATTACTTGATAGTGTTAATTATATTAGCTTAGATTGACTTTGTCACTGATTCTGACTCCTGATTTTGGCTTTAGATTGAATTATCTCCGACTAGTTCATCTAGTGTTAGGTTTTCAGCAAAGGCTGCAAAATGAGGCTGACTTCGGCTAAGTAGTGTAGTATGTGCGGAGGGCAAATTTTTCTTTAACTCTGACTTGCGACGAGTGTAAAGATTGGGATAAGGGGAAATGGCAGGTATTAGATTCTCATTTAATAAAACTTAAACGTGACAGAAGTAGGAAAGCTGCTGCTAGAGCTGATGCTAAGACCGCCAGTCAGGTGAGTTCACCGAGAGTTGTTAATATTGATAGCAAGTTCACCGAGAGTTGTTGATATTGATACATAGTGACTTCTTTGAGAGTTGATAATATAGATAATGAGTTCACCAAGAGTTGATAATATTGATAGTGAGTTTACCAAGAGTTGATAATATTGATAGTATATTGAGAGTTGATAATATTGACAATGTCAATATTGGCTGCTTTTTCTCCCATTAAGATTCCTCCAACTTTTCCCTCAACTCCAATTCCTGGCTCCCTTTCTTCGGAACCCAGTATCATTTCCAATCTCAAGGCGCGGATAGACCATAAGTTTGGTCTCTTAGTGAATGCACTGGACCAAATTGGGACTTTGGTTAAAGTTCCGATAGACAAAGTGAACAGTTTTAGTGCAAGTGCAGTGGAGGAGGTGACTATATGTCCCACTGATGCTCCTAGACCAAGATCCCTACTAAACTCCCCTGCCATCTGCAGGAAACAAACTGGCAGTCCAAGGGAGGTCGGTGGGGTTTGCCACGGGTAGTTGCATATTTCTACTGTCTCAGTAAACTTGCGAAAGAGCAAGAGTGCAGTCCACTTCATTCTTGTAGTTTTTGGGAGAGCCTCCGTCAGGTACTGATTAGCTCTGCTCCTAAGAAAGTGTCCGAATGCAGTGTATGGTGAGCGCCAAGCATATGATGAACAGCATCTGATGGCTGAATGGCCAGTGTCTGAGCACCCAATATATGGTTATGCAGTGTCTGAGGGACAGATATATAAATGTTCAGTAGCCAAGTGCCCAGTATCAGAGCATCCAGCACCCAATAGTGCAGCATACAAGTGTCCAGCTCCCGAGCGTAGAGAGGATGAGCGCCCAGTGGCGGAATACACAGAGCATCTGGGTTCCAGCCCCCGATTATTCAGTATACAAGTGACCAGCGCATAGGCATAAAGAGGCCGAACGCCACCCAGTGTATGATTATTGTGCTCCTTTTGAACATGAGAGTTCAAGTTACATGCAAAATAGGACAAAGTCAGAATGGTTAATTTCCAAACTTCCAGTATCCAAGCATTCAGTTTGTCCTAAATGTATTTCAGTGGAAATTTATGAGCCCAGGTGTCCAGCTCCCATTCACCTGCAAACAGTAGTGCCTCCTATACCTAGCCATGTTTCCGCCCAGTTGGCACCTGAAGAGTAGCGTGCGGTGCCATGTTCCGAGTGCCAGTATCCTATTCAGGAACAACCTGACAAAAGACTCGCACATCAAGCAATGAGTGGATAGTATTCTGAACCAACTTCGGACCTCTCATCGATAACAGAATCCTCCTGAAGTTTTGGAAGACCTGGTTTCCGCTTCTTCGGATGAAAATGATATAGAGCAGGAGCAACCGACTTCTAATTTTTTGGCTCTCCTGTAGTATTTCCTCATATGCTACCTTCTTCTCCAGGATTGAAATTTATGATGCGACAACCGTCAGGAACAGCGAGGCTTTCCAGGGTGGTACTGTCATCATCTTCTAAGAAGATTTTCACCAAGATTGACTCTTGGTTGGCTGAGAGGAGGGAGCTCGGTAAAGTGACTTTCTGTTCTTCTTTTTTAATGAAGTGAAGACAAGCGTCGTATGCCACTGGGGAAATTCCATCTTTGGGGGTATCTGCCTTCTCTGAAGGTGATTTCTCATCTTATTGATTCAGGTAGGAGACCTGTTTTTGCCTCAGCAAAAGTCTTCTTTACTACTTTGGAGATAGACCACCTTATTAAAGATGTTGTTAAGGTGTTAGAAGTCCTAAGCTTCCTAGATTGGATAGTAGGAGCTCTAGCGAAGAAAATAGAGGACTGTCCTAACCTTCAAGAGAATTTTTGCTTACGACTGGCTTGGTGTGTATTTGGATGCACATATAAAGCAATTAGGGATGGCACACAAGAACTAGCTTTGGTTTTTACTACTGGATTACTGGAAAAGAGGGAACTGTTGTGTTCATTTACCAAAAAAGGGTTAACTCCCACTCAGAGATCTTTGCTGCTTTTTGCTCCCCTAGGCAACACCAGACCTTTCCTGCATTCGACATTAGAGCAAACCACTGAAGAATTGCCAAAGAAGTCGACACAGGACCTGCTTGCACAATCTACTAAGCGTCTGAGGAACACAGTAAGCTCACCTGCGGCCCCTGCCAACGCGAGAACAATATCTCCTCTGGCTCATGGTAATAGAGGATGCTTCCATTCCTGCCCTTGTGGAAATCTTAAGGGCCAGTAAGAAACCTGCACTTAGACCTGCTCCTAGAAAATGAAGACCCGATCCTCTGTGCACCTGTAGGAGCGATGGTACTACAGGTTTGGGAGCAGCAGGATGCCAGAGGTGTGGAACCGTGAGTACTAAAGGTCATTAAGGAGGACTAATCCGTCCTATTCAGAGAGAGGCCTCCCTTAACCTTTCACCCATTAACTTAAAATCCTTCTTGATCGGCTCAAAGCAGTCTTCAGCCCTGTCTCAGGAAGTATCTACTCTTACAGAGAAACAGGCTATGGAATTGGTTGAAGAAACATAACCTCGAAAGGTTTTTAAAACCGTCTATTTGTCATCTCAGAGGCATCAGGGGGTTGGAAGCCTGTCTTGGATGTCGGCGGCTAGAATTTTTTTGTATAGTCGACCAAATTCAGTATGGAGACAAACCAGACGGTCCTGTCAGCCATCCAGCAAGGGGATTGGATGGTAATGATAGATATGAAGGATGCATACTTCCACGTATCAGTACAACCCTGAGTCCAGGAAGAATCTCAGTTTTGTGTTTCAGGGACAGGTCTTCCAATTTCGTGCTCTGTTTTGGCCTTTCCACAGCACCCAAAGTATTCACCAGAGTTCTGTCACCTCTCTCCAAGTGGCTACACCTCATTCTGGTTGCCCCCCACTTTTCAATCAGGAAAAGAACAGTCCCACTTCACATACCTGCAGTCTCATATAATGTTCTGCATCAATCTTCATTCCATTATGGAACTCAAAAGAGATTACAGCTCATCTTGTCACTCTCCCAGATTGCCTTTGTGAAGGTTATTACTTTTTTATATATCTTTTTAGTTTGTGTATTCACTACTTCAAGGTTAATTACCTAGTGTTAAGTCATTTAATTATTTTTCCCTTTCCTAAGTGCCCATTTTTTAGAACAATGTGTTTGATTAAATCTTGTAATTTTTAAGGAATTGCATAGTAACTTGTTTTGTTTACTGCAAATGAAGTTTTCTGTTAGCACTAATTTGATTTAGTAATTTTTGTAGTAGACTGGCATTAATTTCTTTAATATTTTAATTTCTTCAATTTTTTTTCAATTGTCTTTGTGAGCTGTAAATAAGGCCTTACTGCCTCTTTTGCCATCTCATGATAAAGAGCTTTCTCTTCTGTGTCTGTCTTGTTGGCATCAACAGCATTCACTGAAGGTGTCTAGTGTGTGTAAATAAAACTGCAGTATGGATCATCAGCTTTTTGCTCTTAAGAAATTTTATAAACATCATGCCTATGAAGTTCCAGCAGACATGTTATTGGACTTGTGGGCTTAAGATAGGACATCAATCTCTTTGCCTGTTTATCTACCAAGGAGTGCCTTATCTTCTGATGGTGTTTTGGCTTGAGACATACTTCTTTTTACCAAATTCAATGGTCTTGACTCCATGGACAATCTCAGACTTCCCTCCTTGCAAGAAATAGGATAATCCTCCTCTTACCTTCTCCCACTCAAAATGGTTTTAATGTTTGGATGGTAAAACAGGAACAGGTAACAACTTCTATTCAGACACCCACTATCCAATCAGTGAAGCTATCTAACCCCGTTTATGGTAACCAATGGATAGATCAGATATTCTTCAAAAGTTACATGGTGGGTTTAGTGAGTTAAGTGGAAGCATTGGAATATCGGTTGCTGGTTTGTATGTAATCATTGGTTTTGTGCTTGGTTGCAACCTGACCTCTCTCCTGTTCTGTTACTGTGCATTAATGTAGGTGAGTGATGGAAGCATTAACATGTGCGCACACATGAAGCGTCCATACCAAGCTTAAGATACGTGTAATCAAAGGTGGTCTAAATATTCTTATTTGCTAAATATTACCTTAAGACAATGCTCTATAGCATAACCAACTGTAAACTTAGGGTTTATCCATACTATGTGGGCAACAGATTCAACTGTAAGCTTTTGGGGTATGCTTACTATGTACACTACAGGATAGGAGGAAGCAGTTTGTACCAAGTTTGGTGCATTTGCTTTGGGCACTCTTATGGTAACAATTTTTGGCTGGTGTGATGGTTTATTTTACACAAATTGCAAAGGGCCATTGAGAAGTTAGTAAACCTTTAAAGGGAAACTTCTGGTTAATAGCCATTAAATTTCATCAAACAGAACTTTTAATAAGCTAAAAAATGAGCTATGATCAAATTTGTGTGTAATCCCATTTTTTACAATTTAATTTCAAATTAGTGCTGAGGTACTTCAATGGAGAGCACCATTTATCCAGGATTCGACTATGTTGCCATCTGGTGGATTAGTACCGATGAAGTAGTGTAGCGGTCGCCTCAATAACAAGTGCAGTGAAGCTTGCATATTGTAGAGTATTCGTCCTCGGTATTGTCCTCGTGATTAAGTTGAATTGTCATTCAAATAGCGTCAATTATGCTAACTTGTATGGCGTTTGGTTGTGTCAATACTTCTGGCGTCTAAAAGGCATATCATTCCACCGAATTCCTTCAAATAGAGAGAAATCAAGTCGCTGGCTGATGGCTCTTCGAAGGGAGGATATCAACATTGTCTGTTCTGACCATTTCTTGCCAACAGATTTAAAAGATGACATTAGGAGCAGGTTATTAGATATGGTTATGAAATTTATATATGTTACAGGAACTTAATTTCCTTCTGAACAGACCATGGTACCGACGAAGATAGGGTGGCTATCTACCGCTTTCTACACTATGGTGCCTCCCCTCATATGCATTTGAATTGAAATTTATTCTTGTCAATTGCCATTGTGTGTGGTGTGATGGAGTGAATGGCAGTTTTCTAAATGTGTGTGAGTGTGTCCATGAACTGATGAGGGCCTTCACTTAGTCCTTTTTAACTAGTTTAATTAATGGGGGTTTCGAATTTAGGGCTGTATATGCCTAACTAGGCTTACTTCAGACTACTTTTTTATTTACCATTTCAATCATATATTTTCAACTGACAAATACAAACCAAAAAGGATATTATCTGGAGACGCTGTGCCCTTTGAATAGTTCCGCCTGTCTGAGCCTACCGTGACAGGACACCTCGCATAACAGATGAGCCACACATAAATGGCGGCGCCCATGGTGCAATAGAAAATTAGTTGTAAAAAATAAGAAAACGTCCCTTTCAAAAAAATTTTTTTCACCAGGGGTACTTGAATAGAATAATACTACATATGGGACAGCTAAAATGCAACCAAAAGGTTCCCCTTCAATGCTTTACTGATTCCAAGGCAACTGTAATATTGATGATGAAAATTCGGATATCTCGGAAGTTATTAATTAGTTAAGTGAGGAATGTGCAGATTTAACTGATCAACATGTACATTTTGATTTCCTAATCTCCCCTTGTATTGTACCTATTGACAAGATTGAAAACAAATTGCTTAACTAAAAGTGTAGAGAACAACACATTTATATATTTTTTTTTTCTCTGTTATCCTATTTGACTGGGTAGTCTCTTCCATGGAGAGAGAGAGAGAGACCGATGAGAGAGAGAGAGACGAGAGAGCGAGAGAGAGGGGGGGGGGGGGGGGGGAGTTGCTGTCTATTGTAGCGATTGCCGAGTATATCAGTGGCGAGCGTCCGCTTCGAGAATTGTGCAGTCAGTAAGTAGCCAGTGTTATTTGGTGTGATTTGATTGATTTTGATATTGTTAAGTGTTGTGCGTCTCTGTCTGGTTGTGGTGAAGTTGCATGGTCGGTTGTACTGGTTGTGCATTTTGGTGTCTGTGAGTTGGTGGTAGGGGACAGTGTTGGTGTTGGCATTTTGTTGTACTGGGTACGAGTTGTATGGTTGTCGTGTTGTTTCAAGATATAGGTGTTCGTCTGTCCAGTGATTTGTTGGGTTGTTAAGTTGCTTATGGTTGTAGTTCTTGGTCGACAGTGGTTGTGTCTCGCCTAGCCTATATCCAGCGGACAGCACAGCGCTTAGCCCTGATGTCAGCCATTGATGGTGAGTACATGAATGCACTTATAAGTAATGTAAAGGGAAAGTATGGCTGTGGGAAAATTTGTCAGCTGGTATGATTAGAGTAACTGGGGGGAGCTTGCTTGCTTTCTTTGCTTTGCTTGTGATCCTGCAACAGAAATTTTTGGCGCCCGAAGAGGGACCCAAACCCTGGACCCTCAGGTCTTCTTTTCCGCAGTGTGGGTATATAATGCCACACTTGAGCCATTTCATGTTACCAGCAAGCCCAAGATCACTCAGCAACAGAGAGAAGACTGTGCATGGTTTTGTGGTTCATTTATTAAAGATTGGGATGAAGCTTACTTTCTCCATGTTGCCGCATCAGATGAATTTTCCATTTACACAGTCAGGAAGCCAAATCATAAAAATGACATCATTTGGGCTGCAAAGTTGGATGATATCAGCGATGACGTGCGCTATCGCCAAGTTGTGAAATTTCCTGAATGTTTGGGAATTTTTCTGTTTCACAGCAAACGGTTAATGTGGATCATCAGAGGAAAAGGATAGTCATGACGAGTACTTCAGAGAAACTGTGCTTACTGGTGGAGCATTTCCTTTCTTTAAAGATCTTGAAAATGTATTATCTGTTGAAGAAGTCATATTTTTGCATGATAAGGCACTATGTTTCAAGGCTCTTCAGACACAGGAGCTGCTTCAAAACAGTGGTATCGATTTCTTCTCGTCAAGTGAATTTCCAGGTAGCTCCCCTGACCTTAATGTGTGTGAAAACATGGTAGTATCTTAAAGGATTGTGTTGAAGCGCGCACAATGAACTATGATGGTGTATACCAAGCCTCGACGACCTGTGAAAAGAGGTGACTGAAGTGCTCAGGGAAATGGAGTTTGAGTCTCAGTTTTTTTGCGATTTGCTGAAATCATACCCCTCAAGAATGCAGGCTGTGGTACAGGAAGATGAAGGCCACACAAAATATTAAATATTCAGAGAAACTTAAAGAAATACCTGTTCTAAATTACTTTTGTTTTTGTCCATATAAATTTTAGTTTTTGCTGTAGAAGAAGTGAATGGCAATGTAACTGAGAGAGTGTAAGAGGGTCCTCAAACAAGATCCAGGGGGACTGCTTTGAGAGAGAGAGAGAGAGAGAGAGAGAGAGAGAGAGAGAGAGAGAGAGAGAGAGAGAGAGAGAGGCATAATTGTTAGATAGGTAATAAGGAGTGGTTTGAGGGTGGGCATAAGCGTATGGGTATTGTCTGTTGTAGTGATCGCCAAGTATATCAGTGGCGAGTGTCCGTTACGAGAGTCGTGCAGAGTCAGTAAGTCAGAAAAAACGGTCTGTCAGATTCAGAAGTAGCCAGTGTTATTTGGTGTGTTTTGATTGATTTTGATATTGTTAAGTGTTGTGCGTGTGTCTGTCTGGTTGTGGTGAAGTTGAAGAGGTTGGTTGTACTGGTTGTGCATTTTGGTGTCTGTTAGTTGGCAGTTTGTCATGCTGGGTTTTGAGTTGTATGGTTGTCGTGTTGTTTCAAGCTGTAGGTGTTCGTCTGTGCAGTGATTTGTCGGGTTGTTAAGTTGTTGTATGGTTGTAGTTCTTGGTTGTTTTGTGTTGTGATTGTCTGCGGTGGTTGTGTCTTGACTAGCCTAGCCTATATCCAGCGGACAGCACAGCGCCTAGCCCTGAAGTCAGCCATTGATGGTGAGTACTTGAATGCGAGAGTTTTGTTTGTTTTCCTTGCTGAATCAACCGTCCTACACTTGAAAGTAACATAAAAGGGGAAGTGTGGCTGTGGGAAAATTTGTCAGCCGGTACAATTAAAGTAACTGTGGGAAGCTTGTTGCTTTCTTTGCTTTGCTTGTGATCCTACCACAGTATTTATGGTGTGGGGTTCTGGATTGCATCCTGCCTCCTTAAAAGTCCATCACTTCTCAGTATGTGCATTGCATCTAATAGCATGCTCTTCTGCTCGAGTCGGGAAGCTACTTCGGCATCTAGTTTTTTCAAGTTCCTTTTCAGGGATCTTGGTATCGTGCCTAGTGTTCCTATGATTATTCGTAAAATTTCCACTGGCATCTCCCATATCCTTCTTATTTCTATTTTTAGGTCTTGATAATGATCATTTTTCTCTTTCTCAATTACTCTGGTGTCCCATGGAACTGCAACATCAATGAGTGATACTTTCTTCTTGATTTTGTCAATCAGCATCAAAGTTTGTTATATTGACACACATCACATTATCTGTTCTGATAACATAGTCCCAGAGGCTCTTTGCCTTATTGTTTTCTATCACTCCTTGAGGTTGGTGTTCGAATGACTTATTTCTACAAGCCAGCTGGTTTTTTTTTTGCACAGGCTCCAGTAGAAGGCTTTTGCTACTGAATCATGCCTCTTTCTGTACTGGTTCTGTACAAGTGCTGGACATTTGCTTGCTATGTGGTTTATGGTCTCGTCTTTTATATTACTGAGGTTTATGGTCTCATCTTTCATATTGCATTATTATCATGATGATGATGAAATTTGTAAGACCACCAATTTGCACTGCTAGAGTCCAAGAGGAAAATTTGGAAGGGTTTGTTTTTAAATGAGAAGTGAAAATTGAATAGTGGAAAGACAATTTTGGCAGCTGAGCTAAAGGAGACCAAAGCAAAAGATGAAAAGTGAAAGGCAGGGAGCAGTGAAGGTGGGCCTGAAGAGATAGTGCAAAGAACCTTTTGTACTGTATGGTGTACCCTGCACAGCTCACAGTAAATGTTACCCATCCCTGAGAGTTATGCAAACTCCTCTGGGATCTTTGATAGGTAGATTAACAAAGAGCTTCCAGCTATTTGGTACCCATTAAAGGTTTGGTTTACACTCATTATCTTGGAAGAATGATTACACAACCATTTATGCAGAAAAGTAGTCAAGTAAGAGGAGCTTGATGTCATTTGAGATGGGTAAAGGCTTTTTGCAGTATGAGAACAGATAAGCAGTTTATGTAACCTATCAGAACACATTTTGAAAGCAAGTATTGCAGTGATGTAGCGTTACCTGTTCTATTATATGCTTTTGCAGTTTCACCATTATAATGAGGTCTAGAGTAGACTTGGAACTGAATTCACAAACTATTTGATCATCTTTTTACCTTTTTGTTTGTTTTATTTTTAATGTGAATAATTACAATAAAGGTAGTCTGTAAATATCAAGCTTAACAGTTATTCTTTTGAGTTAATATAAATTATTTTCCACAGGTTTCGGTGGTAGCAGATAGTGTTAACATCTCTGGGCAGAGCAACGCCATACATTTTAAAGTGCCTGATTGCCGTCTGTCAGATGATCTTGGTGTTTTATTCGAGTCCCAACGATTCTCTGATGTAACTCTTTCTGTGGGAGGCAGAGAATTTCAGGCACACAAAGCTATTCTTGCAGGTATGGTATCTCGCAATCCTATATGTTCTCCCACTCATCTTTCCAAACTGTAGCTTTTAGTTCAATGTTCTTCCATTTATTAATCCATATGGATTAAATATCCATTTTATAACAGGTTTTCTTCCATGTGGCATCCAATATACAGTATATTTCAACTTTTGCTTCCATTTGAAAATATCCTACCAAACTTTTTTCTGATCTTCCTTTAACTATTATGTTGCACCTATTCTGGGGCTGGCTTTCATCTTTTCTACTGTTATAATCATTATTGCTTCTCTAAAATGTTCTTTTAGCATTTTGTATTTCCTAGCCTTTTTACCAATGTCTTCTCTCTCTTCTCTTCACATGACTAAACTGTCAGTTTTTTGAGGTCTTAATTAGTTTTATAGCTAATGGACTTACATATATTATTATTGTTATTATCTAAAACTTGACATTATCTGACACACCTGGACCAGGGACCAGTGCCCCCAGAGATATATGTTTATTAATTTTTAAAAAATTTGAAAAATTGCTCTCTGATGGCTGGCAATGCTGCATAGCCTCAGGGAAATCTTGGTAACTTTGGGAAAGCCTGGAGAAGTTTCCAAAAAGGGGTTGTTTATGTAAGGTGGTTGGAGCTGGGGATACAGTGTTGGATATGTGAAGAGGGCTAGGTAGACACCTGGCATGATAGAGCTTGTTTTGTTGTGTTGTTATGCTTTTGATTTTTTATTTATATTTTATGGTATTCATTGAATTTTTATTGATGCAGTTTTGTGTGTTTGGTGTGAGAGACAGAGAAAGAAAGAGCAAAAGAGCAACATGATTTGAAATATTAACCAGTGATTAAATATTCTCTTGTGTACTGTTATGATGTGTGATAATAAAACTTGTGGCATATATGATATTTCATAACCATCACTTATAATTAACAACCACTTACCAAAGAACTGACATAAACAACATTGATTATGATGTAAAAAATGAATTGGGAAACAGCTGTTTTTGAAATTTTGAGGGGTTTTACTTTTAATATGAAGTACTATGTTGGTTTCCCCTTTTGTATATTACCCATTTTACATTTATGTACAGAAAAAAAATAGTTCCAGAAATAGAGTTGTTTCTGTTAGTAATTAAAAAATTATTCTCCTAATTCTTTTGCTTGTAAGCTCAATCAGCTGATTCTAAGAACATTAATTCTGCCTGTAAAATATCAGCTTCATTACCAATAACTTTATCATGAATATAGCTATAGTAGCCTATTTGACTTTCACAAATGGATATTGATTACGAAATGCCCAGCCTAGGTCAGTAGTTCACTAATACACATTTTGTATCTTGTGTATAGTAATATAATATGGTAACAACCAACCATGGTAGGCTGGGGTTAAACACATTTTTTTCAAAGTATATTTGGTCACAAATATCGGGGAAAAATTGTTAATAAGTACATTTTGCATAATGTTTTCCATTTGAAATGTGGTGGTTGTTGTTATCAAGTAAATTGAGTGGTTACAGTTATGTCATACATATTGGCAAGGTTAGGTAAGGAAGGTTACAGAGGTGCTCTTGAAAACTTAGATTTTTTTACTTGCCCTTATCTAGATTTCACCATTATCTGATGGGCCCTTGGCTCTATTAATCCTTATAATTGAAGGATTACTTATTATTAATGTACTCGTTTTGATGCTCACGCAGGTCATCGAAAGAAAAAATGAATTAAATACAAATGTGGGCAAGTATTTAAGGCAGGAAGGATGGATTATTGGATTAGTGCAGGGTTGTTTGTACATCATCTTCCTCTTTATCTCTTGTTGGCACTTGGTGCCTGTAGGATATTTCTGTGGACTTATTGTCTTTTCATACATTGCTGTTTAGTGTTGGTCAATTTTGTGTGTCTCATCATGCTGTTGTACTAGGAATGGGGTATTTTCTGGTGGTCGGATAGCTCAAAATAACACAGCAGGCAGTCCCCTGTTATTGGCAGGGGTTCCCATCTGGTGCTGATAAGCGAAAACCTCCATTAACCGAAACTTGGTGATTTATGGCACTTATGGCACCAAGTTTCAGTTAATGGCACCTCTGTTAGGTATGTTATGGCACCATAACTCTATTATCGGCACCTTATAGTGCCTATAACCAAAATTCTGCTTGTTGTGGTGCCATAGATCTGATTTTATGGCGCTAGACAAGCCCCATAAAGCCGGATCGCCATTAACAGAGTTCACTGATAACCGGGGACTGCCTGTACTGTATATTTTTCTAACAAAATATGTTTTGTCATGCTAAGCAATTAATCATCTCAAATTTTATTGGACTTGAAATAACATTTATGCCAATGCATCATTCTTGAACAGAAAACAACCTGACTGCCAGTGCTTAATCTTTTGCTGTCAGATCTGTCTAAATTTGATTTACAGAATACTTCTACTGATGGGCCTGTCAAAGGAGATGAAATTTTCTATTCAGTATTTTAAACAAAATTTAGATAGGTATATGCTTGTTTGTGTTACTAACATATTTTGCCTATGACTAACAGTGATTTTTTCCCCAGCACGATCGCCTGTGTTTGCTGCTATGTTTGCACATGAAATGGAGGAAAGAAAGCACAATAGAGTTGAAATTCAAGATGTTGACCATGAAGTTTTAAGAGAAATGTTAAGGTTTATATATACAGGAAAAGCAGCAAACCTAGAAAGAATGGCAGATGATCTTTTGGCAGCAGCTGACAAGGTAAGGTGGTTGTTTTTTATTCTTGAAAATTCACTGCTAGCTGATATTTATGTGATGAGCATTATTAAAAAATCACCAACATTGGAAGGAGGCTAACAGTTACCACAGATTCCTATCAGCCTACCTTGTTGCCACCTATTCCTTGTTTGTTTTATTTTTACCAGTTTTCCAGCTAGTGCTAGAAGAATTAACCAAGTTAAGACTGCAGATTTGTAAGCTATGAAAAATACAAATCGATTAAGAAAGTTGTCATTTTATTCACTTAATGTAAAATTTAAGAACATAGGACTATGTATAAGATTCCCTGCTTTTCAGCATGTAATATTATAAATATACCTTTTATACAGCATAGTAATAGTAATATCAAATGGATTACAAAATAGGCCAGAGCATAGATAAGTAATACTAAATAGTCTTCAGGGTAATGCTTGGGTAATATTCCTGAACCTCTCATGTTTCAAAAACTACATTAGTTGAAAAATTCTTCCGAAACCCTGAAGGTATGTTTGCAAAGTAAAACTGTTGGTCCTGAACAGTTAAATGCTTGTGCATAAATCTCTCAATGCCTTAAAAAGAAATCATTAACCTTAAGAGCTGGGCTAAAAAATCAATATGGAGGACCCCAGGCCTGGTAAACTTTGAGGTCGGCCAATTTAAGAAAAATAAACATATCAATTGAAAGAGGAAGATATTCAAATGCCACAAGGTGTAAGAAAAAAAAAAAAATTGAAATTATTTCCCTACCTACGAAAAGTTGAAAGTGACTATTTACAGCCCCTTGAATTTTACCAAGTTATGCATGTTTTTTCTAATAAATTTATATTATTTTGTAAAATTATAATAACAGGTACAATATCAAAAGAAATAACTAAAATCAGTAACAAATTCTTAGTATATTTATTGTAAAATATTTATGTAAATTTACTGAGATAGGGAGATGCAATAACTTTTTTGTTTGTTTTTTTGTATGGTGTTTATACATTGCTTGGAACCAGTGGTTATTCAGCAACGGGACCAACGGCTTTACGTGACTTTGGAATCACGTCATGAGTCAACTTCTATTACCTGAAATTCTCATCTCTCACACCTCAGTGGAATGCCCGAGAATCGAACTCGCAGGCCAAGACCGTACTGATCACACCATTGAGGCGCCTTTTCTAATATTTCTTTGCACTTTTCTATGCAAAATTACAATTATAACTGTTGGTTTTAGATAAGAACTAAAACCAACAGCAACCCCTAGGGATAGTTATGAGCAAGTAAATAAAAAGACTACCATTGGAGGAAGAGAAACAAAATGACCCTTAAAGCCAAGATCACAACTAACTCTCCCATGAGCTGCCCACTTGATCTGAGCTAGTTTAAAAGCTGCCATTAGTGAATATATGGGCAGTAGAAGTAATGGACTCTAACCCGATCCCTTCAAATCAGTGGCACGTAACATTGATGTTCACCATGAGTGGGTCTGTCCACCACCCAAAACCTGTTATTGCTACTCATGTGAGGGGGTCTATCCATTAAGGTTAATGTAGGAAAGGAAATTGAGAGTAGGTAGGTTTGAAAGGTGTAACGGGGAAAACCTCGCAGTTGAACTATGAAATAATTGTTAGGAGAGGGCGAATAGCAAGATGGAAGAAGGTAATATGAATGGAGGTACATGTAAGTAAAAGGAATGAAAGGGGTTGCAGCTTGGGCTGAAGGGACACTGCAAAGAACCTTAAGTAATGCTTACAGTGCACAGACAGCATTACCTCGCTACGGAGTAATCCTTAATGTAGTCAACAAAAAGTAAATGTACTATGCATTTTTTATTACTAATAAATAAGTAAATAGGGTTACTCACCAGAAGTGCTTTGTGACATAAGCGCACAGGCAAAGATGAACAGCTGGATCGGTGTATTGTAGCATTTGTCATAAGATCAGCTGATTAGGAAAAAAATTGAGGGCCAGGATGAATGGTATTTCTTATTTGTAGGCTTATAAAGTGAATTGAAGGTTGACCAAGTGACAGTGCACTTTCTCCTCATAAATTACCATACAGTATACTGTACTTGTATATTTCACTCCCTTCCCCCCAAAACTTGGGTAAATTATCATTTGTTTTGCATAAAATTTGAGTCCAGGTATTTGTGCTGTAGAAGGCCTCACTTAGCACATTAAGATTTGATACATGCAACAATTAAAATACTAGGTTAGACCTTAACATGAAATATTTGTGCACTCAAAAATTCATAAAAAAATGATAGAGTACAGTGTTCTGACAAATAATAAACATGGAAGAAATACATATTTGATACTGATATTTGACTGTCAAAGCATAGTTTGATTTGGACCTTCATGGAAGTGATAGATAATAGTATAATAAAAAGTTTTACTAAAAAATACTGATATGGTATAATGCAATATATATATTATATGCACTTTAAAATGAAAAACAAAAGAAATTGAACAAATTTATTGTTTTCTTATATCATTGAAATACATTTTACTACCAACACACAAGTTACATCAAAGTGTTAGGCTGCGGTTCACACCTTTTCGAAGTGACAGTTGATATAGGCTTTCAACAATTTTTAGGACATGGGGTAACATATCAATCAGGCCTGTACCCAGAGTTTTTTTATGGGGGGTCTTTTTTTCCCAAAACTGGACCGTTTCTTGTATAAATGTCATTGCATATATATAGATATATACAAGATGAAATACTTGAAAATGTAATTTTAGTTACATTAAGAAGAAAAATTGGGTATGCGGTCTATGCCCTTCTACCCAATTAGATGTTATTCAAAGTACTGACTTTGGTTAGCAGAATTTTACCTTTAATGTTGAAGGTTTGCACTGAAATTCAAAAATATATCTTCAGTTTTGGACTTCCATAAATTTTGGGGTCATTTGACCCTCCCCCTTGGTATATATAGGCCTTTCAGTATATGCAGTTTAGAATAAAAAAGAAAGGACTATAATAATATATAGTAAAACAGGCAAGAGTACTGTTAATTTTTCTTACTTTCATTTTAATATATCAAAATTAATGTATGTTGCAGATATAGTGGAATCTGTACTGCTGGATGTAACTTCATATTTTACACTCCTATGTCAGCATTGTTAGTAATCCCATGTATTGAAGGAACTTGGAATTTAAAAAAATAACATGCTCAGGTACAATAATTTAAACAAAGAATTAATGTTAATGTGGGTAACAAGTTTAGTTGTTAAGGATAGTTCACAATTATAGATATTAATATGTAACTAAGGTTTTGTTTGGTAATGACTGTCTAGACTACAAAAAGTTAACATGTACTTCAAATTATCTTACAACCTGTGTTTCTTGTCTACCGTGAACATTTTTTAAATTACACTGTAATAATCACTTGAAATAATATTGATTATTAGTTAATATTACAGAACTGTGGAGTTAGCTAGGTAGAAGTACCAGAAGGCAGTAGTAGGAATTATGTTTTCAATCGAATTACTGTAGAGAAACATGGCCTTTTTTTTTGTTGTATAATTTATTGTACAGTAAACTTCTGTATTTGTGTTCTCATGATTTGGAGACTTGCCTATTGGCAGGGTTCTGTGGAACATATATTTAGGCATTATTTGCAGAAAATGCTTATTCATGGTATTTTTCACAGAGAATTATTCACTAATTTCTGTACTTTCATATAATTTTCATGAGTAAATGCACTATATGTGATGAAACTTAAAATACTGAGGTAAAAGCATTTTTTTAACTCGAAATAAGCTTTTTAAAAGGGTATTTAAGCTGGGAGGGGGGCTCTTGTACAACCCCCCCCCCCCAAAAAAAAAAAAAAAAAAAAAAAAGGTGTTCACTGCACTTTTAAATGTCATTTATGGTAATAATTTATTTTTTTTCTGATTTGCAGTATGCTTTAGAAAGACTAAAAGTGATGTGTGAAGAAGCTTTATGTACCAATCTCAGTACAGAAAATGCAGCTGATGTGTTGATCTTGGCAGACCTTCACTCAGCAGATCAACTGAAGGCACAGGCCATCGAGTTTATCAACACGTGAGTATTAGACCTGAGGTTTATTTAGAATTTTAAGTCTTTAATAGGTCATTTATGAAGTTCATAAACTACAAAATCCTTAAGTTGCTTTCAGATGATTCATCTGTGTTCAATTTGGCTCAAGTGCTTTTGACATATTGTGGTGCAGGTACAGCATTCATTTGATACCAGTTATTTATACCCAAAAGGACAGTGCATATATCTGTGCAAGGTCTCTCTCCATTGGTAAGAATCTCTTGAAGTATTCCCATGCAACCTAGTATGTTGTAAGTAATTTTTTCATTCCTTGAAACATTGAAGAAAGTGAAGAGTTGTAATGTTGCTTTAGTAAAGAGACCATGAAATACTTTGGGAATCAAATTTGAAAGTCCTGTAATAGATACAGACAAAGGCGTCACCAACATTTCGTTCTATTAAATTGAAACATATGGATGTTTTGTAGCATGTCACATTCCTTGTATTTCCTTCAAGTTGAGGCATGCAATTTTACTCCAGGAGGTTTTGCATGAAGTCACATTGCCTGGAAATTTCATGACATTTGTACTCAAATGTTGTGAGAACTGCACAGTCAGATGCTTTTTTGAGATAGATTTCCAGTGATTATTACAGCCTGTATTTTGCTTGGATTTGCATATTTTTGCCAGTATTTATTGTATATTAGTTTAACAAGACCACTGATTAACGTTTTTGAACTCTTTAGAGTTGTGTGAAAGATAAATGAAAATTTAAGTTTGAGAAACTGGACATGTAAGTATTTAGTAAAAGAGTAAAGGGAACAGATTAAGAATAAAGGACATTGGCAGTTCTGCTTGAGCCCAAGGTATATTTCAGTGAACTCTATTAACATCATTAGTGTGTCATGCAAGGTTCAGTGTAGGTGGTGCTTCTCAGTTGGTATCCAGCAGCACTGAAGATTTTTTGCTGTCCCTTTGGCCCCTGGCTATTGCAATTTTTTTATTACATTTACACTTCACAGATTGGTTGCTATTCAGCTTCAAAAAGTTTTTTTTATTATATACATATGATAATTAGTATTATTATTATTATTCTTTTTTTAGGGGGGGTTGTTCTGGGATGATCCTCTAGGACCTGCAATTGTGTATTAGAAATCTGACTTGGCGGTGGTTAAACAGCTTTGATACCAATAACGTACTTGATAGACTGAGTCCCAGAAATGCAGAATTTTCAATTTATATACATTTTGATGCAAAGGAGGTGGTTACAATCCCACTGTTCCTTACAGGGGGTAGTGTAAATTGTGTAGTATGAACAAATAAAATTATATCATGCAATGAAGGAATATCAGAAAAATAACATTGAAATTAAATGAAGCAAAAACAAGCCAAGAACTATGATAAAGGGGTATGTGAAACAGTGGGGTAAAGAAAAATTATTAAAATCAGTAGCAGCAAAGACAATAGATTAAAGTGTAGTTTGGTGTTGGTAAGGTTTCTGTAAACTCATGCTTGTCTCATGGTTTGTTTGATAAGTTTATTAGTAAAGGTCGACCATCACTGATCTAGCATCATTGAGGCCTGTCGGGCACCTGGTTAGTAATTATCCCAAATGGTTAGGTTAGAATATGCTTAACCCAACAGTTAACCACCTTTTACCTTTAAATACCCTGTAAATCAGTACAGGTGGGTAAATGAGGAAGAAAAATATTAAATGGAAATCGAGTGAAATTCGATTGAGCACAGGCAAAATAAACCATTCATTTATTAAAAAATAAAAAACAATATTTCCAATTTCCTTCACTTGTATATTTGAATTCTCCCTCATATTTATTAAAAATATTTTGTTAATTTGAAGTTTTCATGATATTAAAAAGAAAATTGGCATATGTAAGATTTCTAAGTTATCGTGCATCATCACCTGTCTCCTCAAAATTCAGTTCCAAGCGTGCCAAACGAACCACACAATTCAAATGCATCCTCCTCCATCAAGTGTAATGTATTTATATAAATTTAAGGAAGTTATAAATTATATGTTTTTTTATATTATATTTCATATCCTAACTTTTTGTGTGTGTGTAACAGAAAGATCTTTAAATAAATTATAAATGATAACATTAGATAAGCCAAACTCCAGTCACTCACGTATTATTTGCATAAAATAACTAACTTTTTATGGATGATAATCTGTTGGTACAGTTGGTAAGCTTATTCCTATCTAAACATAATCAAATATTTCATAAAACAAGGTTTTTTCATGCAATTTTATTTTTTACTTGTGATAATAGATTCCAATTTTCATATAACAAAATTTTCTCTAATTATTGTATGGAAAATAAAAAAGAAAAAAGATCCGAATATTTCATAAAACTAATGCAAAATTTAATAGCGTAATTGTACTATCTGGTTATTTTGTTATTTTTACTTTGCTTGCATTCTTAATTTCATTAAAAAAAAATATTGCCTTGAAATACAACTCCTTAGTCTTGTTAAACTTTTTCACTACCTAATATGTGAAAATATTTTGAGTGCATACTATATAATTTTTCCAATTTTTTTACCACTTTATTACCAACTGGAACGATCTTGCTTCAAATTAAATAGCATTGTGGTCCTTTTCCTTCTTTTCAGACATGCAACAGATGTTATGGAAACACAGGGTTGGAAGTCTATGATACAATCTCATCCTCATCTCATTGCCGAAGCTTTTCGTGCTTTGGCTACTCAACAGATTCCACCTATTGGACCTCCACGCAAGAGGATAAAAGCCAGTCCATGAACCTACTAATCAGTCTGGCTTGGCCACTCACCTCACCTCCTTTGGCCTCCCCACTTGTCCAGCCCCTCACACTAATCCACAGAATTGGATGGCCCAGTTTCCTCTTTGTTGGGTATAAGAGGAAAGGAAAGGAAAGACACAGGAAGTGAAACTGAAGACGTTAGTGATGGCAATATCAGTGTAAAAGTTCGACCTATATATTTATTGTGGTGAGATAGTGTTCCAAGCTCATCTAAGATTAGCCTTGGAATTCATATGCAGGAGTGTGGGTGAGTGTTGTGACAAGTGATTGGGACCTGGCCTCTCATTATCCCACCAGTCAACAGAGTACAATCAAGGAACAAAATGTTCCTGCCCACTCAGGTTGGTAGGGCTGTAGTAATTTCTTGTACTTACTGCGCCCAGCCCAGCTTTTTCTCCCCAATTTCCTTTAAGTCCACCAAATGATCTCAAAGGGGTCTTATGAATATGTAGAAGCCACAGACTGCATTGTGCAGAAGCCATACTCTACAGGGTATGTCTCGTGTAAATATCTGTGATGTAGTTAGTGATGGTCTTGAACATTTGACGTATACTTTTCCAAGTCATGGACCGAATAACTGAATACTTTTGTTAAATAGTATACTCTTGTGGCAAACACTACTCTAATTTTCTTCTTCTCTCTCTATTTCTGTGTCCAGATTAGTAATTTGGACAATTTCCATAATGCATCTGAGCAGACCCTTCAGGGAGGTAATGAATAACGAGTCTGTTCTGTAATAACACCAAAGTAAGTACTAGAGGGTCAAATACTGTAATGTTTATGTAAATGCATAGTCAGATCTAAGGAAGTCTACCTATTTGGTTTTTTAAAATGAGGTAGAAGTTTTGTGAAATAAGTGATACTGTATTCAGTGTACATTACTAGACTGAGCTTTCTTAGTTCCTTTAGAAAATATACATTATTCTCATTTTGGAGAATGGTTAAGAATGCTGTATAGGGTGAACAGTTAATGTAGTATGTTAACTGTTAAGATTCCAAATTTTACAGCCAAAGCTGTGCTTTACTATGTTGGCAGTGATTTAAGATCATGCAAAGGACAGAATGGTCTGTCATTCTTGACAGCATCAGATGGTGACAAGTGATGATAAAGTGTAATGCAGTATTTGGATTGCTAAATAAAGCTAAATAGGTGATCATAGATGTGTTTCATTTAGTAACCAACTTCTCATTTTAATTCTGAAAGCATATTTCCCATAGATGATAACCCACTGTAAAAGTCCCCAATAACAGTTTATGTTGCTTGATGCATAAAATGCAAAACATTGCAGGAAATATAATACATTTTCACATATGTGACTTACCAAACAATTACATGAGCTGTACGCTTTCTTACCTGGCAGTCGAAAATTCAAATTCCTGGCGGCGGTAGCAGCGCTGCTATTGTTTGTGTAGGTGATACAGATCCCGCCCACTTTTGGGAATACCTGGTACTGCTGAGCTTTAGACTTCAATTCGTTTTCTGCCGGCCATGGGGTAACACCGGTGGTTTGTTGCTGCAGTCGACATTGTCGCCATTGTGGATTTTTTTCTTTTTGGTGATGTACAATTTCTTGGTTTGCTTTTTTGCTTCATCAGTTAGCTGCCTAGTTATTAACAAGTTATTACGAAGATGTCTGATGCTAGTTCTTCTTCAGTTAGGTTTTGCAGCAGTGGCTGCAAAACTAGATTAGCTAAACTATGTTACGATCCGCACTCCAAATGTGTTAAATGTAGGGGTCAGTGCTGTAGCAAGGAATTAACTTGTGATAAGTGCCGTAGTTTAGATGAACAAGGTTGGAAGACTTTTCAAGCTCATTTGGATAAGATGGACAAAGATAGGAAAAGGAAAGCAGCTCTTAGAGCGGGTAGTAAAACTAGAGTAGAGACAACTCCCGTGCTTTAAGCGGCAAACAAACCGTCACTATCTTCTCCACTTTTATCGAATATTTCACCTATTGATAGTCCTCCAACTTCAGTACCAATTACTCCAGACCAGGTATCTGTGTTTCCGATCCCAACACCATTTCCCTGTTGTCCAAGATGGACAAGAAATTTGAGTTCTTGGCAAAATCCGTTATGGATTTGGGTATGTCGTGTGTGTGTAGAGAAGTCAAGTGAAAAGGCCAGTGTTAGGCCAAGTGTCAGTGTCGTGTCCGAGGAGGCGGCTGTCCGTTCCCCGTTCTCCTAGACGAAGGTCCCTGTCCCGCTCCCCAGCTCCTGGGAGAAGACATACCGAAGGTCGAAAGGAGACTGGGGGAGTTTGCCCACGGTCAGTCGCCGTCACGAGTGCCCAGGAAACACCGCTGGAAAGGCGTAGATATCAGTGACGTGCAGTTGTCGTCCGACTCGGAAGTGCAGTCGCCTGTGTCGAGGCGAAAAGTGTGGAGTGATTCAGTGTCGCGTCCTTTGAAGAGACATGCCCAGCGTACGAGAGGGATGTCGCCGCCTGTTAAGAAATCCAAGGAGCACCGGACCAGTTTTTCCGGGAAGATCATCAGTCCTCTTCGGAAAGTGTAACTTCGGACGGAGTCAGACGCTCACGTGCGTTACAGCGCTAGCGCGCTTGCGAGACTGACTCGCCTCGTTGTGTATCGATAGGAGTTTCGACTCGTTCGCCTCATTCGCCTCGAGCTGCTTCGACTCGTTCGCCTCATACGTCTCGTGTTGTTTCGACTCCCAGTCGTTCGTTTTCGAAGAAGAGCCGTACAACAGCCACGACTTCGTCTTCGCCTAAGGATGATGCGAAGGCCAAACCCTTGCTAGAGGATTCCGCTTTGGGTCCCTTTAAACATCAACTTCAAGAATTGATGGTCTTTTTGAAGAAGACAACGAGCCAGACGGAAGAGGAAGACGGGGTATCGGCCGTCCTGTCGGAAGAGGAAACTCAGGACCAGGATTCGAAGCCCTCTTCTGCTTATTCTAGTCTGTTAAGGTTTCTTTTACAGACTTATCCTGACGTTTTTGAACCAGCTTCGCCTTCTTCACCTCCGTCGATGTTTGTGAAGGATAGATCAGCGCCTTCGGGGTTACCGAAACCAGTTCTTTCTCAGTCCTCGAAGAAAGCGCTGAAGTAAGTAGAAGAGTGGCTTGCTAAGAAGAGTGAGTCAGGCAAGGCTTCGTTTGCCTTTCCTCCGTCGAAGCTGCAGAATAAAACTTACAGGTTTTATGCGGCAGAAGTTCCTTCTTTGGGAGTTTCTGCCTCCTCCCAAGGAGACTTCTCCGGTCTTGTGGACTCTCACAGAAGAGCAGCATTCTCGGGTGCGAAAGTGTTGTTCTCTTCACCCAAGTTGGATCACCTGGTGAAGAAATTATACAAGTTGATCGAAGTCTTCAGTTTTCTGGATTGGACTATTGCAGGTTAGCCAGGAAAATTGAAGATTGCCAGTCTCTAGATGAGGATTTTTCTGCTGACTGGCTCAATGTGTTGTCCTGTGCGGACAGGGCAGTGAGAGACGGTTCGGGGGAATTGGCCGCCCTATTCACTATGGGAGTACTAAAGAAGAGAGAACGGTGGTGCTCCTTCACATCTCAAGGAGTAACCACGAACCAAAAATCGGCTTTGTTGTTCTCCCCCCGGAGTAAATCTCACCTGTTTCCAGAAGAAACCATCAAGCATGTGCTGTCGGACCTCGAGAAGAAGTCCACCAATGATCTTCTTTTTCAGTCAGCGAGAAGACCTAAGGAACCTCCAGCGACAGGAGCCAAAGCTTCTCTACAAAAACATCCCTTTCGAGTAGGTAAGTCGAGGTGGCAGCAGAGACCAAGAACTAATCTACGAACCACCTCCAAGTCTACCAAGAAACCTTCCTTTAAGACAGAGAAATGATCGGAAGGTCCTTCACACACCCGTGTGGGCAAGACTCCACGACTACTGGGAGGAATGGATTCGAAGAGGAGCAGAACAGTGGGTAATTCAGGTGCTTCGAGAGGGATATGTGATCCCTTTTATGCAGGATCCACCACTGTCCAATACACCTGTCTGTTTTACAGCATACTTGACAGGATCAACAAGAGTTTTGGCTTTAGCCAAAGAAGTAGAAGAGCTCATCAACAAAGAGGCCATAGAGGAAGTAACAGTCACGTAATCCCCAGGGATTTACAACAGGCTCTTCATAGTCCCCAAGGCATCAGGGGGATGGAGACCTGTGTCGGACGTAAGCGCTCTGAATCTCTTTGTCCTGAAGACGAAATTCCGAATGGAAACCAGTCGATCGGTAATGTCAGCCATCCAACCAGGCGACTGGATGGTATCTCTCGACATGAAGGATGCATACTTCCATGTCCCCATCCATCAGAACTCCAGGAAGTTCCAGAGATTCGTCTTCAAGAAGAGTGTCTTCCAGTTCAGAGCCCTCTGCTTCGGTCTGTCAACCGCCCCTCAAGTATTTACTCGGATTCTCGCTCCTCTCGGAAAGTGGCTGCATTTGATGGGGATCAACACAGCCTTTTACTTAGATGACTGGCTCCTGAGAGCCAGATCCAGGCGTCAGTGTGTGAAGGACTTGGAGAAGACACTTACTTTGACACAACTATTGGTTATCATAGTAAACACGGAGAAGTCCCAATTGATTCCAACTCAGAGAATTCTCTATTTAGGGATGATACTAGACTTTCTAGCTTTTAGGGTTTTTCTCTCCCCGATGAGGATAGAGTCCTGCCTGTCGACAGTCCAGCAATTTCTGGTTCGCCCGTCTCCTGCTCAGTGCTCGAATGGATGAGCCTACTCGGGACCCTGGCTTCAGTGGAGAGTTTTGTCAGGTTAGGACGCCTACACATGAGGCTGCTTCAGTTCTTCCTGAAGCAAATTGGTCTCAGAAGACACAGTCGGACTCACTAGTTTTCCCCCCTGACGGAAGAGATAAAGATGGATCTTCGTTGGTGGCATTCAAGGGAAAGATTACAAGAAGGAATCTCCCTAGTCGTGTCGAACTCCATCCTGCAGTTCTTCTCAGATGCCTCAGACAGCAGATGGGGAGCCCTCCTAGGAGACAAGAGAGTGTCAGGTCTGTGGACAGAACAAGAAAAGACCTTGCACATCAATGGGAAGGAATTGAAGCCCATCCTCTTAGGGCTACAAGCGTTCGACCACTTAGTCACCGGAAGAAACGTGGCGGTCTACTCGGACAACACCACAGCGTTGTCATATGTACGGAAGCAGGGAGGGACCCACTTGTTCTCTCTCAACAAGATAGCCGAAGATCTCCTCACCTGGATGAATGAGAAGAGGATCACCCTGTTTCCAAGATTCGTGCAAGGGAGAATGAACGTACGTACTTGCAGACGAACTTGAGTCGGGTAAATCAGGTGTTACCAACAGAATGGACTCTGAACGAGAGAGTGTGTCAGGACCTCTGGAAGCTTTGGGGAAGACCATTGATAGATCTGTTCGCCACATCGAGGAACAATCGCCTTCCCACTTTCTGTTCTCCAATTCCAGAACCACTAGCGTGGAGAACAGATGCGATGCTGCTAGATTGGACAGGACTGGACATATACGCTTTTCCTCCCTTCGGGATGATAAGAGAGGTCTTAAACAAGCTTCAATCGCACCAGAATGTGACAATGACCCTAGTAGCGCCAGTCTGGCCCAGGAAAGAGTGGTTCCTGGACCTTCTCAATCTGCTGGTGGATTTTTCCAGACTACTTCCACAAAATCCATCGCTTCTCAGACAACCCCATTTCAATCGATATCACCAAGGGGTCTGCTCTGGCCCTGAAAGGATTCAGACTGTCAGGAACCTGGTCAGAGCAAAAGGGTTTTCGCAAAGGGCATCAGAGGCTATTGCAGAAGAAGCTCTTCTGCCAAGCTCTACCAGTCCAAGTGGAGAGTTTTTAGGTCATGGTGCAGACAACATAGCATCTCTTCTTCTGAGACATCTATAACAGAAATTGCAGAATTTTTGTTATTTCTGAGTGACACCAAGAAGTTGGCCACTTCAACCAACTATTAAAGCATAGAAGTCTCGACATTTTGTCAAATCAGGACATCAGTGACCTGATCAGATCCTTTAGTTCCTCCAAGATTTTCAAGCTTGAAGAAGTGGAATGGAACTTGGATGTAGTTTTAAGGTGGCTCAACAGCCCCCAATTTGAACTGTTGAATTCTGTAACCTTGAGGGACGTAACTAGGAAGACACTATTCCTAGTCGCCTTAGCCACAGCGGGAAGAGTAAGCGATTTGCAGGCGATGAGTAAGGAAGTGGGTTTCGCCCAGGGCAATGCAGTTTGCTCTTATGTAACGGACTTTCTTGCTAAAAATGAGGATCCTTCTAATCCTTGGCCCCGTTCTTTCAAGATAAAGAACCTAACGGACTTAAGTCGGGTCGGAAGATGAGGAACATACATTGTGTCCGGTCAGAGCCATCAGACACTACCTGACTAGGACAGAAACTGTGAGAGGAGAGTCGAGCCGACTCTGGTGCCTCTTTCAAAGAATGCAATGTCCTTTTTCCTGAGGAGTTTGATCCGAGAAGCGCATGCCCAAACTCAGGAACATGCTCTTAGGGTGCTGAAAGTGAAGACGCATGAGATTCATGCAGTAGCAACGTCATTGGCTTTCAGACAGAATATGTCTCTATCCTCCATTATGCAAACTACATTCTGGAGGTTGAAATCGGTGTTTGCATCGCACTATCTGAATGAGGTAGAAACTACTTACGAAAACTGCTTTAAATTGGGACCGTTGTCAGTAGCGGGAAGCATAGGGGGACTGTTTTTTCCCTCTACTATCTCCTCGCCTTGAATTTGAGGTTTTTTGAGTTTGTGGGAACCCTGGGGCTACATGTACCTGAAGTACCCACCAGTTCTTATATCTGGTTAAGGGTACCATATGGTTTTTAGTGTAGGTGATGGTTTTGTATGGTTTTTTATCTGGTCTTTTCGCCCAGGGCAAGGGCAAATTATTGTTGTTTTTGTCAATCATCGGTGAACTTGCATGATCACAAAAATCCCACCATTAGAAGGGACGACCCTGGCCTTTACTGCCACGTCTCCTACATGTGATGAGAGCGCCGACCAGAGGCAGCATCTACCTGTAGCTGCTCTCTCCCAAGGTAAGGTACTGCAGACATTATATATAATGTGAGCACATGACTTGTTTTTGTTCATAAAGCTGTCCATATACCCACCTTCCGGGTAATGTGGAGTCGGCTAATGTAATTGTTTGGTCAGTCACTTATGTGAAAATGATATTTTAATGATAAAATAAGGTTTCACATATTTACCATACAATTACATAATCAGAGCCCTCCCTCCTCCCCACAGATGGACGTTGCGGCTCAAAGAATTGAAGTCTAAAGCTCAGCAGTACCAGGTATTCCCGAAAGTGGTGGGATCTGTATCACCTACACAAACAATGGCAGCGCTGCTACCGCCGCCAGGAATTTGAATTTTCGACTGCCAGGTAAGAAAGCGTACAGCTAATGTAATTGTTTGGTAAGTATATGTGAAACCTTATTTTATCATTAAAATGTCATTTTTATAACCTGGAAATATAGTAACTTTTTTTAACCTAGGTAATCGGAATAATAAAACATGTACAACTCAAAATTATTTTCAGGACTTTGCCTTTTTTAACTGATCTCATGGCTGCACAGTATCAACAAGGTATCTAGAGAAAGAGGTAGCGTCACCCTCTTAGAGTGCTGTGGTAACACAAACCAAAATATAATTTTTTCCTGTTTGTTTTTTAAGTTTCACTATAATAAAAAATAGCTTTGTAAGCTTAACCCCTTCTGATCCCAGCCAGGTAGCTTCTCTGGTCCAGGTCGGTCAGAGACGGTAGCATTTAAAAGATATTTACAACTACAGATATATTTGTAAAAATGAGTGTGATTTCTCTTAGTCATCTTTTTCATATGAATCATGTATGGTTTAGAAGCTGATAAAAATGTACTCATCTTTACATACACAAATTATGATCAGGCAATTCTTTCTTTAATGAAATTTGTAAGAACAAAAGCAATGTAAGTTTACTGGAAGTAAAATTTATCAGTGCAATTTTTTAGTAATTACACCAAGAATCAGCAAAATTCTTCCTTTATTATTTTAAGTGGTCTATTATTATAAGTGAGACATTTATGAATATTATAGTTGCATATAGTTAAAAATCTTTTAAAAC
>NC_061089.1:74664756-74727256 GCF_015104395.2 Macrobrachium nipponense
ATATATAAATGGATATATATATGTATATATATAGTATATATATATAAGATATATATATATATATATATAGAATAATATTAATATATATAAATATATAATATATATAATATATATAATATATATATATATCATATACTATATAATATAATATATATAATATATTATATATATAATTATAATAATATATAATATAATATAAATATATTAATATAATATATATATATATATAATATATAATATATATAATATATAATAATATATAATATATATATATATATGTATATATATATATATATATATTATTATATAATATATCTCTGATATTATATATCAATAAATTATTAATATATATAGATATATAAATATATATAGATTATTAATATAAATAGATTATAAATAAATTATATAAATATTAATAATATATATATATATAATATTATATATATATATATTATATATTATCTATATATATATTAATTATATAGATATATATATAAATAAATATATATAAGCTATATATATAGATAAATAGGATATATATATAGATAAATAAATATATATAATATAATATCTATATATTATTAATTTAATATATATATATATATATATACACTCGGCTATCTCGCTTTTTCATTTTTTTCCTTCGTGGCAAAAAAACTTTATTTATACATAGCATCACGTTTTATATACTTCGTGATCAAGTTATCATATATATATATAGTATATATATATATATATATATATATATCTATATATATATGATATATAAGCAAATACCACAGGAAAATGATAGTCAGAAATCCAAGTGCTTTTGTCTTTACTCAGACATTGTCAAGGAGTTAATGAAGTACAATTGGAGAGAAAGGTCTCAGGTACAAAACAAGATCAAGAATACTAGATGGTTAATTGTCAAAAGGGTAAAAATTAAAAGATAATTCAGGATTGTCGGATATCACACGGTCACAAACCTAACCGAAATTACAAAGTACCTTTACAGTCCAAAACATGTAAAAACTGAATATATTAATTTTGTTGCTTATATTTATCTACAACTTTTTTCATAATGAAAGCATCAAGTTTGAATAAACCAAGACTTAAATTTAGAAAATTTCTATTATTTGACATGATGAAACAAGATTCAATGATATTCCTTTTAACTGTGTCATTACAAATGTCTACACTCTCCACAATTTACTCCAAACTTCTCTGCTGTCCTCAGAGCATCACTTGACGAAGATGCACCAAGACCTCAACTCCGGCCAGGGGCCATAACCTAGTTAGGGCAGTATGTGAAAATCTTCGACACCTTGATATCGGTGTACCTGAGGAAGCAGTCATCCAAGATTTGCCACCATGGCGGGTTCCTATTCCTGCTGTCACTTTCACACCAACCTCTAAAGATGCCCATACCAGTTTACAGAAGCAGCTGGTTTGTTCCGACTAAGTACAAACCGTCGGTTGTCTAACAAAAGGATATCCGCGGGAACGCGCCGCCGCTACCGCATACAAAGAGTTCAAACTTGAATCGCTGTACCTGGGTCTGGGGTAACTGCGCGGGGTGAGCCCGGGCCAGCTTGGGTAGGTCATTGTGATACCATTCTTTTCGCGGTAGCCGTCGTGTCAACACCTACTCCTTCCGCCTTGACCCGACTTGAGATAAACAACGCATGACCGCCGACTGTAGTCTTTCTTTATCGTGATATATCTTTGACATCCTGTGCTTGAGTGCTTCCCCAGTGCCCTATTCCTATCCTTTTATTTATCCTTTAGTATTACCTAGCATCCTAACTTCCCTGTAAGTATGGAAGGCGGATCTATGGTGGGTTTTTCGGGGAGGATGTGTGTGTTTCCGATGGCATGCGTTGCGGTACATCTTTGCCTTCGCCAACCTCGGATCCTCATCTTTGGTGTATTGCTTGTAGGGGTTTTGAATGTTCCCCTGATGCATCGTGTTCAACCTGTGCGCAGTGGAATAATGATCAGTGGAGGCTCTATTATGAGGCGCATGAGAGTGTTTTCAGTGTCGCTAATGTTGATACCGATAAGCCTAGGCCTAGGCCGACTACTGTGGGGCCTAAGGCTGTGTGTGAGGGGGATAGTGCCCAATTGGAGAACACTAGGCCTAGTAATCCTTCCTCCTTATTAACGGGGGACCTAGTTAGTGAGCCTAGTGTCCTTCCCAAGAAACTTAGGCTAAAGAAACCTTCGTCGTCGGGGGCTAGGAAAGCAGGTAAGAGGAAAGAAGCTACCTTAGGGGCTGGGATCCATGTTCCTGCCTCGAAGCGTAACAAGAAGGGGTCTTCAACCGAGAGCTTGTTCCCGCCTAGCCTAAAGGCCGAACTATCTAGGTATGACCATAGCAGTACCGAGACACAGCCGGGTGCCAAGGTAACCCCCTGTTCCTCTCGGGCACAATCAGTCCAGCCCCAGGAGGGATCCGGTGACGGACCTGATGCCTCACCCTCCCATCCTGAGGACAGTGCTAAGGAGCCCGGAACGGGACCCAACTCGCAGGAGCCGGAGGGGCCCCCTCCCCTCCAGAAGTTTGCGGCAACCCGACGCAAGAAGCCAGCCAGCCACAACGCTCGGAGGAGGAGCATCAATGGAGACCTTTCGATGCCGCAAGGCCTAGGTCGCGCTGAGAGACCAGTGCCAGCGTTGATGCCCGAAAAAGCTAGGCCTAGGCATGAGCCTAGTACCTCCGCACCACCTCCATCAGTTAGCCTAGGTACAGTGGGGGCCCAGGTCCTCACTCCCGCACTGGACATTGCGAACCTGGTCAATAAACCAGGCGGTGGAGGACTACTTAAGCTCCAAAAAGGAGGTTTCCCAGCAAGTGGAGAAGAAGAACACCAGTCTAGAGGAGTCTGCCCGTAGGATGGAAGAAGCCAGGAAGAAGTTCCTTTTGGAAAAGAAGTCAGAGGAACTGTTTCCAGATTTGGGTGACAGTTCTGACTCTGATTCCGAGCCCGATTCATGCTCCGAGGGGGAGCCCGATTCTGACCCCGATTCGGACGGCAGTCAGACTAGCTCACCTGCGGAGCCCGAGCCCTATCATTCAACCAGATTCTGTCGTTGATTAGAAGCGCCAATGGCCTAACAGAAACTGAGGAACTGACACAGGAGTTTCAATCAGAGGTGCATAAGGTGCTCAACCTGAAGAATTCACAGCCCCCCTCGGTCAGCCTCCCCTGGAGCAACCAGGTTAGGCTAGGCCATGGCTAGAGCGTCCCGAGAAGCCACGACTTCACCAACTAGGGTATCTGAGAAACAGAGGTGGCTTCCTATCCCTGCTCAGGGGGCCAGCAGGTATTATAGGCCAACAGGTGACAAACTAAGGGAGTCTGCATATTCCAGGGACCTTGCAGATCTCTTAGATGTCAGTCTGGACGCCCTTCAGAAAAAGCACCTCTTGCTCTCTCCCTCAGAAACCGAAGGACTCATTCGCGCTCTAGCTCTGGCCCTCGCTACGAATTCGTGGATGGAACGTCTACTGGCAGCACTTCCGCAGTTCTTACCCCGAGCTCCAGCCTCAGCAGCAGCAGAACTTGTCTTCGTTCATGCAGTGTGGGATCAAGACACTCTCGCACCAAGCAGACAACTTAGCGGTCCTGTGGGCTAATATGGAGGTGAAAAGGAGAGAGAATGCCTTCAAGGAGGCCAAATCGCCAGTGGTGAGAGACCTCCTTCCGGACTTACGGAAAAACCCGCTGTTCCAGAAAGAACTTATTCCTGCGGAAGAAGTTCGCAAGGCAGCGGAGAAGAAGGAGCGATCTCTCCAATCTAGGGCTCTCTCCAATTCCGCAACCCGGGCCATAGACCACGGCCAGCACCACAGATTAGCCAACAGGTAAGAGAAGCGCAGAGGACCGGCTTTTCCCGTGCGTAGGCGAGAGGAGAAGAAACCTTACTCTGTGCGAAGGACAAGTTCCATAGGGAGAGGACTCGTCCCTTTCCATCAAAGGAGCGGAAGCAGAAGGGCAACAGAAGAGAGGGAGGTCCCCGCAAGAAATTCTAGGCCAGATCCTGCCCGTCAGCGGAAGGTAGGGGTTGCTTGGCTGCCAATTGGCAAGTGTGGCAGCAAGCAGGAGCGGAAGATTGGACCCTGCAGGTTATCAAGTCAGGCTACCGTCTTCCCTTCCAGTCTACACCCACTCTATCCCCTACCCCCATCCAAGTCCCTTCCTATCGACCGGACTCGGACCGCGGACGGGCCCTGGAGGAGGAAATATCCAAGCTACTTCAGAAAGGGGCGTTGGAAGAGGTTCAGGATCCAGGTCCAGGGTTCTACTCCAGACTCTTCCTGGTAGAAAAGGCAACAGGGGTTGGAGGCCGGTCATAGACCTTTCACCCCTCAACAAGTTCCTTTCTCTGACAAAGTTTCGGATGGAAACGGCAGACTCCGTTCGAGCTTGTGTCAGGGAGGGAGACTTCATGGCCTCAATAGATCTTCAAGATGCCTACTTCCAAGTCCCTGTTCACCCCCTCCTCCAGAAAATTCCTCAGGATTGTCAGCAAGGGAAAGACTCTGCAGTTCACCTGCCTGTGCTTCGGCCTCGCCACAGCCCCACAGGTGTTCACCAGGGTCTTCAAGATAGTGTCAGTTTGGGCACAGGACGCACGCAAGAGGCATCCGTCTCCTCCGCTACCTGGACGATTGGCTCATCTTAGCCGAGACGGCTGCGCAGTGTGCGGAGCACCTTCAGCTAGTTTTGTCATTCGTTCAGGAACTGGGAGTGGTGGTGAATGTCGACAAGTCGGATTTCACTCCCAGGCAAAGGATGGTGTACCTCGGAATGACACTAGATTCATCCCTCATGAAGGCCTTCCCCTCGGAGAACAGGGTCTCCGGCCTAGTATCTCAAGTGCGGAGAGCTTTGGGGCCCAGCCCTCCCACGGCAAAACTCTGCCAGTCCATCTTAGGACACATGGCCTCAATAGAGAGACTAGTGCCTCACAGCAGAAGGCGTATGAGGCCGCTTCAGTGGCTGTTCAAGAAACAATGGTCTCCTCAGGAAGGGGACCCCAACAGCAAAATTCTTCTCTCAACCCAGAAGTAAGGAAGTCCCTGGAGTGGTGGATGGTGCCTTCCCACCTCCAGGGGGCATCTCTCTCAGTCCGAGAACCCCAGAGATTCTTCTCTTCACGGATGCATCAAAAGAAGGGTGGGGGGCGCACCTGACGGAGGAAGAAGTGAGCGGCCTGTGGTCGGAAGAGGAGAAAGCAGCTCACATCAATGTCTTGGAATTGAAGGCAGTCTTCCTCTCCCTTCAGCACTTCCTGTCTCAACTCCAAGGGAAAACGGTGGGCCTAATGTCAGACAACTCCACGGTGGTGGCATATCTAAACAAACAGGGGGGCACAGTCTCACTGGATCTCTGTCGCCTGGCAGTACAAATCCAGGAGTTAGCAGAGGAAATGGACATCACCCTCAAGGCAAGATATATTCCAGGCAAGAAAAAATGTTTGGGCGGACCATCTGAGCAGGAGGGGACAGATAATCAACACAGAGTGGTCCCTCCATCAGAAAGTAGCAGATGGCCTGATAAAGAGGTGGGGCTCTCCGTCGATAGACCTCTTTGCCACCGCATGGAACAGAAAACTGCCAGTGTTCTTCTCCCACTCCCAGACCCGCAGGCAGCGGGGGAGGATGCCCTCCTGCAAGATTGGAAGAACCTGGACGCTTACGCCTTTCCGCCTTTCCCCCTCCTCCAGAAGATCCTTCAGAAGATTCGCTACTCGCAGAACCTGCGAGTAACCTTAGTAGCTCCTTGGTGGCCGGAAGCCCCCTGGTTCCCAGAAGTGCTGGATCTTCAGTTAGGGGACCCGGTAAGCCTACCAGACAGAATAGATTCTCCTCGCCCAACCCAACAACGGATGCCTACACCCAATCCGTCGGCCCTCCGCTTACACGGGTTCAGACTGTCATCAAAATCCTCCGCGATAGAGGTTTTTTCTCCAGGCAGTTAGCTGAGGCCATGGCCAATCCTGTGAAACCTTCCTCAGGCAGATTGTACCAGGGAAAGTGGCGACGGTTTCAAGATTGGTGTCAAGATAAAGGCATTGCCCCAGACGAGGCCACCATCCCTCAACTAGCGAGTTTTTTCCACCACCTCAGGAAGGATAAACGACTATCCATATCGGCAGTGGTGGAGGGTTATAGAGCGGCTTTTGAATCAAGTATTCGCGTTGAAAGGCATGGACCTCGCTGCATCTCCAGAAATTTTGTTGCTCTTCAAGCACTTTAGGAAGACCTGTCCCCCGAGAGAGCTACGGACTCCCCACTGGGATGTAGCCTTAGTCCTGGAATCCTTGAGAGGTCCTCCCTATGAGCCCTTACATTCAGCTTCCTTGAAGAACCTCACCCCTTGAAGACCCTTTTCCTCTTAGCCCTGGCATCTTCGAAGAGGGTCAGCGAACTACACGCGCTGTCCTACGAAGTGTCACACACCAGGCGTTGGAGGGAGATGGGGTTCTCGTTTGTCCCTGGCTTTGTAGCCAAGACTCAAGACCCATACAAGCCAGAGGAGATGTTTTGTTTTCTCTTTTACCATTCCTTCCTTGGGGGATTTTACCGGCTTTGACAAAGAGGAACTGGAGTTCTATGCCCGGTCAGAGCCATGAAAGCCTACCTCAAGAGGACGAGACAGTTCAGACCGGCTATCAAACGGCTGTTCGTGGCCACGGGCAAGCATCCGAAAGAGGTGGCTAAGAATACCATCTCCTTCTGGATCAGACAGGTTATAAGAAGGGCCTACGAAAACAAGGAAGTACCAATGCCAAAGGTGAGGGCTCACGAAGTTAGGGGCATAGGCTCCTCTATGCTCTTCAGGAAGAACCTCTCAGTGGGTCAGGTATTGAGAGCAGGCACCTGGAAGAGTCAAACCATTCCACCTCCTTCTACCTACGAGAAGTTACGTTCAAATCTCTAGAAGTGTTCTCTCTGGGCCCCATTGTCGCAGCCCAAGAGATCCTCTAGGCGTTGGTCACCCGCACACTGCGTACCTCAATTTGGAAATACACACACACACACTCCCAGCAATTCCCGCCTAAGTCTGGCCGAATGTAAGGGGTATGAGTGAGTTTTCCTGGTAATATCCTACGTATGACTGTACTGTCCATGACACGACTTGGCCACTACTGACTTACCTGGAGAGTAGAATGATGGCTAAGAATCCTTCAGGAACAGCTCTCTGAGTGAGTATTAGTACCATAGGTTAGGACAACAGCCGGAGCCCCTTGGGTTCTCCCCTATTGAATCCTTACCGTGTAAAGTGTCATGAGGAGTAGGGGGTCTGGGTTAACATCAGGTCATGTGAAGTTATTGGCGGCTCTTCAAAGGGGTACATTCAGGTCACTCACCTTCCCATCCTCAGTTCGAGTCTCCTTTTGTTAGACAACCGACGGTTTGTACTTAGTCGGAACAAAAGTAATTTTGTCGAAAAATTATTTTTTCCTATATACAAACCTAGGTTGTCTAACAGATTAATGGCCCTCCTCATCCACCCCTCATTGAGTTATGGCCCCCATTTTGAAGAGTGTGTCTGTTTAGACTAAGTATTCTAACGGCTCAAAGAATGGTATCACAATGACCTACCCAAGCTGGCCCGGGCTCACCCCGCGCAGTTACCCCAGACCCAGGTACAGCGATTCAAGTTTGAACTCTTTGTATGCGGTAGCGGCGGCGCGTTCCCGCGGATATCCTTTTGTTAGACAACCTAGGTTTGTATATAGGAAAAAATAATTTTTCGACAAAATTACTTTTTGGAAACAATATCCAAAGTGTCAAGTTCAGTTCCTGCAGGATACCACATCTATGTTGACAGCTCAGTACAGGCAGATGGAAGTGCAGCATGTGCTTTGTTCTCCCCCACTTTAGAATCTCCTGATGGTGGGTGGCATGGTCGCAGGTTGCCAAACTCATCCAGTTCCACTTATTGCGAACTTCAAGGTATAGGGATGCAGTAACCCTACTTGTTAGAAGAAATGTGAATGGATTGGTGATCTGTGACTACAAATCTGCACTCCAGGCACTGACATCTTCTAGGCCCAGCTGTGGCCGTGTTGTGCGAGACATATTGTGTCAACTCGTTGCTGCTTACAGTGCCTCGCTTGTCTTGTCCTTCATGTGGATGCCCTCCCATATTGGGCTTGCTGGGAATGACATGGTGGACAGTCTTGCTAAAGCTGCCTGCACGCTGGACCTTGATGACAGAAATGTTTGAGCCTTACTTCGCTGCCTTAAACATAGAATATATTCAGACCGCTTTTGCCTGTACAGTACAGCGTAGGGATGCAGAGAGGGGCACTAGTGTTTCCATACAACCATCATGATAACTTTCTGCAGAGCCGTCACAAGTACCGGCGACGTGGACTCGTGGTGCGTAGGCATAATGTTGTAAGTGTCAGGATAAGGTTGGGATATCGTCCTGTGTGGCAGGTTGGACAGACACTAGATATACCACACTACACCTCATGTAAACTGTGTAACCTTGCTAATGCCAATAAACTTGACACACTACTGCCTTCATTGCCCCACTGTAAGGAATCTGTTACCTCAAGGACAAAATTTACTTCAAACCTGCCAATATTTACTCAAAGATGAACCACCTAGACGTAATTTTGACTCGTCATCCTCACTTTGGTGGCTGTAAACTGTCTGTTGCAGTTGTTGTTGTGATATAGAATGCGATCTCATATATTTTAGTTATTTTGTGTAACTAATATACCGATGATTCAATGCTGTAATTTTTTTTTTTCTGTTGATTTCTGATGTACTGTATGTAACTGCTAATATGTAACTTTGTTTTGACGTCTGTGGGCATAATAAATTTATTAAATAATGTGTCATTACATGGGATTAAGGCTCTTGCTTGACTCCCAGTTAATAGGATGGTCTAAATCTCTCATATGTACGAATAATGCATTCGATATTTGCCCAGTTCTCAAAGAATATTGATGTTGTTTGAGACGTTGTGAAAGAGATTTTCCGGTTTGTTCGTAATAGACTTTATCACACTTTTTGCAAGGAATTTCATATATGCAGCCTGGAAGATCTTTAGGAGAATTTTTTATTATTAAACTCTTGACATTAATATTACTGAAAACAACATTTATGCTAAAAAGCTTTAAAATTCTAGGAATATCTAAAAACCTTTCATCATAGGGTAATTTTAGAATGTTATGCTTACTAAATTCAAGTTTGTCATTAGTTGAATAAAATGTTTTTCTAGCTCTTTTCCATGCCACATCTATAAAAGTCCTTGGATATTTAAGTTTCAATGCAATATCATAAATAGTTTTAATTTCAGTGTCAATAAACTGTGGGCTACAGACACGTAAGCCCTTAGGAACATCCCAGAAAAAACAATAACTTTTTTTTACATGGAATTTTTTGAGACAAAACTCTTACCAAGAATTTTGCCCCAAAAAGTTATTTGGTTTAGATATGTGGATGATATCTTCTGTATTTGGCCAGTTCACGAAAATCTCCAGGAATTCCTTAATAATCTCAATATTATAGTCCCTTCTATAAAATTTACTGTAGAGGAAGAAAGAAATTGTAATTTGAATTTTCTTCATGTAACTGTCCATAGAAATAATAGAAATTTCACCTTTTCAGTCTTTCAAAAATCAACTAACATTGCCTCTTTTGTTCATTACTACTCCAATCACCATCAAAATGTTAAATTCTGTTTTTTCTGGGATGTCCCTAAGGGCTTTACGTGTCTGTAGCCTGCAGTTTATTGACGCTGAAATTAAAACTATTTGTGATATTGCATTGAAACTTAAATACCCAAGGACTTTTATAGATGTGGCACGGAAAAGAGCTAGAAAAACATTTTATTCAACTAATGACAAACTTGAATTTAGTAAGCATAACATTCTAAAATTACCCTATGATGAAAGGTTTTTAGATATTCCTAGAATTTTAAAGCTTTTCAACATAAATGTTGTTTTCAGTAATATTAATGTCAAGAGTTTAATAATAAAAAATTCTCCTAAAGATCTTCCAGGCTGCATATATGAAATTCCTTGCAAAAAGTGTGATAAAGTCTATTACGGACAGACCGGTAAATTTCTTTCACAACGTCTCAAACAACATCAATATTCTGTGAGAACTGGGTAAATATAGAATGCATTATTCGTACATATGAGAGATTTAGACCATCCTATTAACTGGAGTCAAGCAAGAGCATTAATCCCACGTAATGACACAGTTAAAAGGAATATCATTGAATCTTGTTTCATCAAGTCAAATAATAGAAATGTTCTAGATTTAAGTCTTGGTTTATTTAAACTTGATGCTTTCATTATGAAAAAAGTTGTAGATAAATATAAGCAACAAAAGTAATATATTCAGTTTTTACATGTTTTGGACTGTAAAGGTACTTTGTAATTTCGGTTAGGTTTGTGACCGTGTGATATCCGATAATCCTGGATTATCATATCTTTTAATTTTTACCCATTTGACAATTAACCATCTGGTATTCTTGATCTTGTTTTGCACCCGAGACCTTTCTCTCCAATTGTACTTCATTAACTCCTTGACAATGTCCGACTATCATTTTCCTGCGGGGTTCGCTTATTTATGAAGTCACGTGCATCTACAGTGATTTTTTGTTGTTTTTAGCATATATAATATATATATAATATATATATATATAATATAATATATATATATAATATTATATATATGATTATATATAGATATCTATATATATATATATATATATATATATATATATATATATATATATATATATAGATATCTATATATATATAGATACCTATATATACGTATATATAGATGATATATAGATATCTATATATATATATATAGATATCTATATATATATATATAGATATCTATATATATATATATATATATATATATATATATATATATATATATATATATATATATATATATATAGATATCTATATATATATATAGATATCTATATATATATATAGATATCTATATATATATTAGATATCTATATATATATATATAGATATATATAGATATCTATCTATATATATAGATATCTATCTATATATATAGATATCTATCTATATATATATATATATATATATATATATATATATATATATATATATATATATATATATATATATATATATATATATATATATATATATATATATGTATATATATATATAACATGGAAAGATATACATAACGAACTCGACCGAATTCGCCAACTGCTGACAAACAACGGGTATGCAGATCAAATTATCGAAGCAGCAATAAAAAGAAAATGGACGAATTTTACCAACCCAACACCATGGCGAAAAACGAGGAAAACTTGATTATTTACCATCGTGTACATTATGGGTCTGCATACAAGGAGGATTGCTGCACACTACGCGGGATAATAAACAGAGGCGTAATCCCAAAAGCCCCTTACCATGAAATAAACCTCAGGATATATAGTAAGCCCAACCTTGTAGCAGCCTTAATAATGAAGAACAGCACCGCTCCGGGGGGACCGAAGGAGATGTGCACGAATGTAGTTTACAAATTTACTTGTCCAGAGGAGGTGTGTAAACCTCACAGCCAAAACTACATCGGCGGGGACACTACAACGACCCTTCGGAGACGTCTGCTGGCTCATAGAAATCAAGGGGCCATCCATCAACATTACATAGATGTTCACGACAGGAAGCCATCTCTACAAGAGCTCATAGAAGGACACCCAGGTCGTACACAGAGAAGACAACTACGGTCGCCTCTTAATAACGGAAGCAGTGAGCATCGCTATTCAGAAGCCGACCTTGAACGTCCAACAAGAATCGGACCATCTACTCCCCTCCAGCAGGAGAAGGAATACCCAAGCCAGCAGGGACCAGACAGCGCGCGCCCAATCCACCGAGAACATCGCGCCCCTTGGGAAGGCATGAGAAGACCCGCGTCAGCGAAAGTCAAGTAACATCCTTACTCAGGTCGCTGAGACCCGCCCAACACGAATCAGCAACCGTTAACCAACGTAGACCATTTTGGACATACACACACACACACACACACACTCAAATTTAAATCATACACATTTATGTATAAACAGAAATTATCTCTTGTACCTTTATGCATGCTATAAAAATATATACATATATTTGTACTCCCGTATTTAGATTTCTATATTCATTTTCATTTCTGTATGTAATTTTGTAATTTTTATCTAAAACCAACATGTAACATATTAAATTTTAAACATACATTTAAGGAAACTCTAGCACATGGCATTGTATTTTGAATATTTATTTAACCACTGTTTAAACTTTCACTCTTATTGTCGCAGTACATATGTCCTTATATTCTTTGTAACTAAAACAACGCCCTTAAGCTGTTAATCCCTAGACTAACCAGTACCCATACCTCGAGGTCATACCTCCCACACGATGAGATAAATAGGCCGAAAGGTCAGATTGTAAGTCAGTAGTCGCTTGATAATGCCATAAGGCGAAACAGCTGTCGTGACAAAATTCAATAAATGGAAGAAGGAAGTCTGCGTATATTTCACCAGAAATTGACGAACGAGAATCGGAAAAAAACTTCGTCGGTATGAAGATACCTGCAAGAAACTTATTGATGCCACTAAAGCAATTGCTTTTAAAAACGAAAATATATATATGTATATTTGATTTTAAAAGATGAATTGAGAGATAATTCGCACATTTTTGCTTTCATGTTCATAATTTTCACATATATAATTTAATTTGTTTTAGATACTGATTTTCAAATGCATTTACAATTTAAAACAAATTTTGACTGCTGCTCTGATAAAGTTATAGAAATGGCTTTAGGGAAAAATTATGTTCTTTTTTTCCATGGCTAAAATGGCAGCAGTTTTTTTGTTAAAAAAATTACGTATCAACAAAAAAATTATACCAAATCTGAGGGTTTGTTTGTCAATGTGTATTGTTAATGGCTTCATATACATATATATATATATATATATATATATATATATATATATATAATATTATTATATATATATATATATATATATATATATATATATCTCATGCATGTGTGTAGAGTAAAATTAATTCATGAACTCTGATCTGATAATTTGGATTGCCGTTATTCTTATAATTTTCATATGTCATCTCATAGGGTTGTATATTATTCTAAAAAGCACAGGCATTTCATAACATGATATCTGGATGATAAATATGCTATAATCATACTCATCCTATACCTATGTTGTGAGAAATGTATAATTATTTCACCTTATCTGTTATGTATATTAATTTTCTGCTTTACATGACAGTTTGCGTCATCAGCAATAAAGCTTAAGAATTCGAAGAGAGAAAAACAAATAGAACATAAATAAACTTGATTTTCCTTAGATTATGAATAGTATTAGCAATGAAATATTCGATTTCACTTGCATCATTAGCATCATCATCGCCACTATGTTCTTTTCTAACAGTAAATCTGGATCACAAAGCCTTTCTCCATGATCGGGTGAATATTAGTGTCTGCCTACCTGGTGCTTGGAATCGGACGAGTCACTGTCCCTTTCGCTGTCGTCTGAATTGATGATAACCTCCCTTCTAGATTTTCAAACATTTCTTCAGTTTCATTCTTGATGAGCGACTCTTTCTCATGGAAGTGTATCTGGATACTATAATGTATCCTGTACAGAAACGCTTTGGTATGACAAAGATAAGAAAACAATGGGTATGGAAAATAGGGATCAGGTGTTTAAGCGATTGACTGCTAGCGCAAGCGAAGGCCAGGAAGAGGTTCCTGAATGAAGCCAAATCCCAGCCTAACCACAAACCAAGGCTGCCAAAACCTTCAGTTCATTTATTTTGTTTTATTTTTTTTATGAAGCAAATTGATATAAATTGATATAAAATATAGAATGTTCAAGTAGAGAATCCATAGCAAACGGAGGTTAGATTCACAGAAGGAAAAATTTTGCCTAAATAGAGCAATGGCAAATTGTACTGAGGGCATTGTATACATGCCTATAGTATTGAAGGACTCCTTTTATACTTGGCACGCTATAGGTGCCCCAGGATTAGAAAGGGTTAAAGGAAAGATTAGATTTTTTGCTGCACACCTGATACAATACAATGATTAAAAAGTAAAAACAATAAAAAACAAGCCCTAATTGAAAACTTTGTCCTGATTGGCTAGCTATGAGTGACGTCACTAAGCTCCTCCCCATTTGTACCATGCTTGTCATCTTTCAGTAGTCAAGGCGGGAAGGCGGTCCTTTTAATATGTTGACATTTTAACATAGCTAAATTATGGTGTCATGTGCCACATAAATCAGAAAAACATGAGGAAATTTGTACATTTTCATTGCTTTCCAAGAAATATTCCCGCAAGTGATGTCATATAAATACAGTCCTGTCCCAAATTATGCGTGTTCAAATTGTGCGATTCCCCTTTTATGCAGTTGCTAGTTCTCAAAATAGATTTTCTGTATCTGCGATGCCCTTCAAATTCTGAGTCATGCGCCTCGAAACATATCAAATCTATTCTTTTCAAGTATTTTAGATGTGGGGGGTTTTGCTGGTATCTGAGAGAAGGGGGGGAAAAAAACTATTATTCCTCCAAGGGGGAATGCGAGAGAAAGATTTCCTGCTCAGCCATTAGCTAAGACGAAAGGCTCTGTCTCACCTCACGCATTTGTGACGTCATAGCTCAGTGTGTATGAATCATTGCCATACGTATTATTCAGATCTGCGAAGTGTATTCTGATCATCTGCATCATGCAGATTTGATCATTTATTTTTTCTATTGCTGAAATAGGTTTTGATGAAAATGACTAGTAAAAGTAATTAACAGAGAAGCAGATGTGTTTGAGAGAGAGAGAGAGAGAGAGAGAGAGAGAGAGAGAGAGAGAATCGTTCGATCTAAACTTTTCAAGTAACTGTCATTTCATGTTGAATTTTGAATTTTTATCATTTCTTTTTAAGAAATTGTAATTTCATATCAAATTTTGAATTTTCATCATTCTTTTTTTATCGTAGAATAAATTTATATGAAAACGATTACATAGTGAATGTGCCGGACAAATAAACAGACAACCGCTCGTAACCAGGTTTGTTAAGCAATAACGGGAGTGAAGACGCATGATCTGCTAGTCCCCAAAACCTCAAATGGTTCACAAAGCCTTCCTTCAGCAGAACTCTTCATAGAGGATGAGATAGAGGAGTTTGAAGGTTTTTTGGCAGAGGATAGGTAGAGGAAATTCCATCTGAAAGGTTTTTTTAAACAAAATGACTGTATCATATAGTACATCTGCACCCAATGGTGGCATTGTTTACGTGGGAGTTTTCACCATCCTGAGTGTAATTAAAACTTTTTCAAGTTATTAAAACCTTTTTAATATTTTATTTATCCATAAGAACAATTTCATATTAGAAAAAAATACAGTATAGTACATAGAAAGTACTGAAAATGGGTGGTATAAAAAAGTTTGACTGGGTAAGTTGGCCCTAATGGAATTATTCCCATAAGGTATCTTTCGAAATATGCGAATTTCCAATTCTGCGAGGCCGTGGATTGACCAAATTCTTGCACAATTGGGGACCGTACTGTAGTATGACATCTTCATCCGTTTAGTAGACGAATTTATGCTTTATGTCAATTACAGTTACAATTATAATTACCAGTTGTATTATAAAATTACAACTAAAATTATAATTAAATAGAAATAAAGAATTACAGTTACAATTTCCCTAAAATGTGTAATTAATTACATATTAATTAAATTACAATTACAACAAGCTTGCCGTCAACAGACAGCCCTAACATAAAGGGGGCATGTCCTAGGCAGGCAAGAGATGCCGACTATTCAATTTCTTTTGCTCCAGATGCAACCACCTTGCGTATCGAGATGTAGGAAAGGGAACACAGTTGGTTCCAACAAGAGTATGACCATTGCCTTTCATATCTGGAGTATATCTTTGAGGTGAGCTGAATGTCTGTTAAATCTTAGTGAAAAAAGTTCAAGTACTGAATGGGGGAAGGGAGGGGGGGGGATAATCCCTCACTTGCCTCACCCTCCATTTCATTCTTTCTCCTGCCACCATCGTGGGAGGATGCATCTGTTGTCTTTCTGTATGGGTGTTCACTTTGGATAAGTAGCTTGGTAACACTATTCTTTTTTTCCCTTTTCCACTATTCCTTTTTTCCCTCTTCCTCTTCCTTGCCCTTTGCCTTTTCTGGGTACTTATGCACTTCTGCTGTCTCCTGGTTTTGTTTTTCTTGGATATAAAGAAAAAACATGAGCAGATTACAAGGTGGGGGGGGAGGGGGGAGGAGGAGGTTGTAGGTGACTGTGTACTTGTTTGATATCTGTAGCCTCGCATACATATTGCAATACTTATAGAGGACGGTATGTATGCTCTCCCTTCCTTATAATGAATGTGCTGCTTGGACTTCATCCCATACAGTAAAGTATGGTAAGAATAGGAATGCCATGAGAATTTTGCTGGCTCATTATGTGTATCACTCTGCTGATGATGCCACTGAAACCTTGTAGGTCCTCCTTGCCACTGACAACTATAAATGTTCATTTCCTGCTAGGAAGGCTATTTCACCCCTAAATTATAAACTAGTTCAACCCTAATCTGAGTATGAGGAATCTACAGTATTATCTTTAAACTAGCTATGCAAAATCTAGCTAACTTTGAATATTCCAGGTAGTCATTTGCTGCTTCCCTGGACATGCTGGTAGGAAGGAAGATTGACCAATCAACCACCCATGTGCCTGCTGCTGCTTATGCAGTTCTGGTATAGTGGCTGTGGTAATGCCTGTAGCTAAGTAAGCTGATGCTGTGACCTGTAACCTGCAGCTTCAACCACCTTTGATATGAAAGAGAACTAAAAAGTCTGACAAGTTGGAGAAAAGGGAGAGGGGGTTACCACAAGTTAGGGTTGTCTGTTCTGTTGCTGAACAAGTTGCAGATGCAGAGTGTAGCTATGGATTGTATCAGTTGTTTGGGAAAGATACAGGCTTCTGTTCAAGGGCATCCATCTTCTCTATGACAATGATACTGTACTTAACTTACTCTCCAAACTCATGGAAATCTCAGGCCTTGGAGGTGGAAGTGATGTTGGAAACAGGTGCTTTTATAGTGATAGATTGTCAGTCTCCAGGTTATTATTGCCACCTTTTCCTTGTACAGAAGGCACCTAGGGTTTTGAAACTGTTCACTGACCTCTCATCATTGACTTATTATTATGTTCAAAAGACTCCATTCACAATGAAAACTACATGGTTGGTGTTAGTTTCCATCAGAGAGGGCAACTTCATGCTTTCTATAGACCTTCAGGATGAGTACTTTCAAGCAAACATTCATCATGACTTGGAAATACCTGTGTTTTGTCTGCAAGGAGGCTCTCACTGGACATAAGAGCATTTCACCCTTCTCATCCCATATAGTGAGGTGATAGTTTTAAATTTTTGAACTTCAGGTGTTATACTTGTAGTGTGTTCGTGTGTTCTCTTACCTGCTTCTTTTTCTCTCTTTGTCTGCAATCTGGTTCTATGTTCTATGTCTTTTTTCTTCTTCTTAATTGGTAGTTCTGGATTAGTAGTATCAAATCTCTCAGGAGTGTTTAAGTGAGACGAACGGCAGAGTTTCTTTCTTTACTACTGCAAAAAATGCAAAAAATACAAGTTACAGTTACACAAATTACAACTGGAGATTCAAAATCTGGTTAGGACCACCAAATGTGCTGGAAGGTATTGTTTCTTTATGGTATGATGGTGTGTGGTCCTCTCTGCTCTGGTTCTGTCGTTCTGCAATCAGCTACCCCCACAATCGATTTTGGCCCAACCTCTTAAGGCGGTGTATGTTCCAGGTCCCCGCCCAAATGGGATCTTGATTAGTGGAGCTGACTCTCTCTTATCCTACCCCATCCCCTTTTAGGTGGGGTTAACATGTTAATTCCTCCTCTTGAAGGTGGAGCTTGCTAAATTGACATGTTAATACCTCCTCTTGGAGGTGGAGCTTCATAATCAATGGGAAGCCAAGTGAGTCTGGTGCAAGGTCACAGGTCAACGATTTTATGGTACGATTTTGATCGCGACGGTGTTATGGCTGTTGCAGCTCTCCCGTCTCGCCAGCATCCTGTGACTAATAAGTTTGTTGACTAAATTTGACTTACACACCAAAGCTCAATTCTCTCCCTCCATCTTTCTCTTTCTCTAGTTATTTTCACTGTACTACTCTGATTATTCTCGTTTTTGTTTTTTACGCTACCCTATCCAATATTATTTCTCATAGCTATCATTACAGTATTACTTAATCTAGATGGTTATAGATCAGGTGTTACCTAATCCAGATCATTACACATCACAATTAAATGCACAGGATACATAAAACAAACTTACTAATATCGTAACCTTGTCTTACCGAGGTTATTTATATGGTCTACTATATAAAACAGTAACCCTGTTATAGCAAAGTTATCACTTACTCTAGGCCTAATCTGGGATACTGCCTAATTAGGATTATTAAATTCACACTTGCGGTTACGGGTTATGTACAGCACAATTACGAAGAATGTAATCTTAAAGATAGGCTACTATCTCATGCAGCACAGGTTGCCATTTTCCTCTACTCCTAGGTTACATGGTATAGGCTAACAATTTAGTCCAATAAAGGGATGTTTAGCAAAAGTTTACCACTTAATATAAGGCACTGCATAGTCCTGGATTATTTACATCATGCTAAATATACAGGCTATATACACAGAAAATTCTATAGTATGTTTATGAAATCCAAGGATCCTTGTATAAAATTTGGCTGTTGCCTAGAACTACAAAAAGATATCTTACAATGTTCTTAAATTCCTTAATTTAGGTTACTACCTAATCTAGGTTATTTATATCACCTTTAGGATATATATATAATCCTAAGTTATAGGCTACAAACAATAGCTACTATAGTCAAAATTATTTTCATCTCTTGTAGGGCTACCGCCTAGGCTTTAGTAGACGTCGTTATCCAAAAGGATTATCTAAACTAATAATAAATTGTGGAACACTTCTTTAGCTAAAACTTCTAAATAAAATGACAAATTCTTTAAAATTTTTGCTTTCCACAAATAGGGTAGCAAACAAAGGCCAGTTTTTATATGCATAATGCATCTGTTCCACAGTTTTAAAATATAAATTTTTTTTACTGGAGCTTAAAAATAAGCACTTAACTTTCAAATTTAGATAATTCCATGATCCTCAAAGAAGAAAATTTTAAGATTGAAAAGTTTTTTGTGAGGAGCAATGTCTTGAAGTTCACACTTTACACTGCATGGGCTAGAGATAATGGTTTTTGGTAATTTTACCAGCTTGATCATGAAACAAGATGAGCAACCTGCATGTGCAATATTCACTTCTGCAGTTTTGAAGTAGGAAAACTGGGTTCAGCTTTGCTGAAGACGAGAGAAAATACCCTCTTTTCTTTGAGTCCATTATACTCTTATCATGTCATTACAACAAAATACCTGGCCACAAGACCAGGCTAAAAGATATTTCTTTGATATTAGTCTAATGACCATGGGGTGCTAGCACATCATGGAGGAGTAACTCTCTTGAGGACGAAACAGCAACTTTGCTTTCTAAAACGGGATAACTCCCTTGAGGACGAAACAGCCACTATGCTTTAAAAAATGAGTTAAATGAAGCACTGCTGTTGTTAGCAAAAGGCAATCCTGGGAAATTGGCACTGATGACTTTAGAAAGTTCCAATGATTCAGAGGTGGTACGTACAAGTAAGTAGGGCAGCACTTATGCAGTACGAATTTTTCTGTAACTTGACTAAAATGACTTCAATGGAGTTGGGATTTCCATGTTTACATAAACAAAATTCAAAACTATTTATGATTGATATGGTTGTGATGAAGCACATGAATCTTAAAAATATATATCAGGTATAATGAATCTCATGTAAAAGTTTTTAATATATTCATAACTTCTGTAAACAGAATCTCATGTAAAAGTTTGTAATATTTTCATAACTTCTGTAAACAATTTGAAATCAAACTAAAACAGAGCAAGTAAGGGAATGAAAATTACCATTCGTTCTCAATCCAGCACTATATAAAGAATATGTTGACTATTTAAGAAAAACTGACATTTTTATAATAAAATAAACTTTTGTATATACTTACCAAGTAATTACATTGCTAAAAGTTTTTATCTACGGCAGTCTAAAAATTCAAATTTCATGGTAGTGCTAATTAACTGTTAAAGTGCAGGTAACTAGCCCACAACTTTCCAGGTACCAAGAGGAACAACTAGGCAGAGCTTCAATTCATTTGAGCTCTTTATGTCTAAGCTAGGGGAGGAGAGAGGGCTCTTATCATGTAATTACTTGGTGAGTATATACAAAACTTTATTTTATCATAAAAATGTCATTTTTCTCTAAGAAATTTACCAAGTAATTACATAGCTGATTCTACATTGAGGGGAGGTGGGATCTATGGACATACTCTACTCCAAAACATTAAATTAGATGACTCTGAACGATAACAGTTGCAAACATTTAGCACAATGCTTGTTGTTTCTGTACCTGGCAAGGGAGCAACAACAGAAAAATACTGTCTCTGGTCAATTTCTCCTCTTGATCTGCATTGGGTGTGGCTGTATGGCCCAAAGTTGCCCCTATATAATTGGGAACTTTGCAGCGAGGGAGGTGCACCCATGACTATCAAAGTAAAAATAAGGTACCCTTGCCCTGTGCAGAGACCAGATAAAAAATCATAACGCTCTTACCAACACTAAAAAACACCGCCACCCAACCACTAAGAACTGGTGGGTACTCCAGGTACCATGCCACCCCAGGCTTCCCATAAAAACTCAACACCTATTACAAGGCGAGGAATAGTAGAGGGACATAAGGCTCCCTATGCTTCCTCTTCCAGCACCATGCCAGTTGGATAAAGGTCCCAAAGCATCGCAACTTTCATACGCAGTCTCTATGTCCTTGAGATAGTGTGCTGCAAAAACCGATTTGCATCTCCAGAAGGTTGCTTGGAGCATATTTGTTTGATAATATTATACCTGAAGGTGAGAGAAGTAGGAACTGCCCGGACTCATAAGCCTTTACTTTAAAAGTCGTTAAGACTTCATCTCCAAACAGGGAAAGGGGTTCAGAAATCAGGCTCCTCAGAAATAAGGAATGAACATTCTCGGAGCAAGGGCGCAAAAGGTTCTTTACCTAGCACCATAGGTAGTCTGAAGGTCCTCTGATTTTCTCCGTCCTAAGGAGATAATATCTAATAGCGCTTACCAAGCAAAGGAGTCTTTCCACTTCTTCTGGTTCCAGGAAGCCTGTTAAATTCTTAACTGTGAAGGAACAGGGGCAAGGTTTAGAGGGGCCCTTGTTTTTGGCCAGGAACCCAAGAGAGAGGGAACAGATTGCATTTCCTTGTGAACAACCGACTCTCTTATTGATCACTTGTAGCTCACTAACATGTTTGAACGTGGCCCAAGCTACTAAGAAAAGGGCTTTCTTGGTAAGGTTTTTCAAAGAGGCAGTCTGATGCGGTACATAGGAGGGACCTGTGAGCCATTTCAAAATGACATCAAAATTCCAGGGGACAGTTATATCTTTTACTTCACAGTGTCAAATGACTAGAAATGATAATTTGGGTCCTGATTACATGGAGGACAAGTCTAGACCTCTGTGCTTAAAGACGGAGCTCAGCATTGATTTTCTTTCCCACCGTTATCCATACATTACGTGGTCGGTTGCCTGATGTGCCTTTTCCACTGTCTTCTATTTTTATCGAAGGTATCATCCCCCACTAAACCTCTCCCCTTCATATCTTACTTCACTTTACCTCATCATCTAGTTCCCTGTCTCCCTCTTGATCTTCCTCTAACAGGTTCTTCCCAAGCCCTCTTCACTCTCTCCTCATCATTCATCCTAAACACATGCCCATAAAATCTCAATCATGAATCTCTTATCACCTCTGTAATTTTTACTAAGCCTGTCCTTTTTATTTCATCATTTTCTAATCTCTCAAACAGCAATATTCCCATAATCCACCTCAGCATTCTCATGTCTGTTCTCTCAAGCTTTACTTCCTCTTTTCTTCTTAGAGCCCATGTTTCCGATCCATACATTAACACTGGTCTTATCACTGCTATAGATCTTGACTTTGGGCTTAATTGGCATTTTCTTATCACATACTACTCTAGCTACCTCTCTCTACTTTTCCCACGCAGCTTTTATCCTACTGTTAACTTCAGCCTCACATCCTCCCTACTGGCTTAAAGTAGATCCTAAGTATTTAAACTTTTCTGCCTGTTTTATACTCAAGCCTCTTCTTTCTTGTACAGGCAGTTCCCAGTTATCGGTGGACGCGGTTACTGGTGATCCAGTTTTATGGCACTTGTCTAGTGTCGAAAATCACTGAATTTCAACGTAATAATTCACTGGTTTCCCGTTATTGGTACCGACAATAGAGATATGGCACCGATACGTACCTAACAGAGGTGCTATTAACCGGTTATCGGCGCCATAAATCACTGATTTTCGGTTATCGGTGAGTTTTGCTTATCAGCAAGCCATCAGAATGGAACCCTCACTGATAAGCAGGGACTGCCTGTATTACTATTCTGTCTATTTTCCCTACTGCTTACCAAAATCTCTGTTTTACTCACATTCACATTTAAGCCACCTTTCTCAAAAGACTCCTGCTACTCTCAAACCCTTCTCTGTAGGTCCTCGTCATTTTCAGCAGTACTGACCCCTGGTGTAATTCAACACTACCTTCAAAGTTTTCTGTTTTCTCAACTGCTGTTAATACTTTTGTGCTTGTTCTTTGATATATCTCAACCAGACTAACCAACTTTTCTAGGACTTTCCTCTTCCTCAAACACCAAAACATCACTTTTCTTGGGATTTTATTGTGTGCTTTCTCTGTGTCTATAAATGCACAATAATGCTCCATTTCCCTGTGGCCTCCTTACTATGAAGATGGCATCCATCGTCCCTTAATGGTGGATGTAGCAAGTTTCCTGGAGTTCCTGACATAGAGTAGAAAATCAGCTATTTGAATTATAGATGTCTCAAGAGATGAGAAGTTATGGCAGCTGCACCATCTTCTGAAAACTGTCCATTTGAACTGATATAGCTTGGTAGATGAAAGTTCCCTGCATCCAGCAACAGCTTCTGCAGCTGATTTAAAAAAAATCCTTTGCCCAGAAGAGGTGCTTGATGGTCCGAAGCTTGTCAGGGCCAGAGTGGACAATCCTTGGAGCAGCGATGGTTTTTGTTTAGATCTGAGAACTATTCTTTCCTTGGCCAAAACAGTGCCACTAGAGTCATGGAAACATCTTGATAATACAACTAGTTGATCACTATCCTGATCATAAAGAAGGGAGGAAAGGCATATACCTCCACACCTGTCCAATCCAGAAACATAGTGCCGTCAACCATGCGAGAGGATCTGGGACACTGGAGCAGAAGAGAGGAAGATGGTGATTCCTCAAAGTCGCAAATAGATCTACGGTATGTAGGATGTGCCCCACGGCCTTCATAGATCCTTGCAGACTAGAGGACCAGGGTCCATTTGGTTGGCAGGACCTGATTGAGGTGATTCAGTCCATCTGCTAAAACATTTAGTCTCCCATGGATGAAACTGGTCATAAGCCTTGGTGATAACTAGTTTTCTTCGAAAACTTCATAAAACTGAACTTAGGATCATATCTTGATTCAAGGTCGGGAATGGCATTGGGATTGGAAGCATGGTAACCTGGAACAGGAGTTAATTGCAAAGGTGGAGGACTACAGATAGGAAAAATGGAAGGTGAGGAGAAGAAAAAGCACTAGGTTCTACAAAACATTCCTTGACTAGGCTCAAAATTATTCTTACTTTTGGCTCTAACAGCCATTTTCCTCTTCTTATCTTTATCAAGTTTTTCCAAATGGGAATTAGATACCTTTCACTTCTTCTCATCCCTGTCCTGGCATTCTGGACAAGTGTTACTCTTATGGCAATCCTGGCCCCTACACTTAATGCACCGAGTGTGAGATTCATAGCAAGACTTAGATAATCTTGTCTTATGCACCCCTGAGAGCAAAACACTCAAAGCCAGACATGTCAAAAACTGATATCAAACAAAAACAATTATTTAAAATCTACACCAAAATTTGAGTACTTCACAAAAAAAAAAAAAATAATAATAATAATGTAGCCAGCGGTGAAAACCACCCATGTTGGTCGGGAGCCGGCAACAAACGAATTGAAGCTCCCTGACTAGTTGTTCCTCCCAGTACCCAGAAAGTGGGTGGGGCTGGTTACCTACACTTAAAACAGTTAATTAATGATACTGTGAACCTTGAATCTTTAGACTGCTGTAGGTAGAAACTTTTAGCTATGTAATTACTTGTTAAGTTTCTTACAGAAAAACATGTATAGTGATGATTAAAACCTTTCCTTACAAGCACTGATAGTTTCACATAGTTTCATAGCACAAAATGATGTAATTTACAAAAATAACTTTTGGAAAAGAGATGTACATTTGTAACTTATTTGGAACAATATCCGAATAACACCTTTGGTTATTTTACCAGTAGGGATGGAAATTCTTTGTCATATTCAGTCTCACACACGGAGGAACCTACAGCTGATGACTTTTCATCATCTTCAAATGGGTCTTCCTCATCTTCACATTCATCACCCAGGTATTCGTCTTCTCCATCTCTTGGTGGATCAACATTTCTCCTCTTGAGCATAGCATTAAAATCATTCCTGTTTATGCACTTTACAGTATGTAACCTGGAAATAAATGATACAATTTTCATATCCCATTTCACAATACAGGTAATTTCCATGATGATTTGCATTTTTTAGATATACAGTGTTCCCTTCTGTATTCGCGGGGGATGTGTACCAAACACCCCCGTGAATAGTTAAAACCCATGAATAGTTAGAACCACCACTAAAAATATTTATAACTGCCTATCTTGAAAGTTCAGATACCAAATGTATACCTTAAATAACATCCTACTTCAAATATACCTAAAATTACTAACCTATTACTATATTAATCTTTGAAGTTATATTACGTATTAATATAATTTCAAAGCCATCTTAAACATTTTACCATTAAAAATATATAACCTACATCCAATAACAGAGAGAGAGAGAGAGAGAGAGAAGAGAGAGGGGAAGAGAGGACCGAGAGTGAGAGAGAGACGAGAGAGAGAAAGAAATAACTCCTAGACTCGACTCCTTCCCCTCCGCCAATGCATATATCAAACTGTCATTTACTCCCCCGACCTCCTTCCTCCAAGTGGATAAAAGACTGGGAATTACTGTTTTTTTTGTTTTTTATTAATCTTATCAATATTTGAAAATTAGTTATAAGGTAAATTATTTATTTATATTTCAAAAACAAAACATAAACATACTTAGAGAGAGAGAGAAAATGAGAGAGAGAGGGGTTATTTGTTGTTTAATCTCACTAAACTTAATATTATTTGAAACAAAACTAGTACTGTATAATATTATTTCCACCATTATTGTAGTATTTCTGTAAAATACTATCACATAAGATTTTTGTAATTACAATTATTATTATCATTTGAAAATATTAATAAAAATATTATACATACATGTACTACAGAAATCTCAAATCTCAGTAATCAGAGAGAGAGAGAGAGAGAGAGAGAGAGAGAGAGAGAGAGAGAGAAAACAGTCCCTCCCCTCCAGTCACATTATGTGATATATTTGACAGCTGTTGGACCTCAGTCTGGTACCTGCAGTTTGAAAGAAAGATGTGTGAAGACTATGATTTCCTTCATTCTTACATAATTTTTTAATTTATAAACTAAAATCTTATTAATTCACTATAGTATTTTCTTTAATGAATTGATTGCTCTTTACATTTATATTATTTGAAAATTAGTAAATCATTTATTTATCATACAGAAAACATACATCTCTGTAAGAAAGAGAGAGAGAGAGAGAATTATTATTATTGTTATGTGATATCATTTAATCTTATTAAACTTACTAATACAGTATTGATCAATATTAATATTTTAAAATTAGTAAATCATTTTTGTATCATAAAAATGTATTTAGTCATGAAGATAACATCAAAATACACTAATTTGGGATTATTTATCGTCGGAAAAAATCTGCGAATCCGGAGAACGCAAATACAGGGGGCCCACTGTAAAATTATTAAGCATTTTATATGGATGAACTTTTAGTAGTCTGGCAGTTGACGCACGCACTTGACTGGCAGTCACTTGCAAAAGACCCAGCAACAAGGACAACTGTGGGGGGTGTGGGGTTAGCTAGAGGTGAGTTTATGATAAGACCTCAGATCTGGGGTTTATGATAAGATCTCATATTTGTATATCTCATCAAAAAGCAAATTATCACCAATTTGTGATTTGTTCCTACAAGAATAAAAACCTTAATTTTTCATATGGAGACTTGCTCCTTAGGTTGGAGATAGAACTGCCAGAGATCATGACCGACTTTGTTCCTATCAAGTCCATGAATGCCAACTTGTCACATCATATGTGAGCAGTAGTATAAGGATGACTCCTGCAGCCACTGGTTCAGCCTGGCATTAGTGATGTTAAGACTGGCAAAACCCTGTGCCAGAATTTAACATGTTTATAGCTTTGCTGAGGAAATTTTGGAAGAACTTGGGTTCTGATGTGCAACAGGAATGCCAGTTCGGAAGGTAAAATATTACTGAGATACTGCTAGATAATAATGCTCTACTACCTGTAACCCTTTGTTAAAAAGGAGACAGAGTACATCTATTAACTACTACCAAAACATCAAAGGTAGGATGCTCTATTATGGAATTCACCAACATCAAGCCTGGCCTGCAAATGGGAGAGGTTGGGAAAGAATTAGTAACCTTCGCTGTACTTCCAAGGAAGCACAAGCACAGAAAGAGTGAGTGTTGGATCTACTCTCTCTGGGAAGCTCAGCAGGTGACCAGAAAGAACAGAGGTCATGCACTCAGACCTCATCATGAACAGACCCATGCACCAGGGATTGGGTCATGTGCAAGCTCACTTACATCACCAACGCTGAGTTGCAGGAATTATCTTAACTTTCAGCAAGAGAGCAACAACCATGAGAACATTTCCTAGCCTTCCTACAGAGATGTCTAATTTCTTCCTATAATGATTCATAGATGGAAGTACTACAGGAGGTGAGGAGGATGAGGATAAGGGCAAAGTGTGGCAGCACTTCTTCAACCTCTTGTGACCTCATGCCTCTTCAAGCTCAAACGTGTCCAATGTGAATGAAGTGGAGCATCACTGAAGGGAAAGGAAGTACAACAATGGTAGCCAGAGCAGTCACAGTATGAGCAGCTGGCATAAACAACAGCAAGTATAGTCGACCCACCGTATTTGTGAAGGATGCGTACCACAACCCTGCAAATAGCTGGAATCTGTGAATACTTAAAACCCCCCTCTAAAAATGATTATAATTGCCTCCCTTGAAAGATCAAACACATATGTATACCTTAAACTATCATCCTATGTTAAATACACCATAAACTATTATCCTATTACTGTATTAATTTCGAAATGATATAACAGGCAGTTCCCGGTTATTGGTGGGGGTTCTGTTCTGACGGACTGATGATAAGCAAAAATTGCTGATAACTGAATATTGGCAATAAATGGCAGTTATGGCGCCTATAACCAGTTAGTGGCACCTCTGCTAGGTATGTATTGGTACCATAACTCTATTATTGGCACCAATAACCGGAAATTGGCGCCATATGCCAAAAATAAAAAAATTTCGGTGTTAGACAAGCGCCATAAAACTGGGTCACTGATAACCAAGTTCACCAATAACCGGGGACTGCATGTATCATCATTTCAAAGTCATCTTAAACCTTTTACCCTTAAAATATATGTACATACTGTATGGCTTACAACTACTTGTGAAAATAATCCAGTCCCCCTATGTATTCAGTCACACATTTTCTTTCATACAGTTGCTAATCGAGCCACCCAGTTTTCTTTTCTGTTATGTATGTCATTCACGAGAGAGAGAGAGAGAGAGAGAGAGAGAGAGGAGAGAGGAGAGAGAGAGAGAGAGAGAGAGAGAGAGAGAGAGAGAGAGAGAGAGAGAGAGAAATATGTATGCACATTAAAAAAAACAATAGTATTAAGAGTACGTAAATCTTACAGGTACTCTTCAGTGATGAATGTTGATTAAAGATAATGGTGATGAATTAGCATGCATTGCAGTCTGATGAATGACAATGAAGATATGACTGCACAGCAAAGCACAGGAGTTACATCTCCTCTGAGGGTGCCTCTTCCCTTTCTTTAGGAGGCACTTCATCAGGGGTTTCAGGAGGCACTACTTCAGGCAATTTGGGAGGCACTTCTTCAAGGGTTTGGGGAAGCTTTGGAGGGTCCTTCTTTGTACATTTAATAGACATAGTGATAGGCAGTTGCCGTTGCTGCTTCTTTGAGCTAATGATGGCTTGATTATGGGGTGTCAATGCCGCATCAAGGACATTTGAAAACTTTAAGGAGGATTCCATATAAGGATCCCATGACAAAGCCACATCCTGTGCTTCCTTAATCATCCTCTAAGTTGGACAGACGTTCCAAAGACAACCCCTCATCCTCCTCCTCCCCTGAATCTATCATGTCTTCTTGCTGGCAGATTTTGTCAGCTCTTCCAAATCCCGGTCTGTCAGGGGGTCAGAGTGGGCATCAATGAGGGTGCCAAGTTCATCTCAGTGATGTCATTGAAGCCTATTCCACCAAGAATCCCCACCCACTGGAATGCCTTACCAACAGCTGTATGTTGAATTTCTTCAGGAGAGAAGCCCTTATCATCATGCACAGACTCTGCCCACAACTTCTTCCAGCACACGTTCAGGGCCTCCTTCTTCATGCCCTTCAACAATTGGTCAACGATAGACATGACAATTGTGAATTTACACTAATACCCTTTTAGTGTAAAATCCTTGTCAGTGTCCATTATATTTACAAGGTGCTGGAGGGAGTTCCGGGTGTACAGTGCCTTTGTTTTGACAACATGGATCACACCCTGGTTCATAGGCTGGAGGAGAGAGGTGGTGCTGGCAAGGAGGAACTTGAGCTGGACTCCCTTGTAATAAAGATCCAAATTGTGACCACCAGCATTATCCATAATCAACTAAACCTTGAACTCCATGCACTGGTCATTCAGGTGTTGCCTAACTTTAGGGATGAAGCTCTGAATGAAGCAGTTGCATGTAAGGACTTTGGTGAGCCAGTCCTTGGGGTTGTGCATCTAAAACACAGGCACCAACAACCTTGTTCTTATTTTTAAGGACCCTGGGGTTTGCAGCCTTGTAAATGGGGCCTGGTTTCAGCATGAAACCAGCCACATTCCAACACATTATGACGGTAACCCTATCCTTCTAGGCCTTGTATCCAGAGACTTTGGCTTTGTCCTTCATGAGGTATGTCGGGGATGGCATCTTTTTCTAGAACAGCCCAGTCTTGTCCATATTGAACACTTATTCTCGATGGTAGCCCTTCTCCTCAATGATTTTCTTAAAGATCTCTGGATATTTTGCAGCCACTTTCCTATCAGCAGATGCTGCTTCTCCATAAAGATACATTTTGCAGCTGCAACAGCCTCTGAAAACAGTGGAACCAAGCCCTGCTGGCCTGAAAACCTTCAGAAGCTGATGATGGTCCTGCTTGTGACTCTTCCTACTCTTCTTCTTCTAATACGGGTTCACTGAAGCCTAAGAGTTCTAATTCCCCTGCATCATCGCCTTCCTGTGCTTGTACAATGTTGGCCTCTGTAGCAGTCAAAAACTGCTAGTACAATAGTCAGGCTTTTTTGCAAATGATGTTGGAGTTGAGGGGTATGTTCTTTGTATGGCAGCCCTTTATCCAAAATCCAAGTGCAGTATCCATCCATCTCAACAACTGTCTTATCAACGCACTGTCAAAACTTTTTTGCACTACTTAAAAAGCTCAGGCTTACAGCCTTTTGTATCTACACCTCTTTCTTCTTGATGTACCTTAAGGTACCCTTATTAAGGCTAATTCTACATATCAAGAACTTTCACCTTCTCCTCGAGCTTCACGACCGCCTTCTTTTATTTAGGCTCTTTGCCAGAAGCCTTAAAAGGAGCATGGCATTTAGGAGGCATCTCAGGGCACAATTACAAGATATACACAAATATTCACAATTATACCCAATCAGAAGATGCTACTACTACCAGTGAACTGGCTGAGATGTGGCCTCCCACAATTCCATCTTTGTGAGGGTCCAGGCAATAAGCGCAAGGAAAATGAATGGTGCTCCTGGATGGGGTGCTCTGCAGATGACAGCCAATAGCATGTCAAGTATAATTTCCCCTGGGTATACAGCATCCAAGCTCGTATTTTCCTTGTCTGTGGACCACTAGGTTACGTAAAACACTTTTTAAGGAAAAAAAATGTTATCAAATTTTGCTGTTTACATTAATATACTATTACAGTAATGTAATATTTGAAAATGAGTAAATTTTTTTCATCATAAAAAATGTATTTACAGTAGTCATAAAAATATATTTCGTACATATATTAACATGAAAATACACTTCACAGATGTAAAAATTTCCTGTTATTCCCCTCATTTTGCAAAGTACATACAGTGGAACCTTGGTTTTCGTATGCCTCTCATAACAGACAAAATCTTGTCTCTGTTATTGTACACTTCCTTGGTTTTCGTACACTTGGTAAGACTATCCGGGGCCCAGCGCATGACCGGGCCCAATATGAAACACCCAAACAAAGCATCCCATTTTCTCTTTTGACCCATTCTGGCTTTGTTCCTCGCCTAACAAGCATCTCCGTGCTCGTAGCCCACATCAACACGTGTTTCTTGTGTTTTGTGCAATACTTCGGCATAAAACTCATTGCAAAGTAGTCATCATGGGGCCCAAGAAAGGTGCAAGTTCCACCCCTTTGGTGAAAAACCAGAAATACAATAGAATTCAAGAAAGAACTTGTAGCGAAGTATGTTTGTTTTGTTTTTTTTGTATGGTGTTTTCACATTGCATGGAACCCAGTGGCTATTCAGCAACGGGACCAACGGCTTTATGTGACTTCTGAACCACGTCGAGCGTGAACTTCTATCATCAGAAATACACATCCCTGACCCCTCCATGCAGCGAAGTATGAAAGTAGGACATGTGTAGCTAATCTCGCTAGGATGTACGGTAAGTTGGTGTCGACGATCAGCTCTATCCTAGCAAATAAAGATAAAATCAAGGCAGCTGATGTTGCAAAAGGGGTCATGTCATTATCTAAACAGAGATCGCAACTAATGGAAGATGCTGAAAAGCTGTTTTTGGTGTGGATCAACAAAAATGATATTGTTATGTTACAATAAAGTTTCATACATACTTACCTGGCAGATATATACATAGCTAAGACTCCGTCGTCCCGACAGAAATTCAAATTTCGCGCCACTCGCTACAGGTAGGTCAGGTGATCTACCGGCCTGCCCTGGGTGGCAGGACTAGGAACCATCCCCGTTTTCTATCATATTTTCTCTCTTCCACCTGTCTCCTGCGGGGAGGCTGGGTGGCCTTTAATTGTATATATCTGCCAGGTAAGTATGTATGAAACTTTATTGTAACATAACAATATCATTTTCATACAATCAACTTACCTGTCAGATATATACATAGCTGATTGGCACCCTTCGGTGGAGGGTAAGAGACAGCTACTATATGGAATAGACAGGTAAACAACATATGTTGTAGGTATAAATAAAAAAAAACCTTGGTTTCCTACCTGATAGGTTGGTAGACTTGGTGGGTGTTTGCCCAGTAGTCTGCATCACCTCAAGAAACTTTAGCGAGATATGTGATCTATGGCCAAGAGTGTTCTTGTGGGTCTGCCGATGGGGTCTTACCCACTTACTCAGCAGAGCCTAAAAGGACTTTGTCATGGGTGCTGATCCACTTATATGACAATACACCTTATGAAGGAGCACACAACCAATCCCGACCACCTGATCCTAACCATGTGTTTAGAACTAAGGATTGTACGAGTTATCCCCGAACTCGTCACAACAACCGTAACTCAAAAACCACTACGCACACATACATAATTTTTCAAAAAAAAAATTATACTCAACTAATTGGATATGACGAGAATTCTCTTATGAACAACATAGACGGCCCGCCCGTGCGAGCCTGAATACCTCCATTGTTCGAAGAGATTCTCGACCATATCCAAACAGAAGAACAGTATATACATTCTAAGGATTGGTGTCGGCTCCCGTACCCAGAATCGTATCTGCCGATACGATAGGACCTAGAGAAAAGCACTTCTCATAACGTCACACGCACGTCTTTCAAGTAATGAGATGCAAATACCGAGTTTGCATCTCCAATATGTCGTATCTAATATGTAAGTACATATTCTTATAAACGAGAGAGACGTCGCAACCGCTCGTACTTCATGAGCTTTTACTCTCAGAAGTTGTAATTGTTCGTCCGGACAGACCTTGTGAGCGTCCGTAATGACGTTCCTTACAAAGAACGCTAGAGCGTCTTTGACATCAGTCTTGTGGGGTCTTTGACCGCGCACCAAAGACCTTGTCTAGAGCCTCCCAACTGACGTTTCCTCTGAAGATAGAACTTCAGAGCTCTAACAGGGCATAGAGACCTCTCTGCTTCTCTGCCTACGAGACTAGACATTCCTTTGATTTCGAATGACCTAGGCCAGGGATTCGTGGGATTCTCGTTTTTCGCTAAAAACAGAGTTTTAAAACGAGCAAATCGCCGAGTCTTCCTTGAATCCTACTTTATCCTGCAGAGCTTGTAACTCACTAATTCTTTTTGCCGTTGCTAACGATAAAAGAAAAAGGCATTTTCTAGTTACGTCTCTAAATGAGGCCTGATGAGGAGGTTCAAATCTATCCGAAGACAGATATTTGAGGACTACGTTCCAAATTCCAGTTCGGAGGTACTGGCTCTTTAGACTTTGACGTCTCAAAAGATCTTATGAGATCGTGGAGATCTTTGTTATTGCCAGATCTAAACCTCTGTTCCTGAATACAGCCGAGAGCATACTCCTGTATCCCTTTATTGTGGATACGGCTAGATGCGATTTTACTCTCAGGAATAGCAAGAAATCAGCAATTTCCGCTATAGAGGTAGAGGAGGAGGACAACTTCTTGGCTCTCACCACCTTCTAAGACCTCCCACTTCGACTGGTATACTTTCGAAGTGGAGGTTCTGCGAGCTCTCGCGATCGCGCTTGCCACTTCGCGAGAAAACGCCTCTCGCTCTGACAAGTCTTTCGATAGTCGAAAGGCAGTCAGAGCGAGAGCGGGGAGGTTTTGATGGTACCTCTTGAAGTGTGGTTGTTTGAGAAGATCCTCCTTCCTGGTAGGGATCTTGGAAAGTCTACGATCCACTCTACACCTCCGTGAACCATTCCTGGGCCGGCCAAAAGGGGGCTATTAAAGTCATCCTCGTCTCTTTTGACGCCACACAAAACTTTTTCAATACTAACCCAGGATTTGAATGGGGGAAAAGCGTACACGTCCACTCGAGACCGTTTAGCAGGAAGGCGTCTACCATAATTGCTCTTGGGTCTTCCACGACCGAGACAAAAACACTGGGAGCCTTTTTGAAATGTATGTTGCGAATAGATCCACGTGAGAGTTCCCCACAGAGACCAGAGATCGCGACATACTTCCTCGTGCAGAGTCCATTCTGTATGAAGGACCTGTTCCTCCTGCTGAGCCTGTCCGCCCTCACATTCCTTTACTCCCTGTACGAACCTTGTCAGCAGGGAGATGTTCCTGTGAGACGTCCAAAGTAATAGGTCCCTCGTGAGTTCGTCGAAAGGAACGAGGAGTGGAGTCCCTCCTGTTTCCGAATGTAGGCAAGTGCGGTGGTGTTGTCCACGTTTACTTGTACTACCTTGTCTCTCACCAGAGGTTCTAGGCTCTTCAAAGCCAGTGAACGGCGAAGAGCTCTTTGCAATTTATGTGCCAGGACACCTGTGCTGGTTCCCAGGTGCCTGACACTTCCTCCGAGCCTAATGTCGCTCCCCAACCCGTCTCCGACGCGTCGGAGAAACAACACTAGGTCTGGGTTCTTGATCTAGAGAGACCCCTTTGTTCTCTTCCAGAGGCAGCAACCACCACTGTAGGTGTGCCTTTACCTCCACTGGAATGGGGAAAACGTCCGACAGTTGTCCGTTTTTCCAGCTCCAAGACTTCTTGAGGAAGAATTGAAGTGGACGGATATGAAGTCTTCCGAGAGGGAAGAATTGTTCCAGCGAGGAAAGCGTCCCAGAAGGCTCAAACCATTCCCTCACTGACGTTTGCTGTTTCTCTAAGAAGAGAGAGATTATCCTCAAACCTTTTTCGGTTCTCTCTTGCGAAGGAAAAACTCGAAAACCCCGAGAATCCATCGAATCCCCAGATAGACTAGGTCTTGTCTGGGGTGTCATCTGAGACTTCTCGAGGTTCACAAGCAATCCCAACGCCTTGGTCAAATCTAGAGTTAACTTTAGGTCCTCCAAACACTGTCTCTCCGATCTGGCCCTGATGAGCCAGTCGTCTAGGTACATCGAGACATCACTCCTTTGAGATGAAGAAATCTCGCCACATTCCTCATCAAGGCTTGTGAAGACCTGAGGAGCTGTGGACAGGCCGAAACACAAGGCTCTGAACTGAAAGATCCTTCCCCCCGTCATGAAACGGAGGTACTTCTTCGATGAAGGGTGGATCGGGACGTGAAAGTAGGCGTCTTGGAGATCTAGAGACACCATCCAATCTCCTTGTCGTAATGACGCTAGGACTGAAGCAGAATCTCCATGGAGAACTTCTCCTTCTGAACAAATTTGTTCAGAGCGCTGACGTCTAGTACTGGTCTCCAGCCTCCCGAGGCTTTCGCCACTAGAAAAAGGCGATTGTAAAACCCCGGGAGTTTTGATCCAGTACTAGTTCTACTGCACTCTTGTCCCACATTTGTTCCACCATTGATCGAAGAGTATCCTCAGCACAGGATCCTTGTACTTGGCTGATAGTTCCCTTGGTATAGACGTTAGGGGCGGAGTATTCAGGAAAGGGATACGATATCCCTTCCTTAGATCTTTAGTGAAGACGCGTCTGCGTCTATCAGTGTCCAGGCTTCCACGAATTCCAGGAGCCTGGCACCTACTGGTGTTTTGGAGGAGAAATGTTTCATTTGCCTTTTTAAAGGGACGAAAGGCGGACCTACCTCTTCTCTCTGGAGCCTTCCTTCTTGCGGGAGGTCTGGAGATCGGACCACCTCGAAAGGGCTGCCTAGAAGTGCTAGGTTCTTTCTTGTCCGACACTAAAGCAGGTTTCTTCTTCCTAGCTGACTGCGTCAGAAGATCCTGTGTCGCCTTCTCAGTTAAAGAGTGAGCTACGTCCTTCACTAACTTAGAAGGAAACAAATAGTCCGAAAGAGGAGCATATAGCAGAGCTGCCCTCGCGCATGCGAGACTGCCTTTGTTAAGAAGGCGCCATACACTGTCCTTTTCTTCAAAAGACCTGCTCCAAATAATGCAGAGACTTCCAAAGATCCATCCTGTACTGCTTTGTCGATGCACACAAAATGCATAACAGGGCTTCAGGTTCGATTCCCTGCGAATCGTGAGCTTTCTTGGACATCACCCCAAGGGACCAATCTAAGAAGTTGAATACTTCCAATACATGGAAAAGTCCCTTGAGGAGATGATCCAGTTCCGAAATACTCCAAGTTATGCGGGCAGAATTAAGACTAGGACGCCTTGAAGCGTCAACTAACGTTGAAAAGTCTGCCTCTGTAGTAAGAGGGAGAGCGATACCCATATCCTCCCCCGTCTTGTACCATATGCCTCTTTTCCCAGCTAACCTTGCTGGAGGCATGCAAAAATACTGTCCTGGTTAAGTCTTTCTTCGACTTCATCCAGGCGTCTAAGGCGTGTAAAGCCCGCTTCATCGAGATGGTGGGCTTCATCTTCAGAAAAAGACGAAGTCTTCTTCGCCTTCGCACTCGAAAAGAGCGAGCGCGGGAGAAGGAGGAGCAGCCGGAGTCAACTCGTCTCCGTATTCCTCCAGAAGCATGGTTGTCAACACCTTATAGTTGGACAAGCCCTCTCTTCCAAGATCGTCATCCTCCGAGTTTCGTTCAAACTCGTGATAATCCTGAGTTTCTGTTCTCCTTTCAGAATGTTCCTCTTCTGGGGGAGACAAACTCCTGATCGGAGAGGAGGGCTAAGGGAATGAAAGTCTTTCCTTTTTTTCCCATTCTGATCGACTTGGAAGCCGTCACAACCTGAGGCTTCTCTCGCGCTTTAGAAGACGTCATGTATGACGCTTCCCGCTCTCTCCGAGCGTCATGTATGACGTCTCTTGTTGACGTTTAGAAGACGCTTCGCGTCCGGAAGACGCTTCGCTTCTAAGGGCTTCCTACGGCGTCACAATCTTGGACGGAGCGTCACGTCTAAGATCCTCTTGATTTGACGCTTCACTTCTAAAAGACGTCTTCCGAGCAGGTGCGAGAGGAGGACGAGACTTCTTAATAGGAAGCGTCACGTCCTTCCGACGAGGCGCTAAAACTCCCACAAGAGATGATAGTTGTTGCACCGCCATAATGATCTTCCTTGACGCTTCTCCTACGTCTAGCGCCTGACGACCCTTCGTCATCACTCGGGGAAGAAGCATGATGGGGTACTTCCTCATAAGCGTCAGGTGACGTTGACGCCACCTTCGCCTTCTTAATAGCAGACGGGGCGTCATCCGAGAAGCGCTCCGGGCTAGAATCAATGTCTTGCTTCATATGACGCTTCAGCGGTCTCGATAAGGTCGACTCCTTCCACCCTCGTTTAGGTGAGGGAGAGGGAGAGGACGAGAAACACTCGCGAAGGACGCTTTTCCTGTAGCGCCCTTGAGCTGGCTGCCATGAAGCAAAGCTAGCTGAAGGGACGTCTGACCGTTGGGATTCCCCACGACCTCCTTAAGGCTTTCGACTTTCCTTCTCCTCTGGGCATGTGAGCTTGGAAGAGGTCTAGGCCTGGGAGCGCCGCAGGGACGATCAAACGCCCCTCCACAACACTGATAGGGCTTCACTAAAATTCACTATTTTCACTAAGCCTTAGCCTTACCTTTCGAGTCCGCCATCTTGGACTTCATGTCTCGAATCGTCGCTTTCAGATTGGCGATTTCCGATGCCGAATCCGAAAGACACTCTGAGAATGAGATTTATAGGGAGATTCTCCAGAAGTAGGGTTAGAATTATTATTTAAAGGCTCAATAGGCCTTGAATTCACACCTTCAGTCTTCTAACTCTATCCCTCTCTAACTTCTTCAAATAAGAGTCAAAGTCTTCCATTCTTCTGCATTCAAACTCTCGCATTCCTTACAAGTGTTAGTAGCAGAACACTGCACCCCCCTACATTTACGGCATACAGTGTGAGGATCAACCGAAGCTTTCGGTATCCTCACCCTGCAGCACCTACATTCACACACATTCTCACACTCACATTAGAATCAGACATCCTGAGAAAAATCCAAAAGAGTTATTCCAAAAAAACAGTCCACAGTAGCGAATGCCAAAACACGATCCAATACGTCACCAAAAGTCGAAAAAAAAAAAAACGTTGATCAAATGTTGAAAAAAGAATCCAAGTCAGGAGGTAATAACAACAATGTTGATACCACCGGCGACAGAGAAAATATGATAGAAAACGGGGATGGTTCCTAGTCCTGCCACCCAGGGCAGGCCGGTAGATCACCTGACCTACCTGTAGCGAGTGGCGCGAAATTTGAATTTCTGTCGGGGACGACGGAGTCTTAGCTATGTTATATATCTGACAGGTAAGTTGATGTATGAAAACAATTAGTAGCGGATAGTGTGTATGAAGTGATGATTTGTGAGAAAACGAGGATGCTGCATGCCAATTTAAGTAAGAAAATGCCAACAAGTGCTGCTCTTAGTGATTTCAAGGCCAGCAGAGGCTGGTTTGAAAAATTCAGAAAGTGTATGGGCATCCATAGTGTCATACGGCATGGGTAAGCTGCGAGCTCGGATAAACATGCCGTCGAAGAATTCGCTAATGAATTCAGATATCTTGAGACTGAAGAATTCCTCCCACAACAGGTCTTCACTTGTGATGAGACAGGCATGTTCTGGAATAAAATGCCAAAACAGACTGACATCATGCAGGAGGAAAGTTCATTGCCAGGGCACAAGCCTATGAAAGAAAGCCTAACTCTCTTGTTCTGTAGAAATGACAGTGAGGATTTCAGATTGAAACCCCTACTTGTGTATCACTGAAACTTGTCAAGTGTTCAAGCACAACAATGTCGAAGGCCAATAAAAAAAGCATGGGTCACGAGACAAATTTTCGTTGAGTGGGTCAATGAAGTGTTTGAACCAAATGTTAAATTCCTCAGCGACAATCAATTGCCCCTCAAATGCCTCCTGGTAATGGACAATGCTCCTGCACATCCTCCTAGCTTGGAAGACCAGCTGTTAGACAAATTCAAATTTGTCACTGTGAAATTCTTGCCCCCTAATACCACTCCTCTCATCCAGCCCATGGACCAGCAAATCATCTTGAACTTCCAAGAAACTCTACACTAAGGCACTATTCCAAAGGTGCTTTGAAGTGACCTCAGACACTGAATTGACCCTAAGAGAGTTTTGATAGGATAACTTCAATATCTTCAACTGCATAAGCCTTATGCCTTATGGCCAAGGCTTGGCAGGGAGTGACTTCCCAAACAATGAACTCTGCAAGGAGGTCATTGTGGCCCGAGCGTTACCTCGAGAAGGATTTCAAGGGGTTTGAGGCTGACCCCAAAAACCCTATGCCTGTTGTGGAGTCTATTGTGTCTCTGGGGAAGTCCATGGGCTTGGATGTGAGTGGTGAGGATGTGGAAGAGCTAGTGGATAGAGCTAGTGGTTAGCTTTTCCCAGCTAACCACTGAGGAGCTGCAAGACCTTCAACAGGAATAACAGGCAGCAGATGAGGATTCCGAGGAAGAAGAGGAAGAGAGAGAGGGGTTACTGTGCGAAGTGGAGTGATTTCCAAAATTTTGTTGAGACATATCATCCTAACAAAGAAGTTGTAATCCATGTCTCTTAACATGTTTAATGAAAACACTTTGTATCATTTTAGACAGATATTGAAGATTTATCAGAAACAAATGTCTCTGGACAGTTCTGTTATTCGATAGGGGTTCAGTGACTCTCAAGCTGGTCATAATGCCAGTAAAAAATAAAGTGGGGAAGTAATGTCAGACAGTGCCACTAAAAAACCTAGAGAAGTAACCACAGAAAGGTTCATGATACCTAAAGTCCTTAGGGAGGAGGATTCTCCTTCCAAACAGTAACTTCTCCTCCTCCCTCTCCCCTCCCCTCCTCTATGACTTCCATACGCTAACAGGAGTATTCAATAAAGGTAAGAGTGATGTTAAATGTTCATTATTCATTTATATTTATTTGTCATTCTTTTTTTAATATAAAATTGTGTTTATTCCTTGTAAAATATGTTTTTTGTTAATATTTTCGGGTTTTGGAATGCATTAATACTATTTACATTATTCCTTATGGAAATTATTATGTTTCGGATATCGTAGGAGGTTCCGGAACGGATTATGTACGAAAACCAAGGTACCACTGTACTAGTATTTTAGATATGCTCTACGTACACATATAATCCTAAAAATCTAAATATTTCAAAATCATCTTATAACACAACAAAATATCTATAACATATACAGTAGGTACAGAATATCAGTGTTTTTATGCACAATACTGTGTACATCTATGATATAGACAAAAGACCCAAGACCTCTACCCAGGCATGTATCTCTTGGTTGTGCATGTTTTCTGTATGGTACAATTACGCTATTATATATTGCATCACTTTACGAAATATATCGTCCAGATCATTATGAGTGTTTTTAGAGGGGGTTTCAGTATTCATGGATTTTCGCTATTTGCAGGTGGATGTGGTAAGCATCCCCCGTGAATACTGAGGGATAACTGTAATTAGTTTTCTGATGGAAATGAAAGGCAGAAAATTTTTCACTGCCTGTAAACAGAAAGGTGCCAGGAGATCAGAATTTGATGTTCACTTATAAAGTGGTTTAAGCTCTGACATAGCAAAGGTGTATGCATTTCCGGGGAGAAGCTTATATAGCAAGCCAGAAATTTCATAATGAACTAAACCTAATGAATGACAGTGATTATTCATAAGCTTTGTTCTACTGTTGATAACAGAGTAATATATACTACTTTTGATAACAGTAATATATATGTGGAATATGCTGGCAAGACTATGTTTACATAGGGTGGATTTTAGGGGTGATTTCTATCATCCAAGTTTTTTGTGGTCTGGCAGTGGTCTAGGCCCAAAGGTACCATTTTAAAGAGTTTGGACTGTTCCCGCACCCTTCATGCCATGAAGTACAGGGTGAATACTTAACTTGTCCATTAGGTAATCAATGAATCATCCATACCTTAATGTACAAGAGAACTTCAATGCAATGTTTGGAGATGACTATGATTACTGAGTTCTGTGCCTCTGAAAAGTAGGCAGAAAAATAAATGAAAATGTCTGAAGATTAGTCAATATGTACTCAAGGGCTTGTCTCTCTTCGTAAGTGGCTTGTCCCTCTTCGTAAGTAGCACACATTTTCTTAATATGTACACAGATTACAAAGACATCATAGAGATGTCCATCATTCAAACACTGGCAATGGAATATTTCTTTGATCTGTAAGGAAAATCTGAATTACATCCTCGACACCCATACATATCAGTATGTTAATTATTAACAGGTTGGCTTCCCACACAGTAAAATTTACTGGTATACCAGTAAAATTTACTGGTATAGCTGAATTAAACAAGCATTCTTTAAATAAACCTTAGGTAGCAGTCAAGGAAATGCCTCAATGATGGATTGCTTAACAAAAAATTATATTTTCTAGTGAAAGGTCACTTGGAATTTTGAGGCGATTAATTTCTCCTTCAGCTATTAAATGAGATAAAATATGATGGTAATAGCTCTGCTATGCATCTTCTGTACTTAAATTCTATATGAACCCATCTCTACTATGACGATTGATTAAGAAATTTTGTAACTTATACATGCACGACTTTTTATACTTAAATACCAAGCCACTAATACCATTTAATACCGGCAGTCCCCCGTTATCGATGGCCTCAGTTATGGGCAATCTGGTTTAAAGGCATTTGTCAAGCGATGAAATGCGCCGATTTCTAGTTATAGGCACCAATAATACAGTATTGGTGCCAATACATATCTAACACAGGTGCCATTAACTGGTTATAGGTGCCGAAAAACCCTGAAAATAGCCGATTTTCAGTTATTGCGATATTCACTTATCATCAAGCTGTTGAAAGAACCCCCACCAATAACTAGGGACTGCCTGTACCAAAATTCGTATACTGTGCTAGGGAAATAATTGCCATCTGCCAGCCAGGACTTGGTATCAACCTAGTACATCTCTCTGGATAAGTGAATGTTGAATCAACTGACTATCGCTGTACCTAAACCAAAGGCACAGCTTCACACCCAGGCTTGGGTTGTAAAATGTCAAAACAAAACAAAAACAGAAAAAAAATTATAACCTAAAAGCCCTCCTTTTACCATATCTTATACAAAAATATTGGTATAAATTTCCCAAGTCCATCATCTAATACCAAATTTGAAAATATTCAGGGCAATTGCAAGCTATTAGAGGGGCCTTTTTAAACTTAATTCTTACCTCTGCTCTAAAGTTTTGGGCTTCTTGAAATTTATCTGCTCATTTACTCGCATGTTTGCACCATCCTCATGTAATTTTATCGTCACCCTAGCAATGTTCCGTGCATCATCCAACCCACAGTGAGGTTGTCCAATAAAAGTCATCCCAAGTTTTGTTAGCATACCCTGCAGATTCACCTACAAAACAATAACAAATAGTAAAAGCAACAGAAACAGACTATAGTATACTTAAAAAAATAACAGTAATCCAAATATCTATGATAACATGTCAAAGGATAACTACAGGATTCTGATACTACTGTTCATGGGTACTGTCAAGTGAACAATGTTATTCAATTCTCATACCATTCAGTACATATATGTATAGCATAAATAACAAAACAGTGCCACCGATTATGGCTCCATGTGAAATAAGTTCTTTACATATTCTTGGTATATTTAAGTATGAAATATCACTTTCCCTTGAATATCCGTATGTGAAGACCAAAACAATGCACATTAAGTTACAATTATACATACAGACCATAAAGAATTGTAGACTATCAGGTGGTCCTTAAAAAAAACTTTTTAAAAATATAATAAAACATTAACCCTCTTACGCCGATTGGACGTATTAAACGTCGAGTCAAAATGTCTCCCGTATGCCGATTGGACGTATCATACGTCGGCTCAAAAAAGTTTTTTTAAAAATTCGCGGAAAAATACTTATAGGGCCTACCAGCCGAAACTTTTGTATCACGCGGCCTTGGGGGATGCTGGGAGTTCACGGATCAAGGCGTTGTTTTGTTTACAATCGCTACGCAGGCGCGCAAGCGCGAATTTCTTTCTTATCGCACTAAAAAGTATCAGTGACACATCTCGGAAATTATTTCGTCACTTTGACATAATTATTGCACCATTTTAAATTATCCTTTACATGAAGTATTATATATGAAAATGTGCGCAATTTCATGCACAATACAACTAAAAAATACTCATGATTGTAGCTTTTATCAGTTTTGAAATATTTTCATATAAATAACGATAAGTGCAAAAATTTCAACCTTCGTCAACTTTGACTCTACAGAAATGGTCGAGAAACGCAATTGTAAGCTAAAACTCTACATTATAGTAATATTCAATCATTTTCCTTCATTTTGCAAACAAATTGGACGTCTCTAGCACAATATTTCGATTTATGGTGAATTTATGAAAAAACTTTTTCCTTACGTTCATGTGCGATAACTCTTCCGATAAATTTTTTCGTGCGATTGTCCTAATTTTTGCAGCACCCTTTTAAATTTGCCGTTACATAAAGTTTTATATATGGAAATGTGCGCAATTTCATGCACAATACAACAAAAAACAACCCATGGTTGTAGCTTTATCAGTTTTGAAATATTTTCATATAAATAACGTTAAGTGCAAAAATTTCAACTTTCGGTCAACTTTGACTCTACCGAAATGGTCGAAAAACGCAATTGTAAGCTAAAACTCTTATATTCTAGTAATATTCAATCATTTACCTTCATTTTTCAACGACTTGGAAGTCTCTAGCACAAATATTTCGATTTATGGTGAATTTATGAAAAAAAAAAAACATTACTCGTTGCGAGCGGTAACTTCCGAAAAAATCAGAATTTTTTTGTGCGATTGTCGAAAATGTTTGACACCATTTGAAAATAGCTGTTACATAAAGTTTTATATATGAAAAATGTGCGTAATTTCATGTAGAATACAACTAAAAATGATTGAAGGTTGTAGTTTTTCTCTTTCTTCGAAATATTTGCATATAAATCACGATAAATAGAAAAAAAAAACCACGTACTTCGGTCAAATTTGACTCTACCGAAATAGTTGAAAAACGCAATTGTAAGCTAAACTCTTACGGCCTACGTAGAATAATATTCTGTCATTTTTCTTCTTCATTTTGAAACAAATTTGAAAGTCTCTAAAACAATAGTTGTGATTTATGGTGAATTTTTGAAAAATATATTTACCTTCACTACGCGCGCCGATTCGCGGCCGCAAGTCTCCGAAATACGTACATGGCATTATCCTAATGTTTGCTCCTTTTCATATTAGCCTTTTTATAGAGTTTCATATATCAAAATGTGTGCAAATTCATGAGAATACAATAAAAAATAATGAAGGTTGTAGCTTTTTCCATCTTCAAAAGAAAATATGTCCATATAAAAAAACTATATATATTAAAATTTCGACATTCGGTCAAATTTAAACTCGTCCGAAATGGTCGAAATCTGCAATTCTAATCTAAAACTCTTACAGTATCGTAATATTCAATCATTTGTCTTAATTTTGAAACAAATTGGAAGTCTCTAAAACATTATTTAGAATTACGGTGAATTTTTGAAAATAACATTTTTTTACGTCCGCTCGTTACGAATTCGTACATCATTTTGTGATAATATTTTTCCGGTGTTGCTTTTATTGTTTTACAATGTATTATATATCAAAATGATTGCAATTTAGTGTACAATACAACGCAAAAAAAAGTAACTGGTTAGCTTTGACCGTTTTCTGCACAGCGTGATTTGAATACAATTATGTATGAAATTTTTTTTTTTCGCTACCATATATCGCATTATTTACATATGATAATGATTTTATTTTTTTCAGTTCTGATGGTTGCATTCTAAACTTCAGGCAATGACAAAAAAAGGAGCCAAAAATGACTCTTAATCTTCAAAAGTACCGCGCTGTAATTTTTGAAAAAATTATTTTTTCACATTCCGCGCTCACTCCAAACCAGGCCCGGCATACGGGAGACGTTTTGATTTTTAGGGCTCCGGCGTAAGAGGGTTTATTGATATGAAGTACACTTTAATATATTCCATGTAGAATACAACAAAAAATAATTGAAGGTTGTAGCTTTTCTCATTTTTGAAATATTTGCATATAAATCACGATAAATAGAAAAAAACCATGTTCGGTCAAATTTGACTACCGAAATGGTAAAAAAACGCAATTGTAAGCTAGAACTCTTACAGTCTAGTAATATTCAGTCATTTATCTTAATTTTGAAACAAATTAGAAGTCTCTAGCACAGTATTTAGATTTTTGGAGAATTTTTGAAAAAACTTTTTCCTTCCCTCCGTGCGCGGATTCTCCGCCGCAAATCTCCGAAATGCGTACGTCGCATTCTCGTAATATTTGCTCCATTTCATATTAGGCGTCGTTTCATAGTGTTTTATATATGAAAATGTGTGCAATTTTATGTAGAATACAAAAAAAAATAATTGAAGGTTGTAGTTTTTCTCATTTTCGAAATATTTGGATATAAAAAAATATATATAAAAAATTCGACATTCGGTCAAATTTAACTCGTCCGAAATGGTCGAAAATTGCAATTGAAAGTTAAAACTCTTACAGTACAGTAACATTCAATCATTTATCTTCATTTTGAAACAAATTAGAAGTCTCTAGAATAATATTTAGATTTATGGTGAATTTTTGAAAAAAAAAAAAATTTTTTTACGTCCGCACGTTACGATTCATGCATCATTTTGTGATAATATTTTCTCTGTGTTGCTTTGATCGTTTTACAATGTATTATATACCAAAATGATCGCAATTTAGTGTACAATACAATGAAAAAACATTAACTCGTTAGCTTTAACCGTTTTGCTCACTGCACGATTTGAATACAATTATATATGAAATTTTGTTTTCGCGCTATCATATATCCCATCATTTATATATGATAATGATATTTTTTTTCATTTCTGATGGTTGCATACTAAACTTCACCCAATGACAAAAAAAGGAGCCAAAAATGAACTCTTAACCTTGAAAACTAAGAGTGCTGTGATTTTTTGAAAAAAACATTTTTTCCGCTTCGGCGCTCACTCCCAGACCCTGCCGGCATACGGGAGACGATTTTTATTATACCCCTTCGGCGTTAAAGAGTTAATAAATCATGATTATTATGAATTTCATATTCCTTTTAGGGTATTAATTAACCAAAACTATGTTATTTATCATAAATGAAGATCCCTTTGCTCAAAGATCGTAGCCTGGGGCACAGTGTGACTTGTGCATCAGGCAAGATGGGGGCGTTCCTTACTACACACCCCTCCCTCCCTCTCTTCACTAACTACGCTAATATCGCGTATAATATGATATTCTGTAATCGTATTAGAGCGAATTTTCTTCGTTTGTATGTTAGCGAGATGTTTTGCTTGTCTTTTCCTCACTGGCATGGTGAAATTCTTACCGAAACAAAGATAAACATACGTAAAAGCAAGTGAATTTCAGAGATGAACCTCGAACGTGTACACCACAAGAGGTTTCTCCTCGCACTGAAAGGTGGTTGGTACTTGGTAGCTGACTTCCCTCCTGCGACTCATGGAATCTCTACAGATGCCATTGCTCACAATTTCTTTGACAATAATTATAAAAATTTACGATAACAGAAGAAATATTGCATTTCCTTGTACGGATTAATGTTTTTGGCTTATTGAGTTACGTTTACTAATTACCCTGTAACTACGAAAGTAAGAGGAATTTTGACGAAATACTTCATATACGTATATATTCTCCATTGCCATTCGAAGCTCCATGAATTTTTTCATGACTATTTTTCGCCCTATACCCCCATATACTATATGGGTTCCGGCCGGCCCCCCTTAACCCTTTAACGCCGATTGGACGTATTAAACGTTGATATATATTGTCTGTTGGGTGCCGATTGGACGTATGGAACGTCGATATAAAAGTTTTTTTTAAAAATTCACGGAAAAATAGTTATAGGCCTACTAGGTGAAAACTTTTGAATCACGCGCCTTGGGGGATGCTGGGAGCTCACGGATCAAGGCGCTGTTTTGTTTACAATCGTTACGCAGGCGCGCAAGCGTGAATTTCTTTCTTCTCGCACTAAAAAGCATCAGCGACACATCTCAGAAATTATTTCGTCACTTTGACATAATTTTTGTACCATTTTATATTAGCTGTTACATGGAGTATTATATATGAAAATGTGCGCAATTTCATGTAGAATACAACAACAAACAACTCATGGTTGTAGCTTTTATCAGTTTTGAAATATTTCCATATAAATAACAATGTGTGAAATTTCAACCTTCGGTCAACTTTGACTCTACCGAAATGGTCGAAAAATGCAATTGTAAACGAAAACTCTTATATTCTAGTAATATTCAATTATTTACCTATATTTTGCAACAAATTGGAAGTCTCTAGCACAATATTTCGATTTATGGTGAATTTATGAAAAAAAACTTTTTCCTTACATCCGCGCAGTAACTCTTCCGAAAAAATCATAAATTTTTTCGTCCGATTGTCGTAATGTTTGCACCATTTTAAATTAGCCGTTACATAAAGTTTTATATATGGAAATGTGTGCAATTTCATGTAGAATACAACAAAAAACAACCCATGGTTGTAGCTTTTATCAGTTTTGAAATATTTTCATATAAATAATGATGTGCCAAAATATCAACCTTCGGTCAACTTTGACTCAACCAAAATGGTCAAAAACGCAATTGTAAGGTAAAACTCTTACATTCAGGTAATACTCAATCATTTACCTTTATTTTGCAACAAATTGGAAGTCTCTAGTACAATATTTTGATTTATGGTGAATTTATGAAAAAAATACATTTTCCTTACGTCCGCACGGTAACTCTTCCGAAAAAAATCAGAAATTTTTTCGTCCGATTGTCGTAATGTTTGCACCATTTTAAATTAGCTGTTAAATAAAGTTTTATATGTGAAAATGTGCGCAATTTTATGCAGAATACAACAAAAACAACCCATTGTTGTAGCTTTTATCAGTTTTGAAATGTTTTCATATAAATAATGATAAGTGCCAAAATTTCAACCTTCGGTCAACTTTGACTAGACCAAAATGGTCAAAAAACGCAATTGTAAGCTAAAACTATTACACTTTAGTAATATTAAATCATTTACCTTTATTTTGCAACAAGTTGGAAGTCTCTAACACAATATTTCGATTTATGGTGAATTTATGAAATAAACTTTTTCTTTACGTCTGCACGGTAACTCTTCCAAAAAAATCATAAATTTTTTCGCCCGATTGTCGTAATGTTTGCACCATTTTAAATTAGCCGTTACATAAAGTTTTATATATGAAAATGTGTTCAATTTCATGTAGAATACAACAAAAAACCACCCATGGTTGTAGCTTTTATCAGTTTTGAAATATTTTCATATAAATAACAATATAAAAAAATTTGTCCTTTGGTCAACTTTAACTCAACCGAAATGGTCGAAAACTGCAATTGTAAGCTACAACACTGACAGTCCAGTAATATTCAATCAATTACCTTCATTTTGCGACAAACGGGAAGTCTCTAGCACAATATTTCGATTTATAGTGAATTTTTGAAAACTAGCTTTTTTTTACGTCCGCGCGTTACAAATTCATGTATCATTTTGTGATAATATTTTCTCTATGTTGACTTGATCGTTTTACAATGTGTTATATACCAAAATGATCACAATTTAGTGTACAATACAACGAAAAAAAAATTAATTCGTTATCTTTAACTGTTTTGCTCACAGAGCAATTTGTATACAATTATATATGAAATTTATTTTTCGTGCTGTCATATATCCCAATATTTATATATGATAATGATTTTTTTTCTCATTTCTGATGGTTGCATACTAAACTTCAGGCAATGACAAAAAAGGAGCCAAAAAATGAACTCTTAATCTTGAAAAATAAGCGTGCTTTGTTTTAAAAAAAAAATTTTCCCCTTCAGCGCTCACTCTCGAACGCCGCCGGCATACGGGAGACGATTTTTAAAATACCGCTTCGGCGTTTAAGGGTTAATATAAACAAACAACAAGGCCTATTTAAAAAAAAATTTACAAAATAAGCATGAACTGTTTATGGAGTCACTGAAAATACACTGTCATTAACACTGAACATACACATTGTAATTTCTTGACAATTTGCACCTTTATCATGAATATATACTTAACTGCTCTAAAAGGCAAAAATACAAATAAAAGAGCACAGGTGTGGATGGATGTGCAGAGTAAATATCAAACTAATCATCTTAAAGAATTCTTGTACAGCTCGTCTCAGCCAGAATAATGGTAATTGGCACAGTGATGGCATATAAAGGACTCAGGACAAGAGGGCTTCATCTCCTGTCCTACAATTACCACCTCGGCTTTTTTCTTCATCCTACTTGCACAGATATGACAACTGTGTGTATGTCAGCTATTTTCCTCATTACACTGATCTGTCAAAGAGTTCTCTTGTCCCCAAATACTGCATCATCACAACAACTTTAAAGCTAAGTACATAAATTTAAGACCTAGTGAAAACTTTTAGTTCCTTAGTTTTAACAAGGGGGCTTATATTTGTTAAAATTAGGAACCAGTAGGTCTCTTGCAACATGAGAAGTAAACATGAGATCACTATGCTATATATTTTTTGTGTGTGTCTGACAAAGTGATAATTAGCATTAATGCAATAATTTCAGAATTTTTTATTGAAACTCATTAGTCAATTACTTTTTTAACACAGGTTGATAATTTGAAGTTATGAAAAGGGTAAAGCAGGTCAGCCTAAATTCTTGTTTACGAAGCACAGCCATGAACTTAGTTTCCAGTCAAGCCTTGGTGCTTTGCTTACTAAAGGCCAGTATGTATTTCCTATATAGTATTTTACAATAAAACTAAATGGATTTTGTTATAGAAAGTTCCACAATTATCCCTATTCCCTAATATTGGGGGTCTTTTCAAGGGTTAAAGGAAATAAATTCATACAGATCTACTTCCAACAGTTAATACTCCACCAGTAGTGACATTACAGGTGTTTTAAAGATTGTTGTGATGAGCTTCATTTTCCAATGGGTATGTATAAGAAAATTACTTTTTCCTGATGATGAGCTTTGTCAAACAAATTAAAATCTTAAGAGACTGATCTATGTATATATAGTATATAAAAATGGAAGTATGTATGTATGTACGTATGTGTGTCTTTGTGCCACATATACTTTGACATGCAATGAGTAATTTTACCAAACTTGGTATACATTTAACTTAGTATCTGGGAAAGAATACTGTCGGGGTAAGACACCACTGGCACCAAAGGGGGATTGTGGGGAGGGGGGAGGGAAAGGAGTGAAAATAAAAATTGCAGAAAATGACAGATATTAGTGTATATCCCACAGATTTTAAGATTGTTGAGATAAAGTCACACTACCGATGTCCTTCAAGTCCAAGTTCAGCCCCAATAGGGAGGGGGTGAAAAGGGGTGGGAAGGGGATGACGTAAAAATAACAGACAATGATATATTAATGTCTAACTCATGGTTTTTGAGGTCCCTGAGATGAGTAGTGACACTCCTGATACCCATCTAACCAAAGTTCACCCCAATAGGGAGGGAGGGGTGAAAAGGGGTAGGAAGGGGATGACGTAAAAATAACAGGACCCCACAGGTATTAGTGCCTAATCCATAGTTTTCGAGGTTGCTGATATGAATAGTGACATTCCTGATGCCATTTAAGTCCAAGTTCAGGCCTGATAAGGGGTGGGAGGGGGGTTACATGTAAAATAACGAAAACGACAGATACTAGTGCCTAATCCATAGTTTTTGAGGCCACTGAGATGAATAGTGACACTTCCAATACCCTTTAAATCCAAGTTTACCCCAAATAGGAAAGGGGGGTGAGAAAGGGATGACATGAAAAAATATTTGTTATAAATGTTATTACTACTGTAATTACACTACCATTGAAATTTCTTACAGGTTACCAAAAGATAAAAGGTTGCTGTCAGCGCAACACAACTCTATGTTTGCATTTTCTCAGCTTGGATCGCATAGTTAAAAGTTTCTTTCATTGATTTCAAATTATTCCTCAAACAGGCAATTTTTTTATGAAGATATGCTAATAATATATATGGTAAAATGGTTTTACCTTTATTATCATTTTATTTAATAAAGTGAATCTTTATGTACGTTGGTGGTTAAGCTATAGCACCGAGGCAGAGGCTAGCCTACAGATACGCATCTTAGAACTCAAGGTTTGATCTTTGTATTGCAGTATAAGACGATCCTCAATTTTTAGGGGAGAATTTTAAGATTTAAAGGTCGTCTTATATGCGGAAATATACGATAAGTAATAATAAACAATAACGAATAACTAACTATTATGAAAAAACCTGAAAAAAGAAAAAAATTGTTTGCTGCAGCAGGGATGTTTGATTATGCTCCTGACCCTACAGTTCTGAAATCTGAAAAATTCCAAAAACCGAAACACATCTGGCCTTAAGGATTTTAGATAAAAAATTGTCTACCTGTTACTGCTAAATTTTGTCAGGGTATAAAGTTTATTAGAAATGTGATAATAAAGATGGCACCATGTCTAGTTTTAATACTCTACATCAATGGGTAACTTTAAATATATTCTTTGAAAACGGTAATATATGAAGATAGGCTCACTTTACTTACCCTTTCAGTATTGTAGAAGTTACAAAATGGCTTTTTTATATTTATCCAAGTTTTGGCCCAATGTGGATAAGGCACTTTTGATATCTGAAAAATAAAAATATAAACTTGAATTGCACACAAACCAATCAGTTCAGTAATGCACAAACATATCCTGTAACTGAAAACTTGAATCTTACTGTCACTTACACTACTGACCATATACAAGTCTAGTAATTACGTTAAATATTTGTTCTAGTTGTAATAATCTTAATCTTACAAGGATAATGTCAGCACTTAACTTGCTTTTCTATTTTGGAATATTTTCTGGCAGATAAAAGTCCTGAAACTACTTGTGAACTACAGTATTGCTGTTTAAAATATACTGCAACTTTTCATTACATATTTTAGCTTAAAAGACCCACATAAAAGCCAACCATCAAACAGAAAGAAGTAATGCACCACAGCAAAGAAACTTGATCATCCCTTATCACATAAACGAAAACTATCATAGAGGTTATTAATTAGTACTGTGCAGCCTTCATGGTAATTTTCAATTAGGAGAAAATAACCAATGTAGACCAGTAATTTTTCCAGATAATTACTCAACTAAATAAAGTGTGTTTGTAATTTGTATCGGCAGAAAATTTATCTTTAATTGTACATAAATATAAATTCATACTTTCCTGGGAATATAATTTCTTATCGGGGCAGGGTAATACAGCATGCCTTGTAAGGGACACTAAAGATGTTACTAATGGGCTTTTAAATGTTTCTTTGGCCACAGTTGCATTGCCTTCTGCCTTTACTTTCAATCTGTAACCTATTTCACTCAAATCTTTATCGTAAAAAATGAGACTCAGTGGACTCATTATGCTTTTGTAGCATATGCATGACATTAATAACTGGGAGTGAACTGCACCAAAATCCTTTAATTAAGACATATCCTGAATTTGCCTATCAAGGAAGCCTGCATGAACTGACTGAGCCAAGGTGGTTGTATTACCACTGACTGGCAGTATAGAAAGTACAGAAAGTGGAATTTCCTATCAAGGAAGCCTGCATGAACTGATGAGCAAAGGCAGTCGTATCATCACTACCTGGCAGCATTGAAAGTGCAGCTAGCGGAATTTCCCTATCAGGGAAGCCTTCATGAACTGACTGAGCCAGGTGGTTGTATCACCATTGCCTAGCAGTATAGAAAGTACAGCAAGTGGAATTTTCCTTTTAGATAAGCCTCCATCAACTGACTGACCCAAGGCAGTTGTAACACCATTTCCTAGCAGTATAGAAAGTACAGAAAGCAGAATTATCACCAGTGCCTGGCAGTATAAAAATTACAGTGAGCAAAATTTTCCTATCATGGAAGCCTGAACAAACTTCATGAGTCAATGCAGTTATATCACCACTGCCAGTTAGTATAGAAGTCCAGGATAAATCACTATCCCCTAGAGTCTAGAGGGTACAAACACTTCAGATGAGGTTGGGTGGACCCTATCAATACAGGATTACTGCTTGGGAAAGACAAGACTCATCTGAAATATCTTTCTCATGTAAAGCAGAAGACTGTCCCCAAAATCTTCCAGAACCAGAAGGGAAATTTGAGTGGCTATATCCACTTCATGTATGGCATCAGTGACTTTTCTTCCCAGGAGTTGAAGTGGTAGTTCTTAGAATCTAGGACCCACTGCTTTTGGAATATTGACCCAAATGTGGATTATGCTTGGAGAAGATATGGAAACACACTGCCATAGTTCTACTGGAATTATGTACAGTAGTCTTCTTCTTCCATACTCCTACTGAAACCTTCAACTCATACAGACAGCTTAAAAATGAGCTCTTTCATTATTTAAACTTGCTGCCAGGAGCATATTACATCTCACACGTGTTTAGAAAACTAATTAAATTCTCCTTTATTCCTTCAGGTGCTGGGTCATAAAAGGTAGTTATGAGCCACTTCCACAAGCGAAAAGCAGAGTGAGCAATTCGCTTAGTGTAGGTAATGTGTAAGTCCCATGTAATAATAATAGCCAAGTAGCAATAAACTGAACAAGTGTTCAATAAAAACTACCTAGTGTTAACTACCTATATCACTGTATAGGCAGTAAAAACTTCAAATTAACACAGGCCTACATGGCCACAAGCATGTGTCCATAGCATGATATAAGGAACATAATATGATCAATCAATGGGTCATACCCAAAAATTAGTAGTATAATGTATTAAAATACTAATTCACAATTACTCCTACATTGCTTTAAAGGATTTACTCATAAATGCTTCCTAACTCAATTAAGAAAAACTATGGTTATCCATACTATATATGTCAACACATTTCACAACCTTTGATTACCTGGTCTATTCCCAAGTAGCAAGTAAAGGTTATGTCGCTTGTTAGCTGCATTACTTGGTACATAATTAAAATCAATAATCATTGGAATTACCATAGCAAAAATATATTTATGTTATCAGCAACTCTAAGACTTTGTTTGGCAAAGCTCACCAATACAAAAAGGTACTCTAGTATGTATACCCTTAATTGCATTCTCTACTTACTAGTTGTTTGCAAAATCCTCATGTTTATGGATTATCATTTAAAATTCTGCCATTTGCCATCAGCAAGCTGATGTGTTGAGACATAATTAATCTCCTTGCACTCAAGATTCAAGTGTAAACACGTCGACAATCATACGTGCGAGAGGGATTGTTTCAACATCTGCTGGACGCTAATATCTCTCTCTCTCTCTCTCTCTAACATACACACAAAAACACACACTAACGATCCTTTTGATTATCCTTGCAAAATGTGAACAAAATTGACTTTCTTATCAACCTTTACCTCCTGTGACCATTTCAGTTTCCTCAAGTGGATCCAGTCTCTCTTCCCTCAATCACGGCAGGCTGCCCGCCATTTTCACCAAACAGTTCGTAAATAAAATTTTTAGATTGTAAATAGAAACAAAATTTTTCAAAAATTTTACTTCGTACAACACTGTTTTACAATAAGACCCCAAACTTATGCAAGGATAGGTTTCAGACCCCTTCGCATAAGGGGAGGTTTTGCATAAGTTTGGCACAGTCTCTAAAAATGCTACTAAGTGCTTACTTCTAGAATATGACACTAATCATGCTCCCTAACTATTAAGCTTACTTTTATATTAAAGTTATGTAATTTCATCTAAAAGCTAGTTTAATACATTAACCTTACAAAAGAAATAAATGGTTGACGAAAAAATAGTTACAGTAATTACTATGTACTCGGATTTTATATCGTATGTAAGATGCGACCCCTTAAAAATTAGCTCCAAAATTAGGGCTTCAAAAGTCGCATGATACGCGAGTATATACAGTAATGTACAGGTTGCAAACGGTTCAAGTGCCATTTCTTGTCACGTGAGAGAGATTTTGAACATCCTATAGACTGGAATTCAGCTAAAGTCGTTTTTAGAAGTTCATCAATGCATGACAGATTGTTAGTTGAAGGTTGCCTCACTAGTTCTTTTAGTAACATGAATATGAGCAATGGTCTTTTTAAGATGTACGTATTGTTGAAAAGTTTTATTCTTGATGATTTAAAAGTTAAACGAGTAGTTAGATATTTTACAAACAGATAGTTTTGTACTGTGATTTGAAGTAACTGCATATTTCCGCTAAGTATGTCTTTTGTTTTGAACAATGTTTATTTGCATACTTAAGTAGGTTGTTGACTTTATTTGAGGCCTCATGTTGCTTTCTTGTGTAAGTTGTTTTCTTAAAATTGTTCAGTACCCTGAAGATGATTTTGGAATAAAAGTTGAAAGTCTTGGTACCTCCTTTCATTTTCACGTGAAGATCTCTTATATACTTCACCCACGGGACCACTGTGGAATTGTAAGATGTATGTGTGTGTGTGTATGTATGGTATTTATATATAATATATATTATATATATATATATATATATATATATAATATTTATATATATATACATATACATTTATTATATATATATATATATATATTATATAGATATATAGTATATATATATATATATATATATATATATAACAGGATATCATATTATATATATATATATATATATAATCCTATATATATATATATATCATATATATATATATTATATATATATATATACTTACATCTAGATCATATATATATATAGGGGGTATATATATTACTATATATAATATATATATAATATACAGGCAGTTCCCCGGTTACGGACGGGGTCTGTTCCTTGAGAAACCCCCCTGTCAAAATACCCGAAATCGGCGTTACCGACGGGGGTTTCTGTTCCTTGAGACCGCCTTCGTAACCCATGAAAACGCGTCGTAAGCCGGAACGACGTTTGGAAATATGTCTTAAACTAATAAAAAGTTATAAAAACCTTACTTGTAATCCTTTGGTTACACTACATGTTGTTTCCTGTAGTTTTATGTACAACCTGGAGTTATTTTCATAAAAAAAATGCTGGTTCTTGAAGGTAAAAACTATTGTAATCCTCTGGTGACACTACATTCTTGAAGTTTTATGTACAACCTGGAGTGATTTTGCCAAATCTTGAGGGCTACAAGAACAGTTGATTACTATTTACGTATCATATAGACTATTTAAAGTAAACGTATCTTTAAATAGGCTTATATATTAGTATCAACAAAACATTTCCTGGCATGAGTCAGAGGCTGTTTAATGAAACTAACACTTCTCTGTCCTATCTGTTCAGAAAATAAACGTTACGTCAATCCCCGAGACCATTGTTGCCAAGACGTCTCTCTCTCTCTCTCTCTCTCTCTCTCTGATCAAATTACACTGGAACCTTGACATATGATTGCCCTAATATACATATGTTTTGAGATACAACAGAAAATTTGCGAAAATATATGCTTTGATATACAACAAAATATTTGAGATACGATTTTACGATGTGATAGTTGTATAGGCGACCGATAAATGGCGTTCAGTCTGTTTGTTGGTGCTGCATCGTTAACACGTCGTTGTTTAGTTCGTTGTATTTGTGCCTATTTTTGTGTTATTTTGTCTATTTTATTATTAACCATGGGTCTCAAAGCTAAAGACAAAGCAGGTGATAAGAAAAAACCCAAGAAAATTATTTCGATGGAAGCAAAACATGAAATTATAGCAAAGCATGAACGTGGCGTTCGTATCGTCGATTTGGCAAACGAGTATAGTCGAAATCCTTCTACAATATCCACGATCATCAAGCAGAAGGAAGCTATAAAAACCTTCCAAAGGCATCACCATTATTTCTAAACTACGAACTGATTAAAGAATATAAATAAAAATTAGTGTAGCAATGTTTTTTCATTTGTGTTTATTACATAGTTATTAGTGTACATACGTAAATAAAAAGAGAGCAAATCGTTCCCTGCCACCCTTCCCTACCTCCTCCCCCTGCTGGCCTCACGTCATCTTTCGTTGTGATAAGTAAAATTCCTTTCTTTTTTTTATTGTGTGTTATTACTCGTTTATTTGTGTATAAATTGTGTATATTATATGTAATTTAGCTGTGTTTAGGTGTGGTTTCATAGTGCTAGAAAGGATTAATACATATTACATTATTTTAAATGGGAAAAAATGCTTTGAGATACAACTGTTTTGATATACGACGATGGTAACGGAACAAATTAAATTCGTATGTCAAGGTTCCAGTGTACTGGATAATGTCTCTCTTTGGATACTTCGATTTTGCCAAATCTTGAGGGCTACAAGAACAGTTGATTACTATTTACGTATCATATAGACTGATTAAAGTAAACGTTATCTTAAATAGGCTTATATTATTAGTATCAACAAAAATTTACTGGCATGAGTCAGAGGCCGTTTAACGAAACGAACACTTCTCTGTCCTTAACTCGGAGCGTCGGAAGACGCTCTCTCTCTCTCTCTCTCTCTCTCTCTCTCTATACAGTGGTCCCCCCGTATTCGCGGGGGATGCGTACCAGACCCCCCCGCGAATAGTTAGAATCCGCGAATGTTTGGAACCCCTATAAAAACGCTAAAAACAGGCTAATTTGATAGTTAAAACTTAAGAAAAACCACTAAAAATTTTCATACTTGGTTTTTTTAATAGTTTTATCACAAAAAGTGCATTTTATGATGAAATTGATAACAAAAACCAGGAATTTGTGGATATTTCTTAGAAAAATACCGCGAATGCGCGAATTTTCCATGAATAATGCAGGGAAACGTTCCTGAGAGAAATCCGCGAATCCGAAGAACGCGAATACGGGGGGTCCACTGTATATATATATATATATATATTATTGTTCAAGATTTTAGCTAGAAACAAAGAAAGAAATAATCTTTAACCCAAGTTTAATGAATCTATACGAGTTGCCCCTTCGACTTTGGAGGAATCCATTCTCTTATTTCTTTTGAAAAGCTATCCTCTTCTCCCATTGGTGCTTGGAATTACCCCCTACAGAGCGACCTCTTTAAATGGCCTGGAAAATGGCAGCCCGCTCTCAGAAGACGCTCAGAAGACCACTGGCCCCTTACCAGACGCCGCTGCCCGCCCCCCCACCCTCCTGGGCCTGCTTTTCCATGCTTTGGGAAGCCCAAGTATGTTTTTATCAGTCCATAGTGTTGCGACTTAGAGAAGGAGACACCCAGCATCATCTAAAGGTACTGTACGGGAAATTCCATTTAAACCAGGGAATTGTTTTACCTTTGTCTGTATTTCAATTCATTCTCCAAGGCAACTTGTGCAGTGTTTCATTCCCCTTCGCCATCTGGGCTCAATTCTGTAATTACTTCCCTGTGATACTAGTAATACTCCCCTAGTGAATTTAAGCCATGAAATAGTTCCTGCTGTGTAAATTTCCCAGTCATTTCATTTCCCCCCTGAGTGGCCTTTGATTGAGAGAAAACGGTGAGTAAATTTTCCCCACGTGTGCCCTGCCTTATGCCTTGCCCCCTCTACTTGCAGACAAACGCTGTGCCTGGCTGTGGTAGAACTTGGAAGTCATTCGAAGCTTGCAATTTTGCTCTGTTGTTCAATTTTCCTAATCACGTGACCGGGCTTCCCCCACGTGTTTGGGTAGACTGAGAGAAGTTCTCCTGCCCTTGTTTCCTGGACCTCTGTAAATTTACGTAAATATAGTGCTTTTAAAATTAGAGTCCAGCTTTTATGTAAATTCCTCCCTCTTCAGTAATCCTGGCCTTATGCCTGGGAAGTTTAGTTTTCAACCCTTTTTTTTTCTTGTTCAAACCCCTCGTCCTTGAGTCAAGGCCTAAATTTTCAATGTAAATGTATTTTCTGGGAGGAGACGAGGTGGAATTTTGAATAATGGCGACCTTGCCAGGATTTCGTAATAGTTAAGCTAAAAATCACAAAAGAAACGAATCTGAATTCCTTAATATTTTTTATGAGCAAGCTAAGGCAAGGTTTCCAAATTCTCCACAACAAGAATAAGGTAAATTTTATTTTATTTTCTAGTATTTGTGTAGAATTAGTTATTCTAGTTAGGGATATATAAAATCTGACTGCCTTTGTAGCGATAGAAAAGAGACCACGTGTAGGCTGATAAACCCCAGATCGAGAGAGAAATTTTAATGTTATGTGCCATTGCATGAAGAACAAGAGGTTAGGGATTAAGTTTCAAAATGAAAATATCGTGAATTGCTGGTTAATCGCGAATCCCGCGTTGTAAAGGTATTTTCAGGTGTTATTTTTTTTTTATGTGAAACAACACGCGCTAGCTCTCTCTCTCTCTCTCTCTCTCTCTCTCTCTCTCTCTCTCTCTCTCTCTCTCTCTCTCTCTCTCATGTCTAAACGGGATAGGATCTTTAAATCCCACGGCCACGTGGCTAAACCTATCCCTGCTCTATCCATAGCAAAAGATAGATGAGTCAATAAGTCAGAAAAGGGAAAACAAAGTGTTAGCGTAAAACATTCTTAACGTTAGGATAAGCAAAATTAAAGGTAAACGTTTTCTTTCCGTTATTGTCTGTGCAGAAAGTAATCAAATAAGAGCAAATACTTTTGCATCTCGAACAAAGTCAGGTTACCCCGAGCGTAGTACCAGCACGGCCTTGAAAAACAATTGTGATTACTCAGTCCAGAGCAGTCTAGACAGGCCGCATGCGTCTAAATTCTCCGGTGTTTTAAGTTCGGGGACAGGAGAGGTTTAAGTTCGCGAGAGCAAGGCGTAAAAGAACTGAGGTGGGAAAAAGAGGTTATCCTGGGTCTTCTGAGCAAAGCTAGGTTCAAGGGATTTGCGTTGGTAGCAAAGAAAAAAATATATTTTATTAATTCCCGTCTTCATCCTCGAGACGATATCTATTAAAAAATAAATGAAAGGGAGATCCCATATCCATTTTTTTTATTATCAACTGTATTTGCCATGTTTTCACGTGAGGATTCCGTGAATTCCGTGACCAGATTTATTTTATTTATTTTTTTTTACAAACCCGTAATTGCGTTGAGTTTCCGCATTTACGTTCTTTATTTCCCACGCTTTCACGTGAGGATTCTGTGAATTTTTGACCAGATTTTTTTTTTTTACAAACCCGTAATTGCATTTACGTTCTTTATATCCCACGCTTTCACGTGAATATCCATGAATTCCGTGACCAGAGTTTCCGCATTTACGTTCTTTATTTCCCACACTTTCATGTGAGGATTCCGTGAATTCCGTGACCAGATTTTTTTTACAAACTCGTAATTGCGTTGAGTTTCCACATTTACGTTCTTTATTTCCCACGCTTTCACGTGAGGATTCCGTGAATTTGCGACCAGATTTTTATTTTTTCCTTTTACCTTACAAATCCGTACGGGCGTTGAATTTCCGCCTTAAAGACATCCTTTTGCTACCTTTTCACATGAGGATTCCGTGAATTTCGTGACTAAAATTTTATTTTCCCTTTTACCATACAAATACATATTGGCGTCAAGTTTCCGCCTCCACGAAATCCTTTTGCTACCTTTTCACATGAGGATTCCTTGAATTTCCAGGGTCTTTCGTTCTATTTTACGAAATTTATTAGCGAATCCATTACCGACGTTGAGTTCTCCGCTGAACTGTAAATTACAGAGATTCTACGGCGTGAGTTTTCCGCCGTGCTATTCTAGTAGTAACTGTGTTTGCAGGGATTTACGGACATCTTGCCAAGTCTGCGTCGAGCATTTCCGCATACCTCTGGTGACATTTGCTAATTTTGCAACCACTTTCCACCCTATTATTCTCAGGCTAGTATACTAGCGTTTTACGGCCGATGAGATGGCCAGTAACGCAGCACTGGAGGAGGCTAAGGCCTTCACAGAAGCTGGACGAGACCTGGGGCTGGAGAGCACAAAGCTAATCATTTGGGTGAATGATACGCTGAAGGAAGCAGCCCAAGAAAGAGCAGCTGAAAGGGCATTCCAAGCGGCTGAGAGAGAAGCGCAAGAACGAAGAGAAGCGGCTGAAAGTGAATTTCAAGCTGCTGAAAGAGAGAAAGAAAGGGCACATGAACTGGCTATGGTAGTCCAGAGTGCCACCCTGTCACCCCTGAGTCCCATGCCTCCTGTGCCCTCTCACCTCCACAGCATGGGCGACCTCATTAGGGCTTGGGATGATAATGAACCCGACACCTGGCTCGATCATGTCGAGCAGGTGTTCGGGAACTTCAATCCAACCATTCAGGAAGTGGCCCTCCTCCTTGGCAAGCATCTCGCTGGCAAAGGGCGGACTGCATTCAAGGCCCTTCCCCTGAATGAGCGACACGATCTCGCCCTCGTCCGAGAGGCAATCCTTGGGGCTTACAAATTGACCCCAGACCGGTGGAGGCGAAAATGTAGGACTATGTCCAAGGAGGCTAACCAGACGTGGACAGACTGGGCAGCCAAGAAGACACCAGCACTCCGTAGGTAGACAAAGGCCTCCAATGCAACCTCTGTTGAGGAGGTCTTAGAACTCTTTCAATTAGAAGACTTTCTTGCCTACGCCCCCCCTGATCTTGCCACCCACTTGGTGGACTAGGCCCCTAAGACTCTTGTGGAGTGCTGTAAATGGGCAGATGCCTATGACACCCACCATCCAGTGCAGAGTTCCTTAAAAAAGAAAATACGTCCTGCTCTCCCCCTCACTCCTGCTGCCACCTCTCAGCCTACCAAGCGCCCCAATAACCTTCCTTGGAAACCTGTGTTGGTGGGGGCATTGCAAAACAAACCAGGCCAACCCACCACCGAGCAGTGCCTCTCAAAGGTAGATACTCCTCAGCACGCTTCTGCCACTCCTCCAAATGGACTACCCAATCATAATAACAAAAACAATGGCCATTGGAAAAGAAACAACAGGCCCAGGCCTGATTTTAGCAAAAGTTTCTGTGACACATGCAGAGTCCATGGGCGGGATGCCCCAAAAAAGCTCCTGTTTCAGCCATTGCTATGGCCGTGACAAATCCATCCACTCTAGGCCCCCTGCTCAGGGCCCCATATTTATTGCACCTCCAAGAGGTTGCTATCCTACCCACCAGGTCCGAGCTTTCGACGACACTGGTGCGCAAGTCTCCATCATCCGAGAGGATAAAATTCCTTACGGAGCTAAGGTTGATAGGCATCAGTTTGTGACAATAGAGAGCCTCAACCATGTCAAAATGTTCCTACCTACTGTCCGGTTGAGAGTCACACGACCTCACTGTTCGAAGATATGTACCATGGCAGTAGCAAACTATATACCAGGAGGTTATGATGTCCTGCTAGGACAAGATTTTAAGTCTCCTAACTTTATACCGTATCAGGGCCACCGCCCTCACATAGCTACCAAGGACTACCTCTGCACAGCCAGTAGTGCCACTTGAACGTGCCAGGCAGTGCCAGGCTCCATCTCTCATGGATGTTGAGCCACGTTCGAGTCCTTCCACTGAGTCAGAAACGGCCTTAGTGCCAGTGCCAGGGCCAGACTCGAGTCTTCCTTCTGGAGCTCTAAGTCCCAGTCTCTCTCCCTCTGCTGCCTTGGGCCAACTACCCATGCCGGCAGCCAAGGAAGAGCCAATTCCAATAGGAATCCTCCAGGACACTCATGAACATAGTGGACATTCCACCAATGGTGCGGCCTCGCAGGCCGCCCCGGAGTCAGTCCTCCCCATGGGTAAGCCCATCCCGAATACCATTACCTCATCGAATCCCCCTCCGTCAGCAGCGAACCGGTCCCGGAGTAATGACTGCTGAATCCTATTTGGCCGAAGAACTCGGGGAACCGAGCCATGCAGCATTAGGCACGGGGACGAGTGCCAAGGCTCCAGTTGTCGCAGCAGCTGGAGCAGATGCCCCTTCGGAATCTTCAAA
>NC_061089.1:74732256-74824522 GCF_015104395.2 Macrobrachium nipponense
CTACACTTCGTCAGTTTGTAACAATGTTGGATGAAAATGTTCAGCTAAAGGAAGGAAGGCAGTAGATCCACAAAAAGGAAACTCTTAGACAAACTGCAAGGACTGTCTCCACCCCAAAGTTAGTTTATAAATACTTTTAGGCTATGGTATCTAACCTCTGGATACATGCATTGTTGAAATCATCAAGTGTGAAGGAACACCTGTCAATTTTTATACATGCCTAAAGATGGTAAAAGAAGCACAAATGATAGGAGAATATTTAACAGCAAAATCAAGTTGTATAATACAATCAAGAATGAACAATATCAGTGTGTTACAAGACATACCGACAATGTTCATTCTTTCATCTTTCTTTTTTCTCATCACTTACCTTACATTGGTGATATAAAAAACGTCCCATATCCCATGGTCCATCTGTAACAACAGCAAAAGTTTTCATGTCTACCTTCAATTTGTGTTCTTTCAGCCACACCTCAAATTTCTGTAGAACTTCTGGAAACTCTGGTGCAAAATTTACCTGCTCCTGTTGAAATGAAAATTAACTTTTACTTCCAAGAGAAAATGAATAAAATATTCTATTAGATCATTTTGATTATATTCAATTCAATTTAGACAAAATTAGTCCAGTCCCATCAAATTTATGACAGCAGAAAGATTAAACTGTATAATCTCGCAATGGATGTTATAAATAAATATTTCTAATTAAAAGACAGTGTCTGTTGGCAGGCAACCACAGGTTTAGAATAACTAGCTTTACTGACCTGAGATAGATGGCTAAGAAACTAATTAGCAGGGCATGATTAAAGGAATCTAGGAACAGGATGATCCTTAGAATTGTGCCTGACTCAGGAAAATAAAGTCTAATTATACTCGGTTTTTTTCCATCTGTCCACCCGTCTGTGGTGTTTGTGTATGGTACCACTGCATCCCGGGCTTTAGATAGTTACATTCAGCTTACATTCAACAATAGTAATAATATTCTATTTTGAATATTAACGGTGTAACTCGATTACAGTAAATTATTAAAACACTTTTCAGTTGCAAATGTACACCCAGATATCCTTTTATTTACCTAAAACTTACACATAGTGTAACTATCTAAAGCTCGGGACGCAGTGTTACCATACGTAAACACCACTGGCAGGTGGACAGATGGAAAAAAACAGAGTACTACAGTGCTTTGTATAGATTTATCAGATGTGATAGCTCTTTGCCTTGAGAAATCTTCCATCATTAGCATTTATCTTCTGTATCCATCCTGACATGCTCAGCTCATTAAATATATACTGTATTTCTTTTACATTTGAACATTACAGTGATGGACAACTTTCACTTGTGTTTTCTTTATGGACACTACACAATAGTATTTTATAATTAGCTTTAAAGGTCTATGCTACACTTATTTCTGCTTTATATGCTTCATGTTTCTATTATGCTGTCCAGCATCTATAACTTCACCTTACTTAATTGTTCACCTCTCATTTAAGAACAAATCTTTGGAGAAGCCCACGAATCTAGATATAGGATTTCATAGTCTTATTAAACTAATTAATAATAACTACCTAAAAACTTTTAACCACTGTTACATAGGCGTGCCTTCTTGTAATCTAGTTCTTTCTTCCAAATGTCATTACGTGTCCCTACAAATCTAAAGAATTACACTTGCAATAGCTGCGTTGAAAAAATTCACCATGCCTATTTTCAATAGGCTCATAAAGACATTGCGCAGTGTATGGAATTGAAAACCCTCTCCTAATGGCCTTTGTTAATTGCAAGGAGGCATTTGGGAACATCCACATATCAACATTTTGTTCTTGTGTCACTTGTATACTCAATAAAATGTAAAATTAACTGAAATTATCCATGAATGATTTAGATACAAAGTTCATGTTGAGTGAGTCTTGTCAAATTACAGGTACTCCTCATTTAATGACATACTTGTTTTACGACAACTCGAAGTTACGACAACATGAAGAGAGAGACAGAAAAAAACCCATAAAATGAAAATAAAAACACTGCCAATGGTGGCCAAGAGAGAGGCTATTCAGTGCTAATAATCTAGCCTAGCTTAGGTTCTGAAAACCTTGAAATCTATGGCTAAATCAATAAATAATGCTTTGAAATCCTTTGTAAAAAAAAAAAAAAAGCTATAAAGTTGAGCCTATTAGAGCCTATTAAAGTCGGCATTCTGTGGTCTGGGAACTCCCATGGTAGGCTTGATTCAGCCGCCATTAGTTCGTTGCACCACCGAACGGGTGGCACCACGTTTGTTTGCAACTTCAAGACAGCAAAAATTATGCCATATCTCCTTTGTTTTAGTGAGAATAATTCTTAGTAATGAAAAGAAAATGTGTGAAGTCAAACATGTTTTTTATATTAACTTGAAAATAAATATATTTTTTAAAATATTCCACTTGAGAAGTCTCTACCACATCAATCCTTGTACGTAATCAAAACAATGAGACATTTGGCATACACGAATTCCTTACTCTTAGTATGCTTGAAAGACTTACGTACATGTGATACAGTTTAATCATTTCTTCTATACAGCTGTGTATTTACATAAGTATTCAATATGTCACCCATGAGATCAGATAATACTAGAGGTAAGAAGTGCAAGCATAAATCTTTAAATCTTTATCGATGCTGGAAAATGTTATTCCTTTAGTGAATAGTTTAGTGTTCACTTTCCTCAATAAATGGTGTTGTGCTTTGTTTATGTTTTGACGGCGACATTCAAATGCAGTTTAGTGTTCACTTTCTTCAATAAATGGTGTTATGCTTTGTTTATGTTTTGACGGCACATTCAAATGCCCCATGATTACCAAAATTCATTAATTTTTTTAATCTCGCAACCCTCTACAATAAAAATAAATGATGAAGAAACTAATAGCGATAATTATGAAATACCAAATTTAGAATATGAAAGCGACTGCTAAATAATGTTCAGATTCTGAGTAAAAGTTTAGCACTCTATTGACTTAGTATTGTATTGACTTACTAGTAGGCTAACTCGGGAATGTAGGCTAAATGTGTTAAATAAGATGTATTATTTTAAAGAAAATTATACATTATGAAGTTATAAAATGATCAAGTTAAAATATATGAGTAATAAAATTATAAAAAGCATTGTCAGAACTTTGACAAGAAGTAGACTATGTTGGAAACTAGTTCTGTGTATATATATATATATGACTGAAAATTGATGCTAATAGTCAAAATAAAGAGAATAACACATTTAACAACGTGGTCGCTGAAACGGAACGCCATCGTTAAATGAGGAGTACCTATAATATGCAGTAAAAAGTGGGGTGCTACTGGGTCATGTTATGTCACCTTTATTGTATTGTTGGAAATAGAAGAGATGGTTTTGACTAGAGTAATTATTTAAACATGACAGCAAATCATGATGCTCTAATATGCAAACCATCAAACTTATACAGGCAGTCCCTGGTTATCGGCAGGGGTTTCGTTCTCTGCAGGTTGCTGATAAACGAAAACACCATAAAACCGCATCGCCATTAACTGTGTCCACTAATAACCAGGGACTGCCTGTATATTACATACAATGTAATGTATATTACATACATAATGTAAGTTTTGTAAATTATAAAGGTGTTATAAGTAATAGTTATGGAATTAGGACCTTTTTATTTCACTCATGTATTATGACTGTCGTACCAATTCATGATGAATTGTCATACTCACTTTCTTGCAGAAAGTGGCAACTTTCATATGTTAGATTGGGGTTCTTTAATTAGGTTAAGGTTTTGAAATATGAGAGGGGAAAATTTAGGAGAGGTTTAAAGGAACTATAGTATTTAGTTATGCCAAGTTGGGCATAAGATGATAAGTTTATCAGATACGTTTTTTTTTTTCCTTCAGTGGCTGGGACTGTGTTGGGATTCTTTTCACAGCCTGTTGTCTCTCCCAATCATACTCAAAACAGAATAAGGAAAGTCCTAAAAATGTGCCTTGTGCAGCCCAGTTTCAAACCAGCAATTAGAATGTATGACAGGCCCGTTGCAATTGGCATCAAATCATACAAGTATTCTCCTACTTACGATGTGGTTAGGTTCCAAAAAAAAACCATTGTTTGTTGGAAAAATTGTATCTCGAATATAGCCTAGCCTACACTAGGGTAATCGGTACCCTCTTTACAATAAGGTAGCTTAGCCTACACTACACTAAACAGTATACTTTATGCATATAGGGCATAGTTATTATTAATTTCAGTAAATTCTCTTGGTTCAATGCATATTGGCTTATGATAACTCGGTACAAAGAGAAATTGAATAACATTAACAAGTTAGCTTAGCATATACGATGATGGTGATGATGATACCATGGTATATCGTATATATACGAATACAATAGCCTAGCCTACAGTATACTCTGTACTACATAAACGGTATAGTTATATTAATATAGGCCAATTCTGGAGGTTCAATGCATTCTGACTATGATATATCAGTAGAAAAAAAGATGGGACACGAAACGGGATTCAGATTCGGACTGACGTTGGCATAATTGAGCAATGTCAGGCTGCTGACGGCTACATATAATTATGCAATAAAAAGATAATGAATATGCATCTTTTCCATGCATCTTTTAAAAAGTTATACATTACTGTATCCAATAATATTGTATGTATTCTCATATTATTGTATTATAAAATACTAACAAAACGGTCAATGTTTTGGTTTGGAAATCAGTTGATGGTAAATACGAGTTTACTTCACCATATTGAACTCGATTCGGAGCGAATTGTCTTGCTTCTAATTAGCATAAAAGAATATCTAGACTTTACTTATATGAGACAAGGTCACTTTTCATTATACGATGTGTTTGTAAGTCGAAATATGAATTTAATGCATCTTGTTGCGAACTACATTTTTTTTTTTTTAACAGATTACGTTATGGGCATGTTTATTGTGAAAAAAAATTGTGATTCTGTTCGCTTTTTTCACTTGATTTCATCATAGTATGAGCTTTACCGTTACTTTAACGTTAACTATCTTTTATCGGCATGAAAACAACAGTAAAATGTGTTCTTTCAAGATCTGAAGTTTTGATTAAAATGATTCTCAATTTTATCTACGGTTGTGTTTGAAAAGTGTTCTCAGCTTCAGCTACAACTTGGTTTAAATTTAACAATATGTTTCCTTGCTGATCTTTGATCTACAGCGAACAAAGTTACTATTACATAAAAATATATCAGTCCTATTCTACATAACTTATTCATAACATAACTACAGTAATAGTTTACTACGGTACAATGGTTAAAATACACGCCAAATGGATGTTGTTATCCAATTTGGTTGTACTTAGCTTAGCAAAACATTGTTTCTCATTCTGTTGTTCATGGCTATAGTTCACATTTATGCAACGAGTACAACGTTAAAACAATACTTTCATCATTCTCTTTTGTTGTTTTTCTTTAACTTACTTAACTAGAAGACGGGATAAAGTTAGACTATTGTAATTTGGTCTCTCTCGCTCCCGATTGTACGCTACTGCCTGCACGTGTTATGAGTGAAATTTAAATATATTTTCAAAATATTGTCGTGTCAGTATTAATTGCTAACCCTGTTGTAAAATCGGATTATCAAAACTTGAACACTACTTGTAGATCCAATACTCAGATTGCAACAAAAGAATGTGAACAAATTCTGGCTATCACATGCATGAAACAAGATGTAAGACTAACTTCATCAATATATTCAAAATGTTGGGAGATACTATGGCCTTGGTCCCGGAAAGAATCTCTGGTGAAACAGGTCACCCCGATGCCCCAGTCTGTAGGGGTGACAACACCACACACACAGATGTCTCCTTGTCAGGTTGGGAGGACATTGGGAGGATTGCCAGGTGGCAGAACTTCACCTTAAAACCATAAGTTTGCATTTAGCTTCTTGTTCTTAGTTACCAACCTTAAGGTATTTGAAACAGAAAGTGGGGTCTTAAAACTTTGGCTTGACCCTAGACCAGATATGTTTTTGGGTTGTTGGAATTAAAATTTGAGAGCTTTTCATCACCTGTCATTTATTTTGTAAGGCTCCTTGAGGACAAGACAGCGACTACACTATTAAAAAACAGGTTTTGACGTAGGAAAAACCTATTTTTGGTAGTCGCTGTTGAGCCCTCAAAACCATCCCACTTTGCTGACGAAAAGGCATAGGATTTAGGTAAGAGATCATCCTGCATTGACAAATAAAAGTAATGGCATCTTGGTCCATTTCTGGTTGCATGCAAACAATATGATGGCGCATATGCGCATAGCCACTTTTTCTTCTTGCAGGTTTTTGATGTAGGTAAAATGTGTTCAGCATTTGCAGAGGATAAGAGAAAGTGCCCTCTTATCCTGAGTCCATTTATACTCCATCATGTGTTATAGCTTTCTCTTATCTTCAGTCCATTTATGCTCCATCTTTGACAATAGTCACCATGGAAGGGTTACTCCTTGAGGGCTCAACAACGACTACCAAACATAGGCTTTTCCTAAATCAAGACCTGTTTTTCATGGCTGAATAAAAAGAAAAATTAAATACTGTCACTCACCTGAGTAATTCCAGTTAGATTTGTGCAGAATGTAGTAAGTTTTGGATTAATCACAGGACGTACATATGAATGGAATTTGGAAACAATCTTCTTTTTTTTGGTAGATACCAGCACTGCAGGAAACTCGATTATTTCATGTCTGTCCAAAAGGCAAAACATAATTAGCATTTTTTAAATGGTGAAAACTAATAGCAATCTGTCAGCTTCTCCTGAGTTTTATTTTCTTTCCTCTTACCTATCTAGTGATGGAAAAAAAATTAACTCTAAAATGAGCTTTATTTAGGAGTCTGGGGTGTCCATTTATGAGCCACTATACTTTTGTCTTTTCCTGACTCCAATAATAAACTTTTAGTGGAGTAGGTAAAATGGACTGCAGAGACATACCTAACACAAATGACTGATTGTCAGAGCACCGCCATAATGGAAGCCCAATACGTATACAGATAGTAAATACCATATACAACAACAAGTACATACATGCTATTTTCTCTGCCTCTGATATTTCTTGATACCATCCCCTTCTGGCTTGTCTAAATCAACTTTTGCTAAATAATACCCATTCCTGACCATCTTGTCCATGTCACTTTATGTGATTATAGAATAGAATACATATCTAAATTGTATTTCTTGTTGACCTATGAGAAATGGTTGGAAGAATGAATGAATAATTAATAATTACCTGGCATCGTGACTACCAGGATCATTGACGCAAAATGAAACCATTTGGACAACCAATTTGGGGAAAACACACACACACAATTCATAAAAAAAAACTCTTAAAATTCCACATCAGTGATTGTACTACAGCTATCGCAAAGCCGCTACATACACACTAAACAACACCAAAGTTAAATTATTATTATTATAAAAATAATTCAACCAGACCACTGAGCTGACTTTCAGTTCTCGTAGGGCTGGCCAAAAGGATTAGATAAAATGCAAGGTCTAGGCCAAAGGCCAGGAACTAGGACCAAACAGGTCATGTAGTATAATAAACAATAAATTAAAATTAAATAAAAAAAACTGCACATAGGCAGAGGCTTTCACACTAGAACACAAACAGGCAATAAATACATTTACTCATATTTCCAGACATACATACTAATAAACCAAAGCTAAAAACTATACACATACACACACACACATATATAAACAAAAGCAAAATACCTAAATTTCTTTAAAAACACCAACTTCTTTTAAAAACTCAATAACACATTCATAAATATACTGCGCTTCTTCACCCAATATCTTTGCCAAACTGTAATTACCATCTCTATCTCTTTTGTCTTTAAAGTGCTGCTCTCTCCGTTCCTGATGACTAGGACATTCAACTAGCAAATGCTTAAGTCATCAGGACAAGGCAGTCATCACAGTATGGTTGATATTCACCCGTTACTTCCCATTTCCTAGGCATAGATTTATATTTCCAGGGGTGTGTATGTGTGGCAAACTCTTTCATTTTATTTGGTCATACTTCAATCCATCGCTGTTCCCATAATCTTGCAATGAACTTTGATATACGAGGAAAAAAAGTCTCTATATGGTACAGCAATTGGTCTTGGTATCAGATTGGTTGCTGCTGATTAGCTAGTTGGACTGCTTTTTCATTTCCATATATATTTATGTGTGCCGGGACCCAGCAAAAACCTAGTAATCCCTCTACACTGATGCAGAAATACCCACTGTGAGATTTCCAATGTAATTGGATGATCAGTATTGAAAATTTCTAGTGCCTGTAATGCACTTTTGGAATCACAAAAGATGGTGATATTAGTAGAATTCTGGAGGGTTGCAATATGTTCCAATGCTGTTAAAATTCCATACAGTTCTGCTGTGAAGTTCGATGCTACTATGGGTAGTGCTCCTCTGTGGCTAAAATCATCACTAAAAACTCCATATCCGATCCCATCATCAGTCTTGGAGTCATCAGTAAAAACAAATGTAGAGCCTGAGTGCTCTGCAGTATGTTCTAAAAATAATGCTCTGATTTCTGTATCTGATTTCTCTCTCTTAATACCTTTAAAATATTTACAAAATTTAATTACAGGTAATTTCCACGTGGGGGTAATTGGTAAATTAACTGGCCATACAGGATTTCTTAACATGTTCATTGTTTCCAAGACCTTTTTTACTCTAAAACTAAAAGGCTTAGGAAACCTTGGATGATTTTCATAAAAGTTGTTGAAAGAAATTCTATTTGCTGCTTCAAGGGCTTTAGAGTTGGGGATTCTCTGAACCCTAACCCAATACCTGATAATTGATGACTGGCAATATAACTCGAGTGGGATTTCTCACACATCATTTAATAAACTTAAGATGGGAGCGGATCAGAAGGCACCTGTTCCCAAGCGTATACCAGCATGATGTACTGAATCTAGGATAGCAAGATGATTTGATGATGCAGAAGAATATATTAAGCGATTTGTGCAGTTTTATAACTGTCTGCCTGTCTGCACCCCAGTTAGTATTAGATAATACTTTCAAAATACTTACAGCCTCAAGGCATTTGGTCTTAATATGTTTCAGATGGGGAAGCCAATTGAGTTTTCTGTCGAATATGAGGCCTAAGAAGTGTACCTCTTCAACACAGGGTATTCTGTGGTTATACAGATAAGGGTCTGGGTTGGGGTGTACTCCTTGAATGGGGCAAAAATGCATGACAGTAGCCTTACTGGCTGATATTTTAAATCCTTGCTGTTCTGCCCAGTTTACTATCTTATTTATTGTCAATTGTAATTTCCTTTCTGCAAAAGACATTCATGATGCAGCAACAGATATTGAAAGATCATCTACGAATAGGGTACTCAATACATCCTTGGGTATAACAGATGCGACACCATTTATTGCTAACACAAAAAGTGTGACACTAAGTACACACCCTTGGGGGGCACCCTCTTCTTGGCATCTGCTATCTGATAATGTGCTGCCCACTTTAACTTGAAAATATCTACATTTCAAGAATGCTTTAATGAATAGAGGCATTTTTCCTTGCAGACCATAGGTATGAATTGTCTTAAGAATCTCATGCCTCCAAGCAGTACCATAAGCTTTCTCAATATATAACAAAAAAGTTATATGGTGCTGCTTGGAGGCAAATACTTCACATATGGAGGTTTCCAGCTGCAGTAGGACATCTACTGCTGAGTGCATTTTTCCAAATCCACATTGAGAGGGTGAGAAAATATTACACTCCAAATACCAGACAAATCTTGTACTCACCAATTTTCCCTTACCTTGCATAAACAGCAAGTTAGTGCTATTGGTCAATAGCCAGCCACTGAAAAAGGGTCTTTACCTGGTTTGACAAAAGGTAAAACAAAAGCCAATTCCCATATGGCTGGGTAGCTACTTTCATGCCATAATCTATTAATTATACTTATTATAAAGTTTTTTGTATTTTTTGAAATATGCCTAAACATTTCAAAGGGAATTTCATCTGGACCAGGGGCAGTGTTAGTGCTGCTGGCTTGGGCAGCATCAAATTCCCTTTAGGTAAAGGGTATATGGCTCAACCCTATCTGTGGAAAAGTCTAATAGCAGTTGTTCTTCTCTTCTTCTATATTGATATCCAGGGGAACTATCAGATTTTTTTTAAACTTGAGCAAAATGATCAGTGAGTTTATCACTTATATCTTTTGTGTTGGTGATGAGTTTGTTAATAACTTTAAGTACTGGGGGATGATTAGGAGTAAATTTCACACCAATCTTTTTTTTCATTTTCTTCCATATACTACAGATAAGTGTTCGGCGGTTAATGGAGGATACAAGTGATGCCCATGACTGCCTTCTGGCAGTTTTCATTGCCTTTCGAAAACACGCTCTATTCTGTTTATATATTATCATATTGGCTATGGTTAGGTGTCTACAATAACGTGTAAGTGATGTTCTTGTAACAGTCTGAGCTCTGCCTGCTGTATGGAATGTCCCATTTTATAAATTGATTGCATCATCTACTGTTGGGAAGTCATTTGCATCACTTTCTATTTCACTGAGCTCTTTAAATTTGTTCCAGTCTGCTTTTTCAATATTCCACCATGGAGATCTTTGAACTGGTGGATCATCATTGGAATTTATTAGTATGGGAACATGGTCACTGCTTTGCCAGTCATCATATTGTAAGGTCTAAGCATGAGACTGTACCTGTCTGGATATGATAATGAGTGGGTTATCCACTATTTAAAATTCTTAAATCTTCATTTTCTATTATGGAAGCTATAATATTCCCTTTTAGATTTGATGTCACATCTCCCCATAAAGGATGTCTGCCATTTAAGTCTCCCATGAGAAGCAATGGTAGCGGAAGCTGATGAAGTAAACCAATTAGCTCTTCTCGAGTGATGGGATTGTTTGGTGGAAGATAAAGGGAACAGTGTGTGTATTTTTGTCCTAAGTGAATTTGGACCGCAACAGCCTGTAAAGGTGTATTTAGTGGGATTGGAAAATGAGGAAGATCCCTGCAAACATATACTATAAGGCAATCTCCATGTCTTCCCACTTCCAAATTATATTGTGTTCTATATGATATATAGTCTCTCAGGCAGGGTGTGTGGAAATCAAGCATTATTTCTTGTAAACATACAGCAATTGGGGAGTATTCATAGAGTAAGACTTCAAGTTCCTCATATTTTGCACGGAGTCCCAGTCAATTCCATTGTAAAATTCAAGAGAATGTGTTGGAGGGTAGTTCTCTTTTCAAGGTCATTTTTTAATGCTTAGTGGATGGGAAGCTTTGCTTGTAGTTTTGGATAACGAGTGTTTTTCTTCGCCAGCTTGCTGGTTGAATTTCATTTTATCCTTTGTTGGAGTTAATGGAAGAGAGGATGAGGGTGTTCTTACTCTCTTCATTTGTTCTTTTTCCTCTAATTCCATAAATCAGGCCGAGATTCTGCCTGAGATAATACGAAAGGAGGAGTAGAGGAAGGTTTGAGGGCAATATCCAGTTTATTACATAGAATGTTTTTAATATCTGTCTTGGTCGTTTGTGCTCTAATTTACTAGGCTGAGCACTTGGCCCAGTGTGTTGGGCCACAGGAGTAGAAGCATCCTCCATTGAGGATGAGGAACGATCAGCAGATAGGAGTGGAGCCCTAGCGGTGGAATGTTGGACCACAGGGGCACGGGCATCCTTCATTGAGGATGAGGAAGGAGTAACGGACTGAAGTGGAGCCCTCATGGTAGTAAGAGCTTTAGAATAACGCTTGGCTCTTCCCAAGAGTCGTTTTGCATGCCCAATACTGATGTGCTTTCTATGCTTTATTAACTGCCGCTGTTTCAACTTTAAATTCTTCACACATTTTATCAACTGATTTGTGGTCTAGCTGACAATTAATACATTCAGGTATATCTGAGCATGGGCCATGTTCTAGGGCAGAGCAATTATCACACATTATTTTTACAAACTTTTGATGGATGTCCAAATTTAAAACAATTAAAACACTAATGCTTTTGGATGAAAAGGTCTAACTTGCACTCTTTCATTTTCTATTGTTATATTACTGTCTTCAAAAGTAAAAATCATCATATTGCCATTTGGGACCTTTTTCACTTTCCATACAGTTGGTGGACACATATCTAAAATTTCTATTCGGTAAACTCGTACAAGTCTTTATAAAAAACAATACCTCTTCCATAGCTAAAATTTAGGTGAGGACTAATTTTCTCTATATCATTGTTTTCAACTTTCATCATCTGTCTGCTTTGTATTTGACTGATTATGAAGATGGTGTACAAAATAGGAAATATTAAGCGGTAATAAAATGTAATTCTAATGAAAAATAGTCTTCATTCAAAATATATGAATAACATTATCAAATATCAATGCTTGTTATAATCAAAATTAACACTTTCTCTGTCACACCCAATATTGCAACATGTAGAAAATTTCAATCACCAGACAAAATGCTGTATCATTTTTGTATATCAAATACATTCATTAATTATATACAAGGTAAATAGAATATATGAATATTGTACAATACTATTGTGAAAAAAAATTAGAGCTGAGGCAAATCTATATTGGACCCTTGACCAAGGCACTGTGGTTTTTTATACGCCAGTTAATTACATAGGCAGTTTTAAATGAACCACATGTAAGTTTACAAATTATACATGCCTAAATTTCTAAAGCATAGTACATCCATACAGAGGGTATTTCACTGGAGGTGGTTTTAGAACTGCAACTTTTGAAAAAGTTCAAGGACATACTCTTGAATTCGAAACTACATTTACAATTGATAACTATTCTTCTTCATCTGACTCATCACATAACTCTGCTTCACTATCAATGTCACTTTCCTCATAAGGAACTTTTTCAGTTTGATCATTGAAACAGTCAGGAACCATGGGACCTATAAACCAATTCAGCATATACTAGTATTTTCCATTTTCTAGTCCACTCATTACAAAGTGGATCAAGGTGATTAGTGTTTCTTTCATCTGATGATTTCCACATGTTGGCAATGAAGTTTGCACAAGGATATGCTGCTTGAAGGTTGCTTGGTATAGGGGAAGCATAGATGGCCACATTCCTTTGATATTTTTCAAAGGAGTGTTAGAGTCTTTAAACTGATACTTCACAGAGAATATGCTGAAGCAAGTTGTATCAACGTCTTTAGTTTTGTTTCGGCCATACAAAACACACACAAACTCTTCCAGAACAAGGTGTGTATCTTCATTGTTGAGGAGCCAAGTTCTCCAAATGCTTTTCAGAACCTTGGATAATTCTCTACAATATCTAATAGATTTACTTCCCTTTACCCTAAATGAACGAGAATAGTTGCAGCCAGTGAAGGCATGGAAACCTGGTAATGCTTGACAAAGTTCTCTTCCTAGTGTCTGCCAGCAATGTTACATCAATATATACCTCCGACTGTTGTTTAAATTTCTGATGTCGGTATAAATTGCAAGTCAATTATTCAAACTGGTATGATACAAAAGAATCACCAGTACACTGGTGTCATTTGCTCTTACACTGATGATGTGGTTGGAGTTTTGGCTGTGAATATGCTTAACATGCTGCATCACCCTTGTATCAGCTTCAATGTGGGAACTCACAAGTGGCTTATACTCTTTCCTTGTCATGTGTCCATCCTCAGCAAAATACAGGAAGCACTGTAAATAGTTTCTTATTTGCCAGTATATAACAATACTGATCATCACACCACTGCTTAGCTAGGAAGCAAGGAAGGGAGATTTTGAAGGAAGAGGATGACAAGGCTGCAGAGAAATTCCTTGGCCTAGTCTGCTCACCACCAGTGATGTTCAAACCAGCTATTAAACTACAATCACTGGAAACTTTGGTACACTTGTCTTATTCTAGCCCCTTAATACAAAAGCTTTCGAACCCTGTGCTGGGTTCATCTTCAGTCTGATTAAAAACTTCAATACAAGTTAATAGGTGAACTCTGTTTTGAGGGCTGGAACAATGGATGACCGCGATGTTTTCTTTTCTCCAACTGTCCAAATACTAGCAGGTAAAAATGATCAATTGCCCAACTAGGTGACTGCGCTTCTTCTGTTTATGTTTCTCATGCCCAGTCTGCTAGATCTCACCGGTAGTTGTGCTTGTGTGTGCATTCCTTCGTCCACTGACAAATGTTTCTTCATATGGGTTGCATGATATCTGTAACGGCAGAGGAGAGGCAGTGGCAGCATTGTAAACAAGTTGTTTGTTAACAAGGACCCAATTGTTAATTTTTATATTGTAAAGAACTTTGTGAAAAATGTTAATGTTAGGACAGGCATTCCTTCGTCCACTGACAAATGTTTCTTCATATGGTTGCATGATATCTGTAACGGCAGAGGAGAGGCAGTGGCAGCATTGTATACAAGTTGTTTGTTAACAAGGACCCAATTGTTAATTTTTATATTGTAAAGAACTTTGTGAAAAATGTTAATGTTAGGACAGGCATTCCTTCGTCCACTGACAAATGTTTCTTCATATGGGTTGCATGATATCTGTAACGGCAGAGGAGAGGCAGTGGCAGCATTGTAAACAAGTTGTTTGTTAACAAGGACCCAATTGTTAATTTTTATATTGTAAAGAACTTTGTGAAAAATGTTAATGTTAGGACAGGCTCTGTTTTCCTCCCAGAAGGAACGAAGCTTGGCCCCAAGTGGTGCATAGAGGACATGGCTCTCATTGCGAGAAGCTGACTTTGAGGATGACTTCTTGATTGCTCTTGAGGTGAACCTAACTGTGCCCCTGGGATAGAACTGTGACCTGTCTGATTCATATGGGTTGCATGAAATCTGTAACGGCAGAGGAGAGGCAGCAGCAGCATCGGATGAAGGAAAACAGAGCCTGTCCTAACATTAAAGTTCTCCACAAAGTTCTTTACAATATAAAAATTAACAATCGGGTCCTCGTTAACAAACAACTTGTTTCCAATGCTGCCACTGCCTCTCCTCTGCTGTTACAGATATCATGCAATCCATATGAACCAGAAACACTGCAGCAGACGAAGGAATGCACGCACAAGCACAACTACCGGTGACAAGTGCCAAAGACATCAGTCCGTCCTTGTGTCTATCGGTCAAGGAGATTGGACTGTCTCATTGGACATGCAAGACACATACTTCCACGTTCCCATCAATGCAGATTCAAGAAAGTATCTCAGATTCATGCATCAAGATCAAGTACTTCAGCTCAGGGCACTGTTTTGGCCTCTCAAATGCCCCCCCACATGTATTCACTTGGGTGCTCGGTCCCCTCGCAGATTGGCACATCTGGCAGGAGTCAAGATTTTGCTCTACTTGGATGAATGGCTTCTTCGCTCCCCTACGAAGGAGATCTGCAAGGAAAACTAAGAGAAAACTCTACGTTTAACACAGTAACTAGGTTTGTTACTGAACCTGCAAAAGTCTCAACTGAATCCCACTCAGAGTAATCTTTATTTGGGGATTCACATCAACTCACACTTTTTGGGATTCTCTCTTCCCCAAAAGGGTGAAGAACTGTTACAGAAAACCAGTCAATTCCTCTCCCTTCGCTCTTGCTCTGCCACGCACTGGATGAACCTTCTACACACTCTAGCCTTGATGGAACAACTTACGAGGCTCGGGAGACTCCATATGAGACCGCTGCAATTTTACCTGAGAGCCTGCTGGGATCAGAAAGTACACAAAGACCATCATTTCTTTCCCATCACTCCAGAAATAAAGGAGGACTGGAATCAGATAAAACTGATCACTTGCTTCATTCATGGCCAATATAACAAATTTTTAAATAAATTTGTATTTTTCATAGCTAACAAACTTTCAGTCTTAACAATAGGATAATTCTCCTAGCGCCAGCTGGAACGAAAAATGTTAAAATCAATTTGTATTTTTCATAGCTAACAAATTTTCGGTCTTAACAATATGTTCATTCTCCTAGCGCCAGCTTGAAACTGGTTAAAAACTATCAAAGATTGTAAAGCATGGAATCTTTGGCATCTGGCAATTCATGCATATATGAGATAGATGTTGGTCACTGACCAGGCTTGGAACCTCGTGATGCACCAGTTTTTCTTCTAGGGGCGGCTAGAAGTGGGCAGTTAACCTTGAGACCTCAGGTTTGTTGGCTATGAAAAATACAAATTGATTAAAAAATTTGTCATTTGTTCATATGCGGAAAAAACCTTCGGTCTTAACAATAGGATAGACTTATACTTGGAGGGAGGTACAAGTACCCTGAACCTGGGGATTCAGCCCACCTAACCACCCTTCCTAGAAGATCGAGTTTTAAAGAAGGGGGTTTGGGCCTGTGAGAGAATAGATAAACAAATATCTAGAAACTCAAACCTTCTGGGATTAAAAACAATACCACATGTCCAGATTCACCGCATTCTTGGAAGGTAAAAAGAACTCTGTCTGTTCAAGCAACACACTACATAGGCCACAGATATATGTTACCACTCCTCTCTCCCCTTGTTAGAGGGAGGAGTAAGTGCTACTGAGAGGCGGATTTGTTTATTGTATAGGAACAAACCAAATAACTGCAATCAGTATGGCTGCCATGCTCACCTGTATCAGACCAGTTCCAGCTTGTGACATGTCATAGTCTTCAACCTGCCTGCAGGAAGAAGAAAGGAGAAAAAAAAAAAGAAAAAGGAGGAGACAAGCCATCCCTAATCCTCTCCCCCACACAATCATCTTGGGTAAGATACAAACTGTCTCGCTGGGGGAACTGGCTGAGTTACATATCTTGATGGGCAGACACCACTGGGCCCAAGGAAAAAAAGTATCCAAGGACCTGTGGGCAATGTCCTTCAGGAAAAGGAAGTGAACGTGGTCTGCTGAAACCAGGAACCAGCATTCAAAAATCCTATGAACAGACAATTTCTTCCTAATTGCCAGAGAGGAACTCATTTCTCTGATGTTATATGCTTTAGCCTGCACATACTCTGTGACAGAACTATCTTATCTGATGAGGAGCATGCCTGCTTAATCACCTCACACAGTCAGAATGAAAGGATATCTTGGAAACTTCCATTCTGGACCAACCGGTGCTAACACAAAGTCTACGACACCTAGGCCTTAGGTGGAAAATCCTTAGATAGCAGGGAAGAACTCTGACAGGACAAGGCAAAAGCTCCTACGGATTATGTCCATCAATCCATTCAGGAGAAGAATGAAAACGAGAAAAATCTGCCATCATGAACCGAGGGATTTTGAGTTTTGCCTACGAAATCTGGGACAAATTCAAAGGCTACTGACCAATGACCTCTGATGTTTCTATCGTCATAACTCGGGCCATGAAGCTCAGACGCTCTCTTAGAGGAAGGAAAGGCCAACAGGAAAAGTTTCTTCAGACTGACAATTAATGTAGTGGTTTGAATGGAGCTCAAGTAGCTTGCTGCTTTGCGAGAGAAGCTTCTTGCTCTAGGAGATACTCGACAGTCTCCGGCCATGAGGCAACAGAGATCTTGCCAACTGGTGGAAAATTTCTACATGAGGCTTGTAAGTCTCCATGGAGGAACTCTTTTTGAACTGCTGACAGAAGGTACAGAAATTATGGGAACCATTCTGCCTGTGCACATAAAGGTACCACCGCGGACATCCTAACACTGGGGGTAACTACTCTGTCCAGGACCAGACAGGATCTGGCAACTACTCTGTCCAGAACCTGACGGATCCAGCAGAACCAAGGGAACGCATACCCTGGAGATTGTCCCAAGGAAGGATTCCTCTACCTGAGGAAGGGGATCCTAGACATCCAACTTCCCATTGAAGTGAGCGGAAAGAGGTTTAACATGGATCTTCCCCAAAGATAAAATGGCAAACCACTATGTCCTGATTCAGAGACCACTCCTACATAAGACTTTATCCCAATGGCTAGATAGTTGGCAACCACATTCCACTTGCCTGAAATGTAGCCTACCATGAGCTCCACACAGGTGTTGACCGCACACTGGTGGATCTCGACTGTTAAATGAGTGGAGCTGGCAGAAAGGAGTTTTCATCTTCAATGAACAATTCTAGGACCATGATTAGAAGACCTCTAGAATCCATCACCACAAAGAGGTCTAACAAGGTCTTCCAAGTAGACCAAAAGACAACAGGATATACCATGGGGATGTTCTAAACAAAAAACTTGGAACAGATATACTCTAAAATCTCCTACTGTAAACTTTTGCATGACAAAGTAAAAGCACTGTAGAACTGGGAGAAGCCCTAGAGCTGCCCAGGAAATGTGCATCTTCAACAGTAGAGACTTCCTTTTAGGTGATCCCTCTTGCTGACATACAATCAAGAAATTGCTCATCAGAGGAGTTGCCCTATAGTGATAGGTCATACAGTGTTAGCAGACGACCTAAGTCATCTGAAACAGATCCTCCTGATGGAATGGACTCTGGACAGTTGAGTCTGCAATGAACTTTGGAGCTTATGGGGAAGGCTGACCATACTCTTATTGCTATGTCGTCCAGGAATCATTTCCTCTGTATTGCTGCCCCTTTCCCGATTCATTGGCACAGGGCAATGGATGCAATGATCCAAAATTGGTCAAAACTAGAAGTTTACGTGTTTCCCCCATTCCGGATGATAAGAGGTCCTGAGGAAGTTTTGTTCTCATTGGAACATCAGGATGATGCTTGTTGCTCCCTTCTGGCCTTGCAAGGAATGATTTACCAACATTCTAGATCTCCTGACAGACTTCCCAAGACTCCTACCTACCATTCCAAGTCTGCTCAGACAACCCCACTCCAGGAGGTTCAACCAAAATCTATCCACTCTGGGCCTGACAGGCTTTCGACTATCAGTAAGCTCATCCGCGCAAAAGGTTTTTTGAGATCAGAAGCAGAGGCAATTGCCAAATGTAGAAGGGAATCTTCCAGCAGGGTTTACCAAGCAAAGTGGAAAGTATTTAGACTCTGGTGCAGAAGATCCAACATCTCAACTTCTCAAACCACTATTCCTCAAATAGCAGACTTCCCCCTGTATTTACGATCCTCAAGGGGCCAGTTGTCATATACAATTAAAAGGTTACAGAGTAATGCTCAGCTCTGTATTTCAGCAAAGAGATCTGGATGTTTGTAATAACTAAAACCTCTCTGATCTCGTGAAGTCCTTTAAAATTTCCAAATTGAGGAAAGAAACCTCTTTTGCTTGGAATCTGGAAGCGGTCCTGTATTGGTTGTCTGGCCCACGCTTCAAACTGTTTTGTTCTACCTCATCGAGGGATCTGACAAGGAAGACTATTTTCTTACTGGTTCTGGTGACAGCAAAAAGGATAAGTGAGCTTTACGCCTTTGACAAAAGAGTCTACTTTTCCGTAGGAGACGCAGTGTGTTCTCTTTTACTGAATTTTTTTAGCTAAAAATGAGAGTTCTTCACAGCCTTGGCCTCGTTCTTTTACAATAAAAAATTTAATGGATATTATTAGTCCGGAGGAGGAGAGGGTATACTGTTGCACTTTTCTGAGACAGATGACCTGATATGCATGAGTAACGAAGGAGTTTGTAATTTTTCCTCTCTAGGAATCTCAAATGTTGAGAGGCCTATATTGACATAATACCTCTCATGAGCAAGTTTTGTAACAAAGGACAGCACCTAACATTAAGTAGGACAAAGAGGCAATTAAACCATGAGAATCTGTGGAAAGAATGATAAAGGCAATGAAGCTAACAGTATATTTACTGAACAAGAAATCTCCCATGAAGCAGGAACCATTATCCAGCTGCTACACAGGACCTAATCTGTATTAAGTGTAACCATCTATGCAACACACCGCTTCGATAAAAGCTCACAAACCCTGACTAGCCCCTCCAAATACATGCCATGAGAACTGCTGACCATCATAGCTTTTGTTTCTTTCCCATCAGTCATTCTTACAAGGCCTTAAAATTATAGTCCAAGCTAATGCATCACACTTGAAAATTGCATATAGTATACAGATACAGCCCTGTACTCTGTTGAAGGAACACTAGGATAATAAGATGATTAAGTTCAAGCCAACTGAATAATACCTTAGCTGAACAGTTAGGTAACAGAAGGAAAGTTTGAATGTTATCATCAAATAACTCAACTAGACCAAGTTAACCCTTAAACGCCGAAGGGGTATATTAAAAATCGTCTTCCCTGTGCCGGGGGGGTCTTGGAGTGAGCGCAGAAGCAGAAAAAAGATTTTTTTCAAAAAATCACAGCACGCTTAGTTTTCAAGATTAAGAGTTCATTTTTGGCTCCTTTTTTGTCACTGCCTGAAGTTTAGTATGCAACCATCAGAAATGAAAAAAATTATCATTATCATATATAAATAATGCAACATATGATAGCGCGAAAACAAAATTTCATATATAATTGTATTAAAATCACGCTATGCGCAAAACTGTTAAAGGTAAAGAGTTAATTTTTTTTTTTGTAAAGTACACTAAATTGCAATCATTTTGGTATATAAACACATTGTAAAACAATAAAAGCAACACAGAGAAAATTTTATCACAAAATGATGCATGAATTCGTAACGCGCGGACATAAACAAATATTTTTTTTCAAAAATTCACCATAAATCTAAATATTGTCCTACAGACTTCCAATTTCTTTCAAAATGAAGACAAATGATTGAATATTACTATACTGCAAGAGTATTATTAGCTTACAATTGCAGTTTTCGACCATATCTGACGAGTTAAAGTTGACCGAATGTCAAATTTTTTTATATATTTTTTTTATATACAATTATTTCGGAAATTACAAAAGCTACAAACTTCAAATATTTTTCGTTTTATTCTACATGAAATTGCGCACATTTTCAAATATAAAACTCTACGAAATGCCTAATATGAAATGGAGCAAATATTCTGAGAATGCGACGTACGCATTTCGGAGATTTGCGGCGGAGAATCCGCGCGCTGAGGGAAGGAAAGTTTTTTTTTTAAATTCACCATAAATCTAAATATTGTGCTAGAGACTTCGAATTTGTTTCAAGATGAAGATAAATGACTGAATATTACCAGACTGTAAGAGTTTTAGCTTGCAATTGCGTTTTTCGACCATTTCGGTAGAGTCAAAGTTGACCGAACGTGGTTTTTTTTCTATTTATCGTGATTTATATGCAAATATTTCGAAAATGAGAAAAGCTACAACCTTCAATTATTTTTAGTTGTATTCTACATGAAATTGCGCACATTTTCATATATAAAACTTTATGTAATGGCTAATTTAAAATGGTGCAAACATTACCACAATCGCACATATGATTTTTTCGGAAGAGTTACCGCGCGGACGTAAGGAAAATGTTATTTTTTTCATAAATTCACCATAAATCGAAGTATTGTGCTAGAGACTTCCAATTTGTTGCAAAATGAAGGTAAATGATTGAATATTATTAGAATATAAGAGTTTTAGCTTACAATTGCGTTTTTTGACCATTTCAGTAGAGTCAAAGTTGGCCAATGGTTGAAAATTCTCATTTATCAATTTTTAATTGAAAATATTTCAAAACTGATAAAAGCTACAACCATGGGTTGTTTTTAGTTGTATTGTGCATGAAATTGTGCACATTTCCATTTATAAAACTTTATGTAACGGCTAATTTTAAAATGGTGCAAACATTACCACATTCGAACGTATAATTTTTTTTTAGGAAGAGTTACCGCGCGGACGTAAGGAAAAAGTTTTTTTTTCATAAATTCACCATAAATCGAAATATTGTGCTAGACTTCCAATATGTTGCAAAATGAAGGTAAATGATTGAATATTACTAGAATATAAGAGTTTTAGCTTACAATTGCGTTTTTCGACCATTTCGGTAGAGTCAAAGTTGACCGAAGGTTGAAATTTTCGCACTTATCGTTATTTATATGAAAATATTTCAAAACTGATAAAAGCTACAATCATGAGTATTTTTTTGTTGTATTCTACATAAAAATGCACACAATTTCATATATAATACTCCATGTAACGGCTAATTTAAAATGGTACAAATATTATGTCAAAGTGACAAAATAATTTCCGAGATGTGTGACTGATACTTTATAGTGCGGCAAGAAAGAAATTCGCTCTTGCGCGCCTGCGTAACGATTGTAAACAAAACAACACCTTGATCCGTGAACTCCCAGCATCCCCCAAGGCGCGTGATTCAAGAGTTTTCAGCTGGTAGGCCTATAAGTATTTTTCTGTTACTTTTTAAAAAAAACTTTTGTATGTCGACGTAAAATACGTCCAGTCGGACCCCTGGGAGACAAAAAATGTCGACGTAAAATATGTCCACTCGGTGTTTAAGGGTTAAACTTCTTTAACTGAGGCTACCCTACAGATTTTTGCTTAACCAAAAAGTGAACATTGGAACAAGGTAAAGTTGAAGAAACTGAACAACTAGGTGGAAAGACAAAGTTAAAGGAGCTGAACAGCTATGTGGAAAGATATCACAGTAAAGTCAGAAAACAGAGAAGCAGCAAATAACTAATACCACCTGAAGTGCACCATGCAAGGCACACTAAAATGATGTGGTCTAACCAAAGATAACTTGTAGGATAACCCACATTCACCCTTATGAAGAATACATCTGAGATGTAAAAAAAAAAAAATGCACTAATTATAGAAAAATATACTAATTATTTCAGTTCTTGAACTAAAATTTTACAGAGAGAGAGAGAATTCATAATCAGAACAAAAACATAAATAATTATAAATATTTTACCTTAAGTTATGTGGATGTGCATCACAAGTTGCCTCAAAGTCAATGATTATATAATAACTATAATGACACTCATTTTCTTTAAACACTTTTCTTTTGTAGTGTGATTTTAACCGCTGCTGCAAAACACTCTTGGACCCAGATGTGTCTAGATTAAACTGTCTGAGCCTTTCTGAAAAAGAAAGCATATTGTAAATTATTATCAAAACCATATATTAACATCACACAATTTGTAAATAGTACCTTAACACAAAAGATAAAATTACCAGCTTTTATATAACAAACTTCATTTTACACTAATATAAAAACTGGTTTCATAAATGATTCTGTTAACATGTATTGGGAACAATGCTCAACTGATAAAAACTTTAATTTCACTTAACATACATGTAAAACTGATGTCTAATAAATTATTCTCTTAACACAAACCAGGAAGGAAGAATTCTCAGATGATAAAAGATAACAAATTTTATTTTTACCTAGGTATACAAACAAGAACCTTAAACATGCACTGGAATCAGTCACTGAAACTAGGTAATAAGGTAGAAGTTGACTGATGGTAGGGGGATGAGTGATATGTACACCTATGCAAAATACAAATTTAAACATTTGTTACTTGTTCGTCTAGAAACACGGACCATGACCTTTTAAATTAAGAGACTCCCATCTTAAGTGGGAAATTTTCTAACTTGTTCTATAAATGTGATTATTGTTTAACTTTTCATATGGTGCACATTACTTTTTTATTCCATAATTTGAAATGGAATGATATGAAAACCTTCCCATCTGTAATATATTTTGGTTTTGATGTAATTTTAACAACTAACTAACCTTTACTGAAGGTTTATCCAAAGACAAATATGTTAGGGGTTCTAGTGGAACAAGGATTTTTTTGTCGAGTTGTGGTTCTAAAAAACACTCTGGTATACTCAGTTATTACTTGTAGGGTTCTCATTAAGAGTTATTCAATCATACATTGTTCCTACAAGATATACAAACTCTCGGTTCTTTATATTAGGAATTAATTTATGGCGGAGATGTAACAAAGCCGTTAAACTCTTGAACAAGGTGGTTAGGCAGTAACTACTGTCTGGTAGATGGGGAGACCCGCCTGCCTGGATGTAAACATCCCACTTTGCTTTCGGCTGTCTTCTGATGAAGATGTATGTTTCGTGAGCTCTTGCTGACTGTCACTAATCTCAATTTTCCTACTGAGATCTTTCTTTTATTATTTTGTATTTTTTAATATACTGTGTTTGATATTAATATTCAACCCTGTTGATGTTTATTAATATTCAAAACCCACTTATAGTGATAGCCTTGCAAGTCGCCTTACCATAGTGTGTCTTGGGATCAGCGGTAAGGGCATAATATACCTTTATCACATTTTCGCACCCTTTGACACTAAAGGAGAGACAGTAGTAGTAGTAGTAGTAGTATAGTTGTTATGTTTATTGAAAGTTATTTGCACTTGCACTTTTAAGAATTTCGGGGAGGAAACTTTGGAGCATTCACCCACTGTTTTTCTCTCTTGATATGATATTCATTCTTAAAGTGTTTTCTCCTTTGGGTGAGATATCTCCTTCGCCTTCTTCCCTCATTTGTCAGGCAAGGAGGTTAAAGAAGGCATTGGCGATTAGGTGACTTATTCTCAGGGGTCTTCTCTCCTTTTGGAGGGCAGTGCCCTTTGAAACGAAAGGTAATCATATTTTATTTTTTCTTCGGGTTTACAATTAGCAGTCATTGTGCACAACATTAAATGGTTGGATATCTCACCGTGTTGGTTATCCTAAACCTCAAGAGTGTACCTGTCACTCCAGCATGCTGCAGCACTGCCCCTTGTGTGTGTGCTGTTCCCCTGTTGTGCCGCATATTAGATTGCTTCTGTTGCCCTGACAAGAACTATCACAGGGCACCTTCTACTCCCAGCTACCCTGTGACTCCTGCCTCTACTGCTGCTGACATCTGATCATCATCCTGTAGCAGAAGCCCTGGAGGAAGAAAAGTCGTCCTCCACTGCCCTTCACTTCCTATTCTGAAGCTCGAGGAGGCCCCAGAAAACCAGATTACTCCTTTGGCCAAAGAGGAGGAAGGCTGCTTCTCCCACCTAAGTACTCCTGCAGGATTTCTAAGTGGCTGCCTCCTCCCGAGGAGGCAATGGGATCTCTCGTTGGCTCTTCCCAAATTTTTGGGTTCGGGAACTGATTCACATACCTCTGGGTCTTGTGTTTCGGGAGCTGTGGGAGTGCAGGGTTCGGTTTGCATTCCTTTCACCAGTCTATGGGTTTGCTTCTAGATGGGTGATGTTTCGGGCGCTCGTTCACAAGTCACTCCAAGTGCTTGTGTTTCTAATGATTTCTGAGTATCCCGAACTGTTGATGGAGAGATCTCTCACCACCTCAGTTCAGGCACAGGGTGAGAGTTCCTGCCGGTGCTACTGCTAGCACTTGCTGATTGCTAACCAGTACATGGCAGGTTCTCACCTGGTGGCCTGATTCTGAGGGTTTGAACACCTGGGGAAATGGAAAAGAGGTTCCCTTTGAAAGTTCTAAAGAACTTTTAAGGGAATGCCTCTCTCCGAGAAGGCAGTGGTTCTCTCTGTGACTATTCCCACCATTGGGGTGAGATCCAATTCGCATTCTCCTATGGGGTGTCACATGTCGGGAGCCTTGAGTGCGCATTCTACTGATATGCACTCTCAATCCAATTCTTAGATGCCTGCATCTAAGACTGGTACTGTGCCTGTTCATCCTCGACTTCCTACTCCTGATGATCGTGTTGTGAGATACAGGAGTCTCACTGAACACTCTGAATTCCTTGGAATTTTGGGCGCTCGCCGAGTGCTTAGCTTCTTGTGATTCTGAGCAGTTGGGTGAGACAAAAGCACTCTCGATGATTGTTCTTATGAGATTCGGGAGTCTCACTGAGTGCTTGGTTTCTTGCGATTTCCGAGCACTCTGGCGAGATGAGAGACTCCCAATGATTGATCTTATGAAATTTGGGAGTCTCGCTGAGCGCTAAACTTCAGCATAATTTTTTTTCCCACTCGCATTTTTAGGAATCATGAACGCTCTGCTGGCAAGAGATACACTCCTAATGACTGTTCTTTCGGGATTCGGGAGTCTTGCTGAGCACATGAAAAACTTGGTATTACTGGCGCTCGCCGAGTGCTAGGATTCTTTGGAATCACGAGTGCTTGGAAGGCCAGAGAAGTCTCTACCAGTACAGGGGAGTTCGCTCTCTAGTCTGGTGTGACCACATGAAAAGTGCTGAGACACTGAGGTGCTTCAACACTGCCTGCCAACACTTCCTTAAGTGCATGGTAAGGTTCCATCTTTGTGTCTCGGAATAAAGACGCAGAATCCCTCTTTATTCTACTTCTCAAGGGGCTTCGGCCTCAAAGGAGACTAGTGAATGTTGGAGGAAGCCATAGTTCTTAGCTGACGATTACCACTCCCAGTTGTATTGTGATCTGCTCAGCTGTCCCTGTTGCTTATCTGGCCACCCAACCCTCTTGATTTTGCCAAGAGGCATAAGGCAGACAATGAGAATGCCATTAAGTATTCCTTTTGGAATTTCAAGAGCGATCCTCAGAACATCTCGTCATACACCGGAATAGTTCAAAACAACGCCTTGATTCGTGAGCTCCCAGCATGCCCCAAGGCGCGTGATTCAAAAGTTTTCGCCTAGTAGGCCTATAACTATTTTTCCGTGAATTTTTAAAAAAACTTTTTTATATCGACGTACCATACGTCCAATCGGCATCCAACAGACAATTTATATCGACGTTTAATACGTTCAATCGGCGTTAAAGGGTTAATATACCTAGGTAAAAGTCCTCACTTTACAGTAATTTGCTTTTATTAGAATCCTCTATGTATGTGGTCTTCTAAGTTCAATAGAGAATCTAATTTAGATGTTATATAGAGACCTGAATCGAGTAGGAGTCAAAATTTTATATTTTCACATGTGCCTTATTAGTTGACCATTTAACATTTTCTTTAGTAATTTGCATAAGCAACTTGTTAAAACAAATTGGTCTGTAATTATTTACATTCTTGGGGAGATCCTTTCCAGGTTTGGGGATAGGAATTATTATATCTTTATGCAATTCATCAGGAAATTAATTTTGAAGTCATAAATTATTATAAAATGTAATAGATATGGCTTTGCGAAAGGTGCCAAGTGTCAGGTCATCTCAAAATAAATATTGTCACCTCCAGGAGCCGATTTATTTCTGTTCAGGAGAGCATATTCCAACTCTTCCATAATAAGTTTCCTATTAGTTTATATCTTCTATTATTTCAAAATTTATTGTTATTAATTCTATATTATTTTTCTTTGTGTGAAAGTGTTAATCTAAAGTTTTATCACTACTTTTGCTAAGTTTTCTCCCATTACATTATTTATTATTTTTGGATCAAGCATTCTTTTTTCATTTTTTTTAATATGGCATGTCTACATGGTTTAACACGGGAACCATTTATATTCCTAAATTTTCCCATATTTTTTTGTATGGGAGTACTATTATTAGGGGGATGATACATATTTCCTCATGAAATGATTCTTCCTTAAATTACTTCCTTGTTAAACTTTGCAGATATTTTGTTGTATAGAGGTTTTAATGTATCAATTTCTAGTCATAACTGTGTAATTTTTTGTAAAGTTCCTTCTAATATCAGTCATGTTTTATTAATTTTATTGCTTTTTACTCAAATGATCTAATAGTCTCCATATGGGGTATTTTATACTTATTAATTCTGCTAAGTTATCAGACAACCATGGACTTTTATTTTGTTGGATGAGGTTTTGATTTGGGTATTGCTTTATTAACAGCATTTTAAACTAAATTAACAAGAAATTTACTATTTTCATTACACTTTTCAAATATTTAAATGGTGGGATATTGATCGATTTTCCTAGTGTGCAGTATAAAATCTCAATCTGCTTTATAATAATATTGAGTGACATGTTTGGTAGGATTATTTTGTAATAATGAAATTAATACTATTGGGAAATGATAACTGATGTGCAAATTAACTACTATACTGTATATATTCCGTGCAAATTAACTACTATACTGTATATATTCCAATTTAATCTGTTTACTATGTACTTGTGGCACACAGTTAAGTCTACTGAGGAAAATGTTCCATGTGTTTTTGAATAAAATGTGCTAATTTCGTCATCATTAATACAGCACATGTAATTTGAATATATGAATTCTTCTACTTACCTGTCTGTTCTATTTGTGATTGTACAATTACAGTTCCATATTGGGTGGTGAGCATTAAAATCACCTACTATCACTGAAGGTTTCTTGGCATTGTTAAGTAAATCTTCAAGTTTATCAGTGTCATAATCATAATTTTTATGAGGTTGGTTGTATTAATTATAAATATAAATTACATACATACGTTCTCCAGATTCGCGGACTCACACATTCACGAATTTCTCTCAGGACCGTTTCCCCGCATTATTCGCGGAAAATTCGCGCATTTGCGATATTTTTCTACGAGAAATATCCACAAATTCCTGGTTTTTTTTTATCAATTTCATCATAAAATGCACTTTTCGTGATAAAACTATTAAAAAAACCAAGTATGAACATTTTTAGTGGTTTTTCTTAAGTTTTAACTAACAAAATAGGCTGTTTTTAGCATTTATATAGGGGTTCCAAACATTAGCGGATTCTAACTATTCACAGGGGGGTCTGGTACGCATCCCCCGCGAATACGGGGGACCACTGTAATTCATAATTTACATTCGTATTTTAATACTTGATATTTGCAATTCAGACAAGTGAATTACAGGTACATACTTTGTCATAGCACATACTTTATGTACATTATATGGCTGTAAGGCAGTACCCGGCTTACGACGGCTTTGGCTTATGACGGGTTTTCTGAAATATTCATTAAAAAATCCGGCCCGGGTTACGACGCTTTTTCTGACTTTACGACGCTGACGCTTACAACGTTCCAAGTTCACGACGCTTTTCAAAATCGCATACTATGATAAAAATCCTTTCTAGTTTAGCACAGTATATTAATAAAAATAAGTTTCTGGTTAGATTACAACATAAATTTTGAGGTTATGATGTTTTTTTCGACACTTTTCATGTCGCATCATATGCGGAACTAGTTTCTGAGCGAATGGATACTAGCTTATGATGTTCCAAGTTTACAACAGTTTTCAATAATGCATACTAGTATATAAAAATAATCATTCTTGTTTACAGTAATAATAAAAAATGATATTGTTATGATACAATAAAGTTTCATATCAATACTTACCTGGCAGATATATACATAGCTGTGAGAGCGGACAGACTGAGCAGCTATGTATATATCTGACAGGTAAGTTTCATGAACAAAACAAAGTTTGTGGTTAGATTACAACACAAATTCAAATGTCACAACGTTTTTCGATGCTTTTTAATGACGCCTCATATGCGGAACTAGTTTCTGAGCGAATGGATACTAGCTCAAAAATGCATTCTATATGAAAAAATTATTTTTTGTCTACAGTAATAATAAAAAAAACTAAGTTTCTGGTTAGATTACAATACAAATTCAAAGGTCACGAGGTTTTTTTATGCTTTTTAACTGTGCCTCATACGCAGAACTAGTTTCTGAGCGGAGGGCCCATATATTAATTTATGCTATTAACTGTAAGGTAAATTGACCGGACAATGACCTAGCCTGGTCGAGGACGCTGTGGAGCGTAACAATACCAAACAACGCCTCTTCAATCACGTGTTTGCCTTCGTTTCGCTAGGTTGTGTCTCGCTACGTTGCTGAATTTTTAGCAGTTTTCTTGCCTTTACTATGGCTCCAAAACGGCAGCGTACTTCCTCCGATGATAGTTCATCTAAGAATAAGAAAGTCATCACCATGGAGGTAAAGTACGACGTCGTTAAACGTTCTGAGAAGGGAGAGACGAACACTGAGATAGGTCGTGCTTTGGGGCTTAGCAGGACGACAGTGGTAACCATAGTGAAGGACAAAGAACGTATTCTGAAGCACGTTAAGGATGCTGCACCGATGAAGGCAACGGTGATTAACGTGAAGCAACGTAGCCAGAGCATTGTGGAAATGGAGAAGTTGCTGATGATCTGGCTGGAGGACCAGAACCAGCAATGTGTTCCAGTGAGCCTAAGTGTGATCCAGGAGAAGGCTAGAGAGCTGCATGAGGCAGTAGTGAAGAAGCATGGGGAAGGCAGTGTTAGTGGAGAATTTTCCGCGAGTAGAGGTTGGTTTAACCGTTTTAAGGCTTGTGCTAATTTGCATAAAGTGAAGCTGCAAGGTGAAACTGCTAGTGCTGATAGCGAAGCAGCAGACAGTTTTCCTAGTGGTTTGGCTGAAATAATTAACCCTCTTACGCCGAAGCGGTAAAAAAAAAAATTGTCTCCCGTGTGCCGGAGGTGTTTCAGAGTGAGCGCGGAAGCGGAAAAAATATTTTTTTCAAAAAATCACAGCGCGCTTAGTTTTCAAGATTAAGAGTTCATTTTTGGCTCCTTTTTTTTTTCATTGGCTAAAGTTTAGTATGCAACCATCAGAAATGAAAAAAACAAAAAATTATCATTATCATATATAAATAATGCGATATATGATAGCGCACAAAAACGAAAATTTCAATATATAATTGTATTCAAATCGCGCTGTGCGCAAACAGTTAAAGGTAACAAGTTACTTTTTTTTCGTTGTAATGTACACTAAATTGCAATCATTTTGGTATATAACACATTGTAAAACGATAAAAGCAACACAGAGAAAATATTATCACAAAATAATGCATGAATTCGTAACGCGAGGACGTAAACAACTATTTTTTTTCAAAAATTCACCATAAATCTAATATTGTCCTAGAGACTTCCAATTTCTTTCAAAACGAAGACAAATGATTGAATATTACTATAATGTAAGAGTATTAGCTTACAATTGCAGTTTTCTACCATATCTGAAGAGTTAAAGAGTTGACCGAATGTCGAATTTTTTTATATATATATTTTTTATATGCAATTATTTCGAAAATAAGAAAAGCTACAACCTTCATATATTTTTTGTTTTATTTTATACATGAATTTGCGCACATTTTCATATATAAAACTCTATGAAATGCCTAATATGAAACGGAGCAAATATTCCGAGAATGGGATGTACGCATTTAGGAGATTTGTGGCGGAGAATCGCGCGCGGAGGGAAGGAAATTTTTTTTTTTAAATTCAACCATAAATCTAAATATTTTGTTAGAGACTTCGAATTTGTTTCAAGATGAAGATAAATGACTGAATATTACTAGACTGTAAGAGTTTTAGCTTACAATTGCGTTTTTCGACCATTTCGGTAGAGTCAAAGTTGACCGAACGTGGTTTTTTTCTATTTATCGTGATTTATATGCAAATATTTCAAAATGAGAAAAAGCTACAACCTTCAATTATTTTTTGTTGTATTCTACATGAAATTGCGCACATTTTCATATATAAAACTTTATGTAACGGCTAATTTAAAATGGTGCAAACATTACCACAATCTCACGTATGATTTTTTCGGAAGTTACCGCACGGACATAAAGAAAATGTTATTTTTTTCATAAATTCACCATAAATCGAAAGATTGTGCTAGAGACTTCCAATTTGTTGCAAAATGAAGGTAAATGCTTGAATATTACTAGAATATAAGCGTTTTTAGCTTACATTGCGTTTTTTTGACCATTTCGGTAGAGTCAAAGTTGACCAAAGGTTGAAATTTTGGCAATTATCGTTATTTATATGAAAATATCTCAAAACTGATAAAAGCTACAACCATGGGTGTTTTTTTAGTTGTATTGTGCATGTAATTGCACAACATTTTCATATAACACAAAACTTTATATAACGGCTAATTTTAAAATGGTGCAAACATTACCACAATCGCATGTATGATTTTTTTCGGAAGTTACCGCGCGGACGTAAGGAAAAAGTTTTTACATAAATTCACCATAAATCGAAATATTGTGCTAGAGACTTCCAATTAGTTGCAAAATTAAGGTAAATGATTGAATATTACTAAAATATAAGAGTTTTAGCTTACAATTGCGTTTTTCGACCATTTCGGTAGAGTCAAAGTTGACCGAAGGTTGAAATTTTGGCAATTATCGTTATGTTATATGAAAATATCTCAAAACTGATAAAAGCTACAGCATGAGTATTTTATTGTTGTATTCTACATAAACATGCGCACATTTTCATATATAATACAGTGTTCCCCCCGTATTCGCGTTCTCCGGATTCGCGGACTCTCACATTCGCGGGATTTTTTCTTTGGAAAATCTATCTAGAAATTATTCGCAGACGGACTCGCCCATTCGCGGGAATTTTCCGACGAAAATAATCACTAATTAGTGGTATTTTGATGTTTATTTTCATGACTCTCTAAATACATTTTTATGATACAAAATTGATTTACTCATTTTCAATATTAATTTTGATTAATACTGTATTAGTAAGTTAATAAGTTTAAATGATATCACATAATAAAAATAATAATTCTCTCTCTCTCTCTCTCTCTCTCTCTCTCTCTCTCTACTACAAAGATATATGTTTTTTTGTATGATAAATAAATGATTTATTATTTTCAAATATTAATATTAATTTATAAAGCAATAATATCAATTCATTAAAGAAAATACCATAGTGAAATAGTAAGATTTTAGCTTTTAAATTTAAAAAAATTATGGAAGAAACGAAGGAAATCCCAGTCAGATTCTTTCTCTAACTCAAGGTACTAAAACTCAGATATACGTATCAAGTTAAGTGACCGGAGGGGGAAGGAGCTGATTTGTGGCTGCCATCACGTGGGCATGAAATTTCCACCCCCCCCCCCTCTCTCTCTCTCTCTCTCATCTCTCTACTCTCTCTCTCTCTCTCTCTCTCTCTCTCTCTCTCTCTCTTTTACTGAGATGAGAGATTTTTATGGTACATATATGTGTAATATGTTTATTAATATTTTCAAATAATAATAATAATAACTGTAATTACAAAAATCATATGTGAAAGTATTTTACAAATACTACGATAATCTCTCTCTCTCTCTCTCTCTCTCTCTCTCTCTCTCTCTCTCTCTCTCTCTTAAAGCGATGTATGAATATAAATTCATTAAAGAAAATACTAAAGTGAATTAGCAAGATTTTAGTTTATAAATAAAAAGAATTACGTAAGAAGAATGAAAGAAAATGCTCATTACCCCGCATCTCTCTCTCAGAATTCCAGTAGCAAGCCGAGTTGGCTGGGGTCCAACAACTGTGCTGCCATATCTTACGATAATGTACTCTCTCTCTCTCTCTTTTACTGAGATGAGAGAATTTCTATGGTACATGTGTATGTTTATTAATATTTTTGCATAATAATAATAATAGTAATATAACTATATTCAAAATTCATATGTGATAGTATTTTAAAGAAGTACAATAATCTATCCACTTCACTCTTTTAAATAAGGACAACCCTCTCTCTCTCTCTCTCTCTCTCTCTCTCTCTCTCTCTCTCTCTCTCCTCTCTCTCTCTCTCTCTGCTATTGGCTGTTTATATATTTCTAATGGTAAAATGTTTAAGATTACTTTAAAATGATATTAATAATACCAATTCAATGGTATATTTGATGTAGGATAATACTTTAAATAGACATTTGGTATTTGTGACTTCACATTTCCATTGTTCCACTGTAAAAAGAAAATGGATGTCTCAAATAGTAACAGTATGAAAGAAAACGTGCATGACTGAATACATATGGGGGGAATGAATTATTTTCACATACGTAACTAAGTCATTCAGTACGTACATAGTATGTTATTTATGTATAAACATAAAATGTAAGATTTACTTTAAAAATAGTATTAATAATATTTTCAAAGATTAATATGAACCATAATAAGATATTTTATGTATATTTGATGAAGGATGGTCTTTAAGGGATACTTTGGTATTTGCATGTTTAGGATAGGGGTTTATGAGCATTTTTTAGAGGGGGTTCCAAACATTCGCGGATTTTAACTATTCGCGAGGGGGGGTCTGGTACACATCCCCCGCGAATATGGGGGACCACTGTACTTCATGTAACGGCTAACTTACAATGGTACAAAAAAAATTATGTCAAAGTGACGAAATAATTTCCGAGATGTGTCACAGATACTTTTTAGTGCGGCAAGAAAGAAATTCGCGCTTGCGCGCCTGCGTAACGATTGTAAACAAAACAAAAAAACACCTTGATCCGTGAACTCCCAGCATGCCCCAAGGCGCGTGATTCAAAAGTTTTAAAAAAAACTTGTGTAAGTCGACTTAAAATACGTCCAGTCGGCACACGGGAGACAAAAAATGTCGACGTAAAATACGTCCAGTCGGCGTAAGAGGGTTAAGGATGGTGGTTACACAGCTGACCAAGTTTTTAATGTAGATGAGACTGGCTTATTTTGGAAAAGGATGCCCATCCGTATGTACCTTTCCAAGGAGGAGAAGTCAGCACCTGGCCATAAAGCTGGTAAGGAGCGACTGACTTTACTTTTTGGGGCCAATGCAAGTGGCGACTTGAAACTTAAGCACTTGCTAGTGTATTTGGCAGAAAATCCCAGGGCTTTCAAGGGCATTTCCAAGAGTCAACCCCCTCCCTGTCCATTGTTTGGAAGTCAATAAGAAGGCTTGGGTTACCTGATGGTTCCTTTCGAAAATTGTTCAATGACCATTTCGCACCAGCAGTGGAACGGTATTTGTCTTCGAAGGGTTTACCTTTTAAGGTTCTTTTAGTTTTAGACAATGCCCCTCGTTACCCTTCAAATTTGTATAATGAATAATGAAAAATTTGTCCATGCCTAAGGACCATCAGTCCGTCAAGATTGGAACCCCCCACTGAGGGCATGACTTAACAAAAATTTCCCCTTACTTGACCACATCGGGTAATCTAGTTGTACGAGTGGAGAGGCATACTGTCACACTCCACTGTCCATCAAGTTAAAAGAGCAGTGAATTCCGTATTCCAATACCATGCCAAGATAGTCAACAAAAGAGGAAATAGGGAAGGGGAAAATTAACATGAAGAGTAAAAGAGTTACAGTTCCCAATGTCTGGTTGAATTCGTACCAGAGAGAGTAGGCGTAAAAGAGCATATTCTCCCTACAGTGGATCCCTTAAGCCCCCATTTTGTCAAGAGGGGCACAAAACTCATCAAAATTGAAGTGGTTACCAGGACAGAGCACCTAATAACTTTGTCTGCTTCTTGGGAATGAGATCCAACCTCTTCCATTCATCACAATCCCCAGGTTGTTACATGCAGCACATGTATACCACTTGGATGGGTCCCAGCTGAAAGCAAAGGTGGATGCTCTCATAACACCCACAAGCCCATTCATTAGCATAATACATAGTGCTCTGACAGGTTGCAGAAAGTTGTGGTACTTCCAAGGTCCTCCACCAGTTGCTCTGGTGCTTGATCTTAGGACACATGCATCCACAAAGTGGAAGACTTTAATTAGGAAAGATGAACAGGTACAAAATGTGGAATCATGTATCGGGAAAGATGAACAGGTACATGTGATGTCATGCAAACATTACTGTGGCTGGGGGTGAACCACAGATTGGCTAGGGAGCAGCACAATTACAGACAAGCAGAACCTGCATGTGAATCCCTGACAATGCACATATGGTTTAGGGACACTGAACAAGAACGTAGGGCTGGAAGAGACGGGGGCAATTCTCTTGTCCAACAATAAGTGGACGAAAGAGCACTAAGTAAGGGATGTGACAACCCTACTTACAGTGTTTGGGTCAATGATGGGTGGCCTGATGCCACTGCTTCCCAGGGGCAAGGGAGGCCACACATTTGAAGTTAAAGGGGAATACTTCTGAGAGCTCTTTTTGGACCTCTTCATGAAAAAGAAAGTTGAAGGAGAAGTTTAGGAGGACAAGAAAGTGATTAACTAATATGGGGAGGAGGGGGACAATTAAAGAATACACTTGTGATGTCTCCTTCTCCTCATTCAAGTCTTGCTTCCCAAGAGCATTTCTATGCTAGGTTTGTCATAGCTAATGTCAAAGGAGTCATGATTGATACTGCTATAACAACTTTCATGGTTAATGGGAAATGCCCTACCTGACAGCTGGATGAAATGAAACACTCAGATCTACAGATCAGACTGTTAACCTCCTTTAAAGCACCACATGCAATCTGCAACCACACCAGTCAGAACAACTACCTCAGCTCCTAAGTGAACCCTAAAGAAAGCTCCAATGATGATAGGGTTCAACAAAAGGGTAGCAGTTACATCCAAGAGATCATTAAAGCCTGCAAAGAACCAAAAGATCTCTGTTCCCACTAACCCAAAAGATTTAACACATTCCTCAAGTATTTACTTGAAGGCATTATCCTATGTGGCGATTAAACTCACTACATGCTTGCAAGTGACCCTCACAGAGCATCCACATACACAATACCTTCCATAGCAAAGAACCAACAACACAAATGAAAGCATAAGCTGATTTACTGAAGTTTATTATACTTGATCAATATCTGTTGCATTTTATTATTCCTTTCTTCCATCAATAAGTCAATCAGTGCAACAACCTCATCAAGCCAATCAACATATGTACAATTTGCAGTTAGTTTGCCTGCTGAGCCAAGGTATTTTTTGCAATCCCAGGTGAACAGTTCAATTTTCACTGCATATCCATTTGCACCAGTGTCATTTCTTTCTTACTTTTGCCCTTAAGTGCAATTTGGTACATATAATACATAATCCCATTGATAAAGGTGTAATCAAGGGCATAATAGAGGGATTACTCTATAAAGTGGCACAGCTCCATAATGTTTTGAAACATGTCTTGAAACTTAAGTCAACCCACTTTCATGATAAATCTTATAAAACCATTCAATATTTATAATATTTAACATCTGCCAATTTCCGTCTTACGGGATAATACTTCATTGATAAAAATTTAAATTACATTTTTCACAAGAAGGGTTTAAATTACATTATTGACAGGAATTTTGGATAACACCTGTAATATGGGAAACAGAATTAATGTCAAACTGAAAGGTAAGTTAGGAAATCTGGAAGTCTTGGAACTTTATCTAACTTTGAATCATTGACATTTGAAAGTGTAATTTGAGAGGAAGCTTACCTGCACCACCTAACCTACTTTCTATCGGTTGATCTAATGGCTGCTGTGGTATTTCTGAATCTGGCATTATAGATTGCATTAAGTTCATGCAGTAGGGATCCACAGGTAAACCACAAGATTAGAAGATTAGTCTCAGAAACTGAATGCAGTCAACTCCCCGCTAGTGTGGGAAAAATATAAACTGACTTTTTTGTTTGGAAAACAAAAACTCAATACACATGTATTTCAAGTATAAAAGGGTTAAAGTTAGACTTCAGAAGCAGTGTCTCTATGATATGGGGAATTGTATCAATTATGCTTACTTTTCAGCTGGTCCATTTTCATCCGGTTAATCTGTCCATTCATTTGACTAAGTTCTTTATGCTTTTCACTAGATGGGGAAGGCTTCCTCTGCACTTCTTCTTTTACAGGAATTTCTTCTGTTTCTATTTCTTCTTCCTAGAAAAAAAATTCACTTACCTCATGCTAACAATAAAATTTTTTAAAAGCACTTTGTATTTTTCCCTACATACAAACCCAAAGTTCTTTACATAGGATTTAGCTTGCAAACATGAGCTAGAACAGCTGTTTAACCTTTAGACATGGTTATTTAATTCTGACAGGTAAGGGAAGCCCTATGCACCTGTTGGTTTGCATTCTACTTTACCTTTTGGCCTGGATACCAGAATGAGGGGTGACTACGGTGGGATGTAAAAGTAAAGAACATGATATTTTCATAATAAAATAAGGTTTTGTATATACTTACCTGGCAATTATATAGCTACAGTTTCCAACATTCGGCAACCTAATTCAAATTTCGCTGGTAGCACTTCGATTGTTCAGTGTAGACATAACAGTGCCATCCCCCAACGGCAATACTAGGAACAACTTAGCAAAGCACTTCATTCTGATTCAAGCATAATGTCCATCAGTGGGGAGGCGGGTGGGCTCTGATCATATAATTACTGGGTAAGTATATACAAAACCTTATTTTATTATAAAAATATCATTTTTGTATATGAGACTTAACCATTAATTATATAGCTGACTCCACATTGAAAGGAGGTGGGGTCATGGACATATTCTACTCCAAAGCATTACGTCATGTAATGAATTTGAAAACAGAAAAGTGGCTAGCATTGAAAAAACAACGCTTGTCGTTCCTATTGGTTAACCCTTAAACGCCGAAGAGGTAAAATAAAAAAAAATGTCTCCCGTGTGCCGGAGGTGTTTCAGACTGAGCACGGAACCGGAAAAAATATTTTTTTCAAAAAATCACAGCTCGCTTAGTTTTCAAGATTAAGAGTTCATTTTTGGCTCCTTTTTTTTCATTGGCTGAAGTTTAGTATGCAACCATCAGAAATGAAAAAAAATATCATTATCATATATAAATAATGCGATATATGATAGTGTAAAAACGAAATTTCATATATAATTGTATTCAAATCGCGCTGTGCGCAAAACGGTTAAAGGTAACAAGTTACTTTTTTTCGTTGTAATGTACACTAAATTGCAATCATTTTGGTATATAACACATTGTAAAACGATAAAATCAACACAGAGAAAATATTATCACAAAATAATGCATGAATTCGTAACGCGCGGACATAAACATATTTTTTTCAAAATTCACCATAAATCTAAATATTGTCCTAGAGACTTCCAATTTCTTTCAAAATGAAGACAAATGATAGAATATTACTATACTGTAAGAGTATTAGCTTACAAATGCAGTTTTCGACCATATCTGACGAGTTAAAGTTGACCGAATGTCGAATTTTTTTATATATTTTTTTTATGCAATTATTTCGGAAATAAGAAAAGCTACAAACTTCAAATATTTTTTGTTTTATTCTACATGAAGTTGCGCACATTTTCATATATAAAACTCTATGAAATGCCTAATATGAAATGGAGCAAATATTCCGAGAATGGGACGTACGCATTTCGGAGATTTGTGGCGGAGAATCCGCGCGCGGAGGGAAGGAAAGTTTTTTTTTTAAATTCACCATAAATCTAAATATTGTGCTAGAGACTTTGAATTTGTTTCAAGATGAAGATAAATGACTGAATATTACTAGACTGTAAGAGTTTTAGCTTACAATTGCGTTTTTCGACCATTTCGGTAGTCAAAGTTGACCGAACGTGGTTTTTTTTTATTTATCATGATTTATATGCAAATATTTCGAAAATGAGAAAAGCTACAACCTTCAATTTTTTTTTTTGTATTCTACATGAAATTGCACACATTTTCATATATAAAACTTTATGTAACAGCTAATTTAAAATGGTGCAAACATTACCACAATCGCACGTATGATTTTTTTGGAAGAGTTACCACGCGGACGTAAAGAAAATGTTATTTTTTTCATTAATTCACCATAAATCGAAATATTGTGCTAGAGACTTCCAATTTGTTGCAAAATGAAGTTAAATGCTTGAATATTACTAGAATATAAGTGTTTTAGCATACAATTGCGTTTTTCGACCATTTCGGTAGAGTCAAAGTTGACCGAAGGTTGAAAATTTGTCACTTATCATTTTTTATATGAAAATATTTCAAAATTGATAAAAGCTACAACCATGGGTGTTTTTTAGTTGTATTGTGCATGAAATTGCACACATTTCCATATATAAAACTTTATGTAACGGCCTAATTTTAAATGGTGCAAACATTACCACAATCGCATGTAGTAATTTTTTTTCGGAAGTTACCGTGCGGACATAAGGAAAAAGTTTTTTCATAAATTCACCATAAATCGAAATATTGTGCTAGAGACTTCCAATTAGTTGCAAAATTAAGGTAAATGATTGAATATTACTAAAATATAAGAGTATTAGCTTACAATTGCGTTTTTCGACCATTTCGGTAGAGTCAAAGTTGACCGAAGGTTGAAATTTTGGCACTTATCGTTATTTATATGAAAATATCTCAAAATTGATAAAAGCTACAATCATTAGTATTTTTTTGTTGTATTCTACATAAAAATGCGCACATTTTCATATATAATACTCCATGTAACGGCTAATTTAAAATGGTACAAAAATTATGTCAAAGTGACGAAATAATTTCCGAGATGTGTCACAGATACTTTTTAGTGCGGCAAGAAAGAAATTCGCGCTTGCGCGCCTGCGTAACGATTGTAAACAAAACAACACCTTGATCCGTGAACTCCCAGCATCCCCCAAGGCGCATGATTCAAGTTTTCGGCTGTAGGCCTCAAAGTTTTTTGCGCAAATTTTAAAAAAACTTTTGTATGTCAACGTAAAATACGTCCAGTCGGCACCCGAAAGACAAAAAATGTCGACGTAAAATACGTCCAGTCGGCGTTTAAGGGTTAAGAGAGCTATGCAGATGAACACTGCCTCTGGTTGGCGCTTGTCTTAACTAGTAGTGGCGTGGCGGTAGAGTCACGGGTCCCTTAGGGGAAACTTTGCAGTGAGGGGAATGCTCCTGTGGCCAGCAAAGTATGATAGGTGCTAGCCCTTGCCCTGGGTGTAGAACCAAAATAAAACAACCAGAAAACACTTTCACTTACACTGAAATAAAGTCAAGACCCATCCACTGTGAGTGGTGGGTGCTCCAGGTACGCTGTATCCCCTGACTCTCCAAACTCAGCACCTTACTGAAAAGGTGAAGAGATACAAGGAGAATGTCCTGTGCTTCCTTACGCAATGCCATGCCAGTCACTAAAGATGGTCTCGAGGTATTGAAAATTTTCAACACTTTAAACCTCCATAAAAAATATATTAAGCACAGATCGCTCACGCCTCCAGTAGCTCGATGGCAGAAAACACCTGAAAACTAAGGAAGTAAAGGCTGTTCTTGCATACTTTCAACCTCACTCCAATTCGGGGTGAACAACTAGTAACTGAACACTTTATGCAATTTGGGGTGAACAACTAGTAATTGAACACTTTACGAATTAGAAAAAAGAATATAGAAAACATAAAACTGCGGCGTTTGTCAGAAAAATCATTCTAAATAATCACAGTAGCCTGTGGATCAATTGCGACGAAGCAGAAGACTTACAGATTTCTGTGTACTGTGGGTAAACAGAAAGAAATAATGAGTCTAATGAGACATCTCTGGCCGATGATTCTCGCAATGGCAACTGTGGAGCAAAAATATCAACCATACACAAGAATCCAGAGCCAACCAGAGACTTAAGTCTGTGATGGGCAGGCAGAGATCCGAATTAAAAGTTAACCCTCGATAGAGGAGAAACGATACTATGATGAACAAAATCTCACTGAGACGGCAGTACTATGCTCCTCACTCGTCTCCGACTCCGAGACTGAGTTGTCTGGTAGCACATTCCGCCTTGGAATGCATTCGTCTTATAGAGCTATCGATTGTACGACAGATAACCTCGATCACTTATATGTAAACCGAAACAAGAAGGAAAGAAAAAAACCCTTTGTTCTGTGAAAATGCCAACCCCGTGATGTTGCCAAAACAATATCACTAGTCTTATCATAACCAAAATTGGAAACCCTTGTGAGGACCGAAAGGCTGTCCTCAGTTTCAGGAAATTAAATTGTCTTTGTCACACACCAGAAGAATTCACTTACATGTATTCGCCTGTACTCGAACGGTACAACTAATAGATGTATGTCGCGAGGAGAATTTACAAGTCTTGTTAAAAAGGATTGCTGCATCAGCTCTATTAATTTTGTATAGTCTTCTCTATTCTCCTTATCAAGGATTTCTCAGTGTTGCTAAAACTGGTAAGCAACATGTCAAAAACATGTCAAAGGGGATCGTCAAATCTGGTACAGTAGGGCCTCGTTAATCGCGGGGAATAGGGTCAGAACTCCCGTGATAAGTAAATATCCGTGTTATCCTGGTACCCCCCCTAAAAATTGCTTTAAACTGCCTACTTTAATAATTAACCCACCCAAGACCACTATTTTCAAATGTTTATAACTGCCTACTTTAGTTCAAGCACCAAATATGTCTTCTACTATCACCTTAAACTAAGTTATTCTTTCCTATCTTCAATTTCCCCTTCATCAGATCAGCAAACAAAAGTATAATTACCTAACAATTCCTCTCTATTTTCATGATTTGGCTGCTGCACCAAACTAAAAGTACATAGTATATATGCACCAAACTAAAAGTACATAGTATATATTTTGTGAATGAACATATTTATGATAAAAAAAAATGATATTGTTAAGATACAATAAAGTTTTGTACATACTTACCTTGCAGATATATACTTAGCTATAGACTCCGTCGTCCCCGACAGAAATTCGAATTTCGCGGCACACGCTGCAGGTAGGTCAGGTGATCTACCGCCCCTGCCGCTGGGTGGCAGGAATAGGAACGATTACCGTTCTAGAACCAGATTTTCTCTTCCACCTGTCTCCTGAGGGGAGGCTGGGTGGGCCATCAATCGTATATATCTGCCAGGTAAGTATGTACAAAACTTTATTGTATCTTAACAATATCATTTCTGGGCTCAGCCGTGTCGCTCCGTGAAATGTGTCCTCTTATTGGAGGGGTTGCTGTGGTAGTGTTTAACACTCGCCCCAGTTTTATACCGACACCTTTTATTTAGGTGAGCGAGTCAGAGACTTCTGACATGTCCAATTTAGCAGTTCTCTGGTATTATAGCAATATTTTACTAGAAATAGTGCTAAAGAGGACACATTTCACTGGGCGACACGGCTTCCTCGCCCAGAAATAGATTTTTCCTACGTCAAAATCCCTTTTTTGTACATGGAACTTACCCAGCAGATATATACTTAGCTGATTGACACCCTTGGTGGTGGGAAAGAGACAACTATTTACTGAATAGACAGGTAAACAACATACGTTGTGGGTAATAAAAAAAAATAAAACCTTGGTTCCTACTTGTTTAGGCGGAAGATTCCATGGCTAATGCCTAGGAATCTGTTTCGCCTCAAGAGCCTCAGCGAGGGTGTGACCTATGGCTAAGAGTTCTTGTGGGTCTGTCGATGGGGTCTTATCCACTTACTCGACAGAGCCTCATGGCCTTTGTCAATGGGGTCTTATCTACTTACATGACAATATGCCTATGCCTAGTAGCATAATTAAGGAGCACAACACCGATCCCGATCACCTGATCCTAACACGTGGGTTAGTGCTTAAATTGAAAAGAGTTATCCCTGAACTCCTTTCAAACAACCCAAAGAAAAAACACGACGTTAAATAAAATTTAACTCACTAGTTAAGGATCAGTATCGGCTCCCTATCCCAGCAACGTATCCGCAGACACGTATCAACCAAGAGAGAAGGATCTCTCGTAGGTTATCTAGACATCCTTCGGGTAATGGGAAGTCAACACAGAGTTGCATCTCCCGTATGTGACAGCTAATATGTCGTTATGTCATATTGTTAAGGAAAGAACAAGAATTCAGAAAAGCTCGCACTTCAAGCACTTTTAATTCGCAGTTGTTTGAAGGAATCATCAATGCACCTATCAAGTGCTTTGGAGATCACATTGTCTCAAAGAAGGCCAGGGCGTTCTTTGATATAGATCTCTTCTGGGTGAAGCCTAGAGCATGGCTAGCGCTTCGCGCCTGGCAGGCACCTAGCGTCTGTCTAGCGCCTCGCGCCTGGCTGGAGCCTCGCGCCTGGCTGGAGCCTCGCGCCTGAATGGCGCCTCAGGCCTGAATGGCGCCTAGAGCCTGGCTGGCGCCTGATTGGCTCCTCACGCCTGGAGCTTGGCAGAAGACTTCATGATTACTGTCTATGAGTCTGCATGCCTCAAGAGTTTCAGCGAGGTAGGGACTTATGACTGGAAAACCCTTCTGGATCATGTCAATGGGGGCTGACTCACTTACATGGCAGAACCTTTACCTGTATCATATCAATGGAGACTAGCCCTCTTACATGACAGAGCTTTAGGTTTCTCTTTACTGGAAGGAGCCTCGCGCCTGGATGGATCCTCAATCCTGATTGGAGCCTAGCGCCTGGAAGGAGGCTGGCACATGGAAGGCGCCTGGCTGGCGCCTAGTGCCTCGCGCCTGGTTGGAGCCTCTCGCCTGGCTGGCGATGTCCACATTGGACACTCTCATCTGTCTGATCTGTTCGCCTCTGGCGCATTTGCGCCAGGTTGTAGGCCTGCTCCTTCTCCACCTCAGACAATAAAAGCGTTTATTCGAGCTGTCTGCCTCTGGCATTTCTCGCCTTTTTGGCATTTGGCGGCTGGCTGTCGCTACGTTGCCCGAGGATCCTGAACAAACCCCAATAGTTTATCAGGAGACTGGAGAAGGGTGGAAGGAACTCTTTCACCTTGAGTCTCTGGCCTCAGACGAAGGGAGGCGTTTGTAGCCAGTTACATCCAGTAGACGATAGGATATCTAAACAGGACAAGAGAGAAGAGTCTTCCTCCGAGGAGGATCCTTCATGAGTACTTCCGTTGCAAACGAGATCTATTCCTACCTGTTGAGGAGGTTTCTCGTTGCAGAAACTTCCCTCTCCTTGCCCTAAGGAGGGGAAGGAGCCTGGAAGTCGAAGGAGACTCCGAGCCGAAAGTGGGCGAACCCAGGCTTTCTTAGCTCTTATCGTGTCCCTCTGAGTACCTTCTGGGGAGCATTTCGAGCCCTCACCGCATCCCTGAATTCCCTCCTAAAAATTCTAAAAGAAGCTTGATGAAGAGAGGTTCCAACTTGTCGGAACAAGGACTGCTGTGGGCCACGAAAAGATCCCAACTCGGAGTACATGATATCCTACTCTTGGTCGTATCGAGGTATCGTATAAGATGCCGAAGATCTTAGTCCTCTGCTATCTCTAAGTCCCTTTGCAGAGACAGAGTATAGCCTGCTACTGTATTCTTTGATAGTAGACATCTACAAAGGTGATTCTTCTCTCAAAAAGGGAAGAAAACCGTTCATGTGGATCACAGACGGTATCGGAAGGAAAGGACAGTTTCCTCATTCAACCCAGCACGATCTACAGCACTTCTGTCTTGGCCATGACACTTGTCATTCACATTGAAAAAACCTCTCATTCACGTCAACTTCTCGTCAGTCTGCACTCACAGACTTAGAGTGGAGAGGTTCTTGAAGGTCCCTTTCTAAGTGAGGCTGATAGAGTAGACCGACTCTCTTGGGAAAGCCTTAGAAAAGTGCTGTAAGAAGGACGTGACTTCTGTGAATCCAGCCTCTCGAAGGCCAAAAAGGGGCGAAAAGCATCATCCTCTCTTCCTCTGACGCCAGTAATTATCTGAATATATCTGTTAAGAATTTACATATATATATATACATAATTACACACACACACACATATACATACATACATATATATATTAGGGCTTGTGCCTTGTATGATAAGGCGCCCTATGAGGTAATGTTAGACTAGCGATAATCTTACGCTAAGTCGGTTGGTATTGCATTCCAGCCTTTCAATTCAATGTGTCTGGGGGTTTGTAGATCATTTACGAAGTCGGTATTATCTTGTTGGTTATTACGACGATGTGTTAAACTCATGGTGAGGAGGTTCTTGTAGAAAACACGAAATATAAAACTATATTTATTCTTCTGAAGTTTTACATGCTGAAGATCAGATATGATTGTACAAGTCTTCTAATAACGATAGCTTGATCGCTTCTGCCAATGATGATGGCTAATCCTATTCCTCTACAATTGATAAAGCTTAGGTAAAGAGGTACAGGTCTTCTAATGACGATAGCTAACTCTGTTCTCCTGTCTACCATCTCTGTTACAAGTTATGAAGGAGCAGACAGTAGTTCGAACATATGAACATACATACAAATGACATAGTTTCATACGAACACACAATCAAATGAGACACGCTACAGATCACGTAGGCCGTTTGTTAATAAGGTTTATGGCAGGTCGGGGTAGTTGTCTCAAGCAGGGAGCTTGGACTAATGTTTATAAACAATTGAATGACTACAGGTGACGGCATGTTATCTTAGCCTACATACTTATTGTATACGTCATCTTTAGCGTCTCTAGTCTGATCACATTCCTGCAAGCAATCTTTTATATATATGGACTAACATTCCATATTTTTATTATGTAAACACTTACATTAGCTCGGTCAGCTACCAAAACCAGCTACTGAATATTACTCAAACTTGACTTGCATTTGACTTATAGGAGTGTGATACAGACTCTAGTGAATATATATATATATATATATATATATATATATATATTAGTAAATAAAAATTCATGGTGTACATGAATTGATTCAAGTAATAAAATATAAAACAATGATATTGGTAAATAATAGTGATCACGTGATATAAAATGATACAGTTTTTTCACTTCATCTCATTAAGATACATATGCTACAGAAAATACTAATGTACTCTGATAATTGCATAGAATCGAAGATTAACATGATAAAAATCATATTTAACTGAATAAAAAAAATCGCATATATGAATTGATAAAATTATTAATGTTTATGCTGATTGATTCGTTGATTTCTATGCTAAATGTTATATATCTGATACATTAATCAATATACTAACTCATATAACTGCAGATAGTTGGTAAGATAAAAGGTAACAGATTGATTATAGGCTACCTGATTTGTTATACATATGTATATGGATTTCATATAATTATGATTAATATATGTGCACTTTAAATAGATTCCTATTGCGTACACGCAAAGATAATTTTATTTCATTTGATTCTATTTTTATGATTCATTTATATAAGAGATTCCTATTGCGATACACGCAAAGAATATATTTCAACTCCTGTTTTATTTATGATCAATGTATATAATAGGATACATGAACTTGACTATTATTAATAGGATACATGACCGAGGTTATACTACTTCACTTTTAACTAACGTTCGAACAACTTTTCGACATTACACAGTTCCAGACAACCACCTATAGCCCAATGAAACGGCTATTTTCACAGGGTTAAAACAACAAGGGGTAAAAATTTGCCTGGGCTGGGTCCCACAGTTCTATTTTTTGCGCTCATACTTATTCTCTGCATCCTAAGCTACACGATTACGTTCGCGATGAATAAAAAAAAACATCCCCAGCATGAGTCCTTCGCCAGCAAAGTAGAGTTGAATATCCTTCGGGTCGTAATTGTCGGAAGTATGTCCCTTTCGTAGTCGATTCCGACAGCCGCCGGAGCGTTCCGCATTAAAACGAGATTAACCGCGAGATAAGGGTGTCGGTCGGATTAACGACGAGATACGGGTGTCGGTCGAGATTAACGACGAGATACGGTGTCGGTCGAAGAAGTCCATGAAATTCCTTTCACATTGTAGGCGGTTGTCACTTGACTGTAGTCATCCGCAGCGACGAACGATTTTTGAAGTTGCGATGTGAAACTCTCCGTACTGCAGGATACTGTAACCAGGTTAATGGCCATTAATCAGCCTGCAAGTGAAATTATACTTGTCACAAGGGCAAAGTAAAATTCAGACGACATCCAAATACAGGGGAGGGAGAGAGCCATTTAGACCAGACGTAACCCACATGAATTCGCTGATATTTTGGAATTCAAAAGAGTCCGCTGTACAAACTTTTAAACTTTTTATCCATGGCATTAACAATGAGTGAACCTATCCAGGTCTATGAGGACTTGTAAAAATATCCATAATTATAAAAAAATAAAAGAATCATTACGAATCTCGAAGAAAATTCGATATTACTGGTAGTAAGTTACTAGACAAAGAAGTGGAAAACGGAGCTAATTGTAAGATTGCCAGGCAACATAAGAGTCAAAGAGAAGATTAATCATGATTCTATGTGCCTACCTAACAAAGTTTCATATTAAATTTTCTCGTGCGCATCCTCTGAGGTTAACTTTTAAACATTATTGTAATAGGTAGGAGATGCAACGAAAAACCCACTATGTAACTAATTTCTATATGAACTTTGGGTTTTCAAGAAAATGTAACATTTTCCCATGAATGTGATTTACCTGGATTGTAATAAGCTAATGTTGCAAGTAAATAATCCATATCCATTATCGTGATACTTCTAAATGTCTATGAAGTTCAGAAAAAATTAATTCATTTTGATGTTATAGAAATTCTATTTCCTTATTTTGTTTATTAATTTTAAATGATTGCAAGTCGCATTGCGCATACCGATAGACACTTGTACCTAACGTCTGCCTTGCCCATGAGAAGTTCGGGCTAAGCATTCCTTTCTCCAGTCAATCTGCTTTTGCAAGCAGAGACGACACACAGAATGAAGCCTGTGTAAGCAGATTATTGAGGTTAAAAGGAACAAATGCTGATACGGCAATGATGACGTCGTCACTTGGCAGGAGATTGCTCTCAGCCAGCTAAGAGTTACGTTACTTGCTGTAATAAATACGACTTTAGGATAAAATAAATTTTTTGTTTTTTAATACTCGACCCACATGAGAAGAATGTCTGAAAAAAAAAACAGTACCAAAATTGAACAATATATTAGTTTCATGTTGGAAACTGCATGATTATGTTAAATTAAATATTCCTTATTGAAACTAATGAAAAAGGTTTCCATACAAATTCTATATATATTATTAGCCCTGTATAAGATTCATATAGGATTATTTCATAGATAACATTTTCACTTCTAGACTTCCTGACTTTAAAATCTCTTTTATTTTATTTTATTTATTTATTTATTTATTATTATTATTATTATTATTATTTTTTTTTTTTTTTTTACATTGACTACGAATATAAAATCACCGGGACAGACAATATGTCAGTAGGTTTTGATATGTGTTTGGAACTTTTAGCTTATATGTCATTGCTAAATATATACGCATACTATATATTTGGATATTTAATTAATCTATGGTTACGTTTTGCTTATTGATTTTTATCGTGATTCCTTTTTTATTATAATTTGTAACCCTTCCGACTTCTTACGGAGTGTATTATATTGACTCCACTTGTATCCATATTTATTATTTTTTTATATATTTATTTATATATTTTTTTATATATATTTGATAAATTAATGGTTGGCTTGAATATGTGGAAAAGTGGTTCTAGCGGCGTACCGTATAAGGCTACTTACGGCATCAATTCTATAGATACAAGATATAAATGATAAGGTATTTAAAACCGCGAGAACCGCTATAATCCAGTTTTCGGATCCAATATCACGAGTTGTAACTCGTAAGACATTGACACTTCCTATTTAATTATCAGTTATTCTACCAAACCGATTGACTCTGGGCGATAAAATATACTATTGGTTTTTCTTAATGGATAGGAATTCACACAACGTGTTAAGGAGATTATTATTGATTTACACCACCCGAGTCACAGATTATTATGTGTTGAATTCCATGGTTTACTGATTTAGCACTCATAATATTCCTAACGCACTCCATTGCGGTGTTTGTTTTTAGTGCTATTAATTCTATATAACGTGTCAAGGAACTATTAACACTAAGAAGTGTTTATTCCCTCTGTCAGACTCGTAATTCCGTTAATAATTCTAAGTATATTCTTTCAAGGATTGATTTGGCACAGGATAGGCCCTTAACTGACAGGTGTCTTAGTGTGTCCCTTGTTTTCATGACACGTGTTACAATCAGTTCTGTGCTTTTTATATCTGTAAACATTGTAGGCCAGTAAAACAGTGATTTGGCTTTCTGTGACATAGGAGGGAACCTGGATGACGGAATGCAACCAGTTTATGACGATTGGTATGAGAGAATTATTTCTACTACCTGGTCGTTAGTCCTCTGCTGTGTTCTTGGGTTTTCCTCGTCACAGACCTACATAGAACATACATTTGATTACATTATTCTGATACACATACTATAAATATACTTTTGCTTTAGGGTTTCTGCTCCGAAGTGTTTATTGTTTTTGCCTAGCCACTGACCCTGTGTTCCGTTTTCGAAGTGTTTATGTTTGGTGTTTATTGTTTTGCTTATCGCGGTGTTGACACTTGCTTTGTTCAGTTTTGTAACAGTTCTGCGCTCCACCCAGATATTCAATGCTCGCGATCTCTTGGGTTAAAGAATTTCCTTGTTTTAGATACGGTTTTAACAATAGGCACGGATGTTTCTATATCTTTTAGTCCAATTAATGGTTCTTTGCTGTATGGTGCGGGATTGCGGGATAATGCGTCAGCTATGATATTTGCTTTCCCAGGTAGATATCTTATCTTGGCTCCAATAACCTGAATGATCATTTGTCACCGAGTTCCTTTTGGGGACTGTGATTAAAGCCTTTGAAAAACTCGGTAAGTGACTTATGCTCAGTGAGGACTAACAGGATAGCCGTAGATTATGAACTTGAAATGTACTAGTGAGTTAAAGATACCTAGCCCTTCCTTGCCTATTACTGCATATTTACTTTCAGAGGGCTTTAGTTTACGTGAATAAAAAGCTATAGGGAAGAACTGTTTATCATATTACTGAAGTAATACCCTCTTACCCCTTGGTCTGAGGCGTCTGTTGCCAAAAAAAAAAAACAAAAAAAAAAAAAAAAAAATTCTTATTTAAATCAGGGATTTTTAAGTTAGGTAAGCTGCATTATTCCGCTTTTAAGATATCGAACGCCTGTTGATGCTTTTCAGACCATAATAAATCTACGCTCTTCTTCGTAAGATCTGTTAAAGGAGCTGTCATGATTGAAAGAGTTACATATTTACATACGATTGTAATACCCACTACAGCGCAAAAGTGCTGTATCCCCCTTTTTACGTTAATAGTACCGGAAGTTATGAATAGCCGACACCTTACCATGGACTACTTTAAGACCTTGACAAGACACATAAAACCTAGATAAACATGTTCGGTTTTAAAAACTCACATTTAGATATTTTACTCTGAGATTATTTGTCTTTGTCTCTGTAGCACTAGCTCTACTTTATGTGAATGTACCTCTAAGTATTAGAAAAGATTACAAGATCATCCATATAGGCATGTAGGGTATCCCCTAAAAGTCTCCAAACACTATATTGTAATTGGGGTGCAACGTAAGCCGGAGGCATACGTAAAAATTGATAATGTCCCCTGAGTGTGCTGAAAACGGTGTATGAGGTACAATCACTTAGGTAATGGTATCTGGTAAAAGCTTTTAAGTAAGTCCAAATTGGTGAAAAAAAAAATTTATTCTAACCTAACAGAGATAAGATGTCGTCGGTACATGGCACTGGAAACTATCGGGAGTCGTTTCCTTGTTTCAGCGACAGAAATCTACGCAGATACGCCCCAAGTCCGATCTTTTATGGCATGACTTTTGAGGGAAATTATATGGGCTATTTGATTTCCTAATGGCTCCTATTACTAACATATTTCAACTTCGTCATTTATCTCTATTTTGAAATTGCAGTGACGGAGTCTATACGAAGGTACGTATATAGCTTTATGTTTGTCCTTAGACCGTATTTTGTGTTAAATTACATCCGTTTTTCCCAGAGATCCTCGCTAGTGGAGAAACTTCCTGGTATTCAGGTAAAAGATAAAAAAAAATTTCTGCTGAATCACCTCTGCGTTGAATGACTTTACTGATATTACTTTAGATAGATTATCAGAGAGATTCATCCACGACTGGTTGGGCGTGATTAAAAATTAGCAACAATAAAAAATGCGATATTTATAACTTCCGTATCCACGATATGTATACTTTTAGGGCTTTGTTCGCGGAAATCGTTATATTTCAGTGTCGGGAAGGATTAAAATTTCATTTCCCAGCAAAGTCTTTTTACACGCACTAAGACATTCGAGGGTGCATGCTTCTCGAGATTTTGCGTGCAAACTGCGACTGCGGTTGTGGAGAATTCTGTTGGGTCATTTGAACAATGTTAAGATTTATGAGACAAATGTATAGTTCCTTTATATAAGTTATTATTTGATTAACTGTCTCATTTTGTTCAAAACGGATTTTAATATGTTTGAAGGTTATAGGATTTCCCTTTGATAAACACGCCTTATTTTGCAAGGATGTAAGTTAATATTTTGTATACCCCTAGATGAATCTTACAATTACACTAGATACAGAATCAATGTTTTGTTTTTATAACTATAGAGGTATCTGTAAACGCTCGCTTATCCGGACTTCTCATTAGGGAAGTTCGAACAACAGACGGTGAGTCCGTAAATACAGGATATTACGTGTACTAAGAATAACAAGATATTCTAATTTTTACGGCGCGTACAGTCGGGCTTTATCCACCACTACTTATAATAACTTACGTATTAAAAAAAAAAAAACGAAAACCTGCTCTGATTACTTTATACGGTCGTGTGTTTTCATAGGAAAAAATCCTTTTTAATTCAAAAAGATATCGGTATGTATGAACCAACATCGCTTTTTCCCCACTCTGCTAGAGTCGCTTATTGTATGGAATTTGCTATGCTTTGAACACTTCGGCAGTTTTTTACTGACCTTGACCGCTTGACTACGGTGACATAGTCACCGAGTTTGCTTGTTTGATTCTGAACGGGCTACTGTTTCTATTTTTTTTTTTTTTGTAATAATTAAGATCCTTCTCTTTATTACCATCGGCAACGTATTGTGTGTTTTTAGCATTATGTTGCTGGTTACGTATAAAGCAATGAATGACGAACTATTAGGAAACTGAGCGATTACTAATAAGACAAGTTATCACTACTGCATTCAATATTAACTGTTTGTACTTCATTCTTTGCTAAAATTTGAAATAGTGAGGGATCCTGGTCAGACGCATTTAGCCTGATGAAAGTTTTTTACAGACATGTTATTCCTTGCAATCCAGCCATATTTTAAAAGTTAAGTTGAGTCATTGAGGTTCGATATTTTATATAACTCAAAAACTCAAGGCTAAAACTGCGATCGGGACTTGCAAGGAGCATTTATTGTCATGACCCGAAATAGTGTTACCTCTAATTTATATAGATTTGTACGGGTGTTCCACTTGTTTTTTTGTGTGTTTTCTAAGCACTACAGTGCTTAACGACCTATCCATGCATCTGTATAAATACAGACGTCCACTGCGTAAACGCATATTCACTGTTTAATATGATTTGTTACGTAAGGGATTAATAATCACCCAAAATGATAAAATTAACATAGTATATGATTATGATATTTCAGTAGAACTTCTGGAAACAGACACTCAAAGATAAAAACTCGCAGTAGCGAAATCTCAATGATGTTGATAATTTCTGTAAAAAAGTAAGATTAAGAATGTCTCGTAACTTCAGCCACAGGAATAACGAAATTCGACCTGCAAAGGAAAACACTCAAAGTTACTCCAAATGATAAAAAATTGTACTTAGCTTGCTTTTGTGGGAAGTCACGGTGTTCCGATAACGCCCACACGGGCCTGGTCCTCCTTCTCTATTTAGGGATGACCTGGTTTGGCTTCAGTTTCCCCCGTGCGCGTTGTTTCGATGATTCGAGCCTTGAAAGATCCGATGCTGCAGACGCGTTCGGTTTGTTTCTTGGAGTGCCGGAAACGCTCACTAACGATGTTTTCTTGAATGATTCTAATGAGAGACGAAGCTTGCGTTGTCGTAGAAAAAGGACACGTCGGTTTTGTTTCTTGAAGTTATTCACTAACGATGATACTAAGTTGCTTGAAGAATCTCTTGCTTTCGTCGTCGTTAAAGAGTTCTTGTTGTTTTCTGAAGTCGCTCACTAACGATGATACTATGTTGCTTGAAGAATCTGCTGCTTCCGTCGTCGTTGACTTCTTATGATACATGATTTATTATTCTGGTTTTTCTTCGTAGGACGTTGTAGAGTTCTTCTGGTACGCTGGCCACCAATATTAGGGCTTGTGCCTTGTATGATAAGGCGCCCTATGAGGTAATGTTAGACTAGCGATAATCTTACGCTAAGTCGGTTGGTATTGCACTTCCATCTTCAATGGAGTGTCTGGGGGTTTGTAGATCATTTACGAAGTCGGTATTATCTTGTTGGTTATTACGACGATGTGTTAAACTCATGGTGAGGAGGTTCTTGTAGAAAACACGAAATATAAAACTATATGTATTCTTCTGAAGTTTTACATGCTGAAGATCAGATATGATTGTACAAGTCTTCTAATAACGATAGCTTGATCGCTTCTGCCAATGATGATGGCTAATCCTATTCCTCTACATGATAAAGCTTAGGTAAAGAGGTACAGGTCTTCTAATGACGATAGCTAACTCTGTTCTCCTGTCTACCATCTCTGTTACAAGTTATGAAGGAGCAGACAGTAGTTCGAACATATGAACATACATACAAATGACATAGTTTCATACGAACACACAATCAAATGAGACACGCTACAGATCACGTAGGCCGTTTGAATTATAGGTCGGGGTAGTTGTCTCAAGCAGGGAGCTTGGACTAATGTTTATAAACAATTGAATGACTACAGGTGACGGCATGTTATCTTAGCCTACATACTTATTGTATACGTCATCTTTAGCGTCTCTAGTCTGATCACATTCCTGCAAGCAATCTTTTATATATATGGACTAACATTCCATATTTTTATTATGTAAACACTTACATTAGCTCGGTCAGCTACCAAAACCAGCTACTGAATATTACTCAAACTTGACTTGCATTTGACTTATAGGAGTGTGATACAGACTCTATGTGAATATATATATATATATATATATATATATATATATATATATATATAAACAAAAAATTCATGGTGTACATGAATTGATTCAAGTAATAAAATATAAAACAATGATATTGGTAAATAATAGATGATCACGTGATATAAAATGATACAGTTTTTTCACTTCATCTTCATTAAGATACATATGCTACAGAAAATACTAATGTACTCTGATAATTGCATAGAATGAAGATTAACATGATAAAAATCATATTTTAACTGATAAAAAAATTTCATATATGAATTGATAAAATTATTAATGTTTATGCTGATTGATTCGTTGATTTCTATGCTAAATGTTATATATCTGATACATTAATCAATATACTAACTCATATAACTGCAGATATTGGTAAAGATAAAAGGTAACAGATGTTGGATATTTATAGGCTACCTGATTTGTTTATACATATGTATATGGATTCATATAATTATGATTAATATATGTGCACTTTAAATAGATTCCTATTGCGTACACGCAAAGATATATTTAGATTCTGTTATTTATGATCATTTATATAAGAGATTCCTATTGCGTACACGCAAAGATATATTTCAACTCTGTTATTTATGATCAATTTATATATATATACATGATACTTTATATATATAGGATACATGACCGAGGTTATACTACTTCACTTTTAACTAACGCCCTCGAACAACTTTTCGACCATTACCAGTTCAGACAACCACCTATAGCCCAATGAAAACGGCCTATTTTCACAGGGTTAAAACAAGGGGAAAATTTGCCTGGGGGCGGGTCCAACGTTCTATTTTTGCGCTCATACTTATTCTCTGCATCCTAAGCTACGATTACGTTCGCGATGAATAAAAAAACATCCCCAGCATGAGTCCTTCGCCAGCAAAGTAGAGTTGAATATCCTTCGGGTCGTAATTGTCGGAAGTATGTCCCTTTCGTAGTCGATTCCGACAGCCGCCGGAGCGTTCCGCATTAAAACGAGATTAACGACGAGATACGGGTGTCGGTCGAGATTAACGACGAGATACGGTGTCGGTCGAAGAAGTCCATGAAATTCCTTTCACATTGTAGGCGGTTGTCACTTGACGTAGTCATCCGCAGCGACGAACGATTTTTGAAGTTGCGATGTGAAACTCTCGTACTGCAGGATACTGTAACCAGGTTAATGGCCATTAATCAGCCTGCAAGTGAAATTATACTTGTCACAAGGGCAAAGTAAATTCAGACGACATCCAAATACAGGGAGGGAGAGAGCCATTTAGACCAGACGTAACCCACATGAATTCGCTGATATTTTGGAATTCAAAAGAGTCCGCTGTACAAACTTTTTTATCCATGGCATTAACAATGAGTGAACCTATCCAGGTCTATGAGGACTTGTAAAAATATCCATAATTATAAAAAATAAATAGATATCATTACGAATCTCGAAGAAAATTCGATATTACTGGTAGTAAGTTACTAGACAAGAAGTGGAAAACGGAGCTAATTGTAAGATTGCCAGGCAACATAAGAGTCAAAGAGAAGATTAATCATGATTCTATGTGCCCTAACAAAAGTTTCAGGTTTCCATATTAAATTTCCGTTGCGCATCCTCTGAGGTTAACTTTTAAAACATTATTATTAATAGGTAGGAGATGCAACGAAAAAACCCACTATGTAACTAATTTCTATATGAACTTTGGGTTTTCAAGAAAATGTAACATTTTCCCATGAATGTATTTACCTGGATTGTAATAAGCTAATGTTGCAAGTAAATAATCCATATCCATATCGTGATACTTCTAAATGGCTATGAAGTTCAGAAAAAATTAATTCATTTTGATGTATAGAAATTCTATTTCCTTATTTGTTTATTAATTTTAAAATGATTGCAAGTCGCATCTGCGGCATACCGATAGACACTGTACCTAACGTCTGCCTTGCCCATGAGAAGTCGGGCTAAGCATTCCTTTCTCCAGTCAATCTGCTTTTGCAAGCAGAGACGACACACAGATGAAGCCTGTGTAAGCAGATTATTGAGGTTAAAAGGAACAAATGCTGATACGGCAATGATGACGTCGTCACTTGGCAGGAGATTGCTCTCAGCCAGCTAAGAGGCTATTACGTTACTTAAGCATGTAAGTTAATACGACTTTAGGATAAATTTTTGTTTTTAATACACGACCCACATGAGAAGAATGTGTCTGAAAAAAAACAGTACCAAAATTGAACAATATATTAGTTTCATGTTGGAAAACTGCATGATTATGTTAAATTAAATATTCCTTATTGAAACTAATGAAAAAGGTTTCCATACAAATTCTATATATATTATTAGCCCTGTATAAGATTCATATAGGATTATTTCATAGATAACATTTTCACTTCTAGACTTCCTGACTTTAAAATCTTTTATTTTTTTTATTTATTTTATTTATTTATTTTATTTATTATTATTATTATATTATTATTTTTTTTTTTTTTTTACATTGACTACGAATATAAATCACCGGGACAGACAATATGTCAGTAGGTTTTGATATGTGTTTGAACTTTTAAGCTATATGTCATTGCTAAATATATACGCATACTATATATTTGGATATTTAATTAATCTATGGTTACGTTTTGCTTATTGATTTTATCGTGATTCCTTTTTTATTATAATTTGTACCCTCCGACTTACTTACGGAGTGTATTATATTGGACTCCACTTGTATCCATATTTATTTTATTTTTTTTATATTTTTTATTATTTATATATTTTTTATATATTGATAAATTAATGGTTGGCTTGAATATGTGGAAAAGTGTTCTAGCGGCGTACCGTATAAGGCTACTTACGGCATCAATTCTATAGATACAAGATATAAATGATAAAGGTATTTAAAACCGCGAGAAACCGCTATAATCCAGTTCGGATCCAATATCACGAGTTGTAACTCGTAAGACATTGACACTTTCCTATTTAATTATCAGTTATTCTACCAAACCGATTGACTCTGGGCGATAAAATATACTATTGGTTTTTCTTAATGGATAGGAATTCACACAACGTGTTAAGGAGATTATTATTGATTTACACCACCCGAGTCACAGCTAATTATTATGGGTTGAAATTCCATGTTTACTGATTTAGCACTCATAAATATTCCTAACGCACTCCATTCCATTGCGTGTTTGTTTTTAGTGCTATTAATTCTATATAACGTGTCAATGAACTATTAACACTAAGAAGTGTTTATTCCCTCTGTCAGACTCGTAATTCCGTTAATAATTCTAAGTATATTCTTTCAAGGATTGATTGGCACAGGATAGGCCCTTAACTGACAGGTGTCTTAGTGTGTCCCTTGTTTTCATGACACGTGTTACAATCAGTTATGTGCTTTTTTATATCTGTAAACATTGTAGGCAGTAAAACAGTGATTTGGCTTTCTGTGACATAGGAGGGAACCCTGGATGACGGAATGCAACCAGTTTATGACGATTGGTATGAGAGAGATTATTTACTACTACCTGGTCGTAGTCTTGCTGTGTTCTTCGGGTTTTCCTCGTCACAGACCTACATAGAACATTACATTTGATTACATTATTCTGATACACATACTATAAATATACTTTTGCTTTAGGGTTTCTGCTCGAAGTGTTTATTGTTTTTGCTAGCCACTGACCCTGTTTCCGTTTCGAAGTGTTTATTGTTTGGTGTTTATTGTTTTGCTTGATACGCTGTTGACACTTGCTTTGTTCAGTTTGTAACAGTTCTGCGCTCCAACCCAGATATTCAATGCTCGCGATCTCTTTGGGTTAAAGAATTTCCTTGTTTTAGATACGGTTTTAACAATAGGCAGGATGTTTCTATATCTTTTAGTCCAATTAATGGTTCTTTGCTGTTATGGTGCGGGATTGCGGGATAATGCGTCAGCTATGATATTTGCTTTCCCAGGTAGATATCTTTATCTTGGCTCAATAACCTGAATGATCATTTGTCACCGAGTTCCTTTTGGACTGTGATTAAAGCCTTTGAAAACTCGTAAGTGACTTATGCTCAGTGAGGACTAACAGGATAGCCGTAGATTATGAACTTGAAATGTACTAGTGAGTTAAAGATACCTAGACCCTTCCTTGCCTATTACTGCATATTTACTTTCAGAGGGCTTAGTTTACGTGAATAAAAAGCTATAGGGAAGAACTGTTTATCATATTACTGAAGTAATACCCTCTTACCCCTTGGTCTGAGGCGTCTGTTGCAAAAAAAAAAAAAAAAAAAAAATTCCTTATTTAATCAGGATTTTTAAGTTAGGTAAGCTGCATTATCCGCTTTTAAGATATCGAACGCCTGTTGAGCTTTTCAGACCCTTAATAAAAAATCTACGCTCTTATTCGTAAGATCTGTTAAAGGAGCTGTCATGATTGAAGAATTACATATTTACATACGATTGTAATACCCACTACAGCGCAAAAGTGCTGTATCCCCCTTTTACGTTAATAGGTACCGGAAGTTATGAATAGCCGACACCTTACCATGGACTACTTTAAGACCTTGACAAGACACATAAAACCTAGTTAAACATGTTCGGTTTTAAAAAACTCACATTTAGAGATTTGTGGGACTCTGAGATTATTTGTCTTTGTCTCTGTAGCACTAGCTCTACTTTATGTGAATGTACCTCTAAGGTATTAGAAAAGATTACAAGATCATCCATATAGGCATGTAGGGTATCCCCTAAAAGTCTCCAAACACTATATTGTAATTGGGGTGCAACGTAAGCCGGAGGCATACGTAAAAATTGATAATGTCCCCTGAGTGTGCTGAAAACGGTGTATGAGGTACAATCACTTAGGTAATGGTATCTGGTAAAAGCTTTTAAGTAAGTCCAAATTGGTGAAAAAAAAATTTATTCTAACCTAACAGAGATAAGATGTCGTCGGTACATGGCACTGGAAACTATCGGGAGTCGTTTCCTTGTTTAAGCGACAGAAATCTACGCAGATACGCCAAGTCCGATCTTTATGGCATGACTTTTGAGGGAAAATTATATGGGCTATTTGACTTCCTAATGGCTACCTATTACTAACATATTTCAACTTCGTCATTTATCTCTATTTTGAAATTGCAGTGAGAGTCTATACGAAGGTACGTATATAGCTTTATGTTTGTCCTTAGACCGTATTTTGTGTTAAATTACATCCGTTTTCCCAGAGATCACTCGCTAGTGGAGAAACTTCTGGTATTCAGGTAAAAAGATAAAAAAAAAATTTCATGCTGAATCACCTCTGCTTGAATGGCGTTTACTGATATTACTTTAGATAGATTTATCAGAGAGATTCATCCACGACTGGTTGGGCGTGATTAAAATTAGCAACAATAAAAAATGCGATATTTATAACTTCCGTATCCACGATATGTATACTTTTAGGGCTTTGTTCGCGGAAATCGTTATATTCAGTGTCGGGAAGGATTAAAATTTCATTTCCCAGCAAAAGTCTTTTACACGCACTAAGACATTCGAGGGTGCATGCTTCTCGAGATTTTGCGTGCAAAGTGCGACTCGCGGTTGTGGGAGAATTCTGTTGGGTCATTTTGAACAATGTTACGATTTATGAGACAAATGTATAGTTCCTTTATATAAGTTATTATTTGATTAACTGTCTCATTTTTGTTCAAACGGATTTTAATATGTTTGAAGGTTTATAGGATTTCCCTTTGATAAACACGCCTTATTTGCAGGATGTAAGTTAATATTTTGTATACCCCTAGATGAATCTTACAATTACACTAGATACAGATCAATGTTTTTTATAACTAGAGAGGTATCTGTAAACGCTCGCTTATCCGGACTTCTCATTAGGGAAGTTCGAACAACAGACGGTGAGTCCGTAAATACAGGATATTACGTGTACTAAGGAATAAACAAGATATTCTAATTTTACGGCGCGTACAGTCGGGCTTTATCCACCACTACTTATAATAACTTACGTATTAAAAAAAAAAAAAAAACGAAAAACCTGCTCTGATTACTTTATACGGTCGTGTGTTTCATAGGAAAAAAATCCTTTTTAATTCAAAAAGATATCGGTATGTATGAACAACATCGCTTTTCCCCACTCTGCTAGAGTCGCTTATTGTATGGAATTTGCTATGCTTTGAACACTTCGGCAGTTTTTTTACTGACCTTGAACCGCTTGACTAGGTGACATAGTCACCGAGTTTGCGTTGTTTGATTCTGAACGGGCTACTGTTTCATATTTTTTTTTTTTTTTTTGTAATAATTAAGATCCTTCTCTTTATTACCATCGGCAACGTATTGTGTGTTTTTAGCATTATGTTGCTGGTTATTACTATAAAGCAATGAATGACGAACTATTAGGAACTGAGCGATTACTAATAAGACAAGTTATCACTACTGCATTCAATATTAACTGTTTGTACTTCATTCTTTGCTAAAATTTGAAATAGTGAGGGATCCTGGTCAGCGCATTTAGCCTGATGAAAGTTTTTTACAGACTGATTATTCCTTGCAATCCAGCCATATTTTAAAAGTTAAGTTGAGTCATTGAGGTTCGATATTTTATATAACTCAAAAAACTCAAGGCTAAAAACTGCGATCGGACTTGCAAAGGAGCATTTATTGTCATGACCCGAAATAGTTTACCGTACCTAATTTATATAGATTTGTACGGGTGTTCCACTTGTTTTTTTGTGTGTTTTCTAAGCACTACAGTGCTTAACGACCCTATCCATGCATCTGTATAAATACAGACGTCCACTGCGTAAACGCATATTCACTGTTTAATATGATTTGTTACGTAAGGGATTAATAATCACCCAAAATGATAAAATAACATAGTATATGATTATGATATTTCAGTAGAACTTCTGGAAACAGACACTCAAAGATAAAAACTCGCAGTAGCGAAATCTCAATGATGTTGATAATTTCTGTTAAAAAAGTAAGATTAAGAATGTCTCGTAACTTCAGCCACAGGAATAACGAAATTCGACCTGCAAAGAAACACTCAAAGTTACTCCAAATGAATAAAAAAAATTGTACTTAGCTTGCTTTTGTGGGAAGTCACGGTGTTCCGATAACGACACACGGCCTTGGTCCTCCTTCTCTATTTAGCGGATGACCTGGTTTGGCTTCAGTTTCCCCCGTGCGCGTTGTTTCGATGATTCGAGCCCTTGAAAGATCCGATGCTGCAGACGCGTTCGGTTTTGTTTCTTGGAGTGCCGGAAGGAAACGCTCACTAACGATGTTTTCTTGAATGATTCTAATGAGAAGACGAAGCTTGCGTTGTCGTAGGAAAAAGGACACGTCGGTTTTGTTTCTTGAAGTTATTCACTAACGATGATACTAAGTTGCTTGAAGAATCTCTTGCTTTCGTCGTCGTTAAAGAGTTCTTGTTGTTTTCTGAAGTCGCTCACTAACGATGATACTATGTTGCTTGAAGAATCTGCTGCTTCCGTCGTCGTTGACTTCTTATGTAACATGATTTATTATTCTGGTTTTTCTTTGTAGGACGTTGTAGAGTTCTTCTGGTACGCTGGCCACCAATATTAGGGCTTGTGCCTTGTATGATAAGGCGCCCTATGAGGTAATGTTAGACTAGCGATAATCTTACGCTAAGTCGGTTGGTATTGCACTTCCATCTTCAATGGAGTGTCTGGGGGTTTGTAGATCATTTACGAAGTCGGTATTATCTTGTTGGTTATTACGACGATGTGTTAAACTCATGGTGAGGAGGTTCTGTAGAAAACACGAAATATAAAATATATGTATTCTTCTGAAGTTTTACATGCTGAAGATCAGATATGATTGTACAAGTCTTCTAATAACGATAGCTTGATCGCTTCTGCCAATAATGATTGCTAATCCTATTCCTCTACATGATAAAGCTTAGGTAAAGAGGTACAGGTCTTCTAATGACGATAGTTAACTCTGTTCTCCTGTCTACCATCTCTGTTACAAGTTATGAAGGAGCAGACAGTAGTTCGAACATATGAACCATACATACAAAATGACCCCCATAGTTTCATACGAACACACAACTCAAATGAGACACGCTACAGATCACGTAGGCGTTTGAATTATAGGTCGGGGTAGTTGTCTCAGCAGGGAGCTTGGACTAATGTTTATAACAATTGAATGACTACAGGTGACGGCATGTTATCTTAGCCTACATACTTATTGTATACGTCATCTTTAGCGTCTCTAGTCTGATCACATTCCTGCAAGCAATCTTTTATATATATGACTAACATTCCATATTTTATTATGTAAACACTACAATTATATATATTATTATATATATATAGATATTATATATATATATATATATATATATATATATATATATATATATATATACTATATATATGATATATATATATATAATATACACACACATATATATACATATATAGTGGAAAAAAGACTAATGTTTATTCCCCTTTCAAACTAAGGATGGCGTATCTTGCTACCCTCTTGGATCGAGAATAAGGAAGCAGTCTAGAGGAAGCCTATTCGTCTTTAACATTGCAAAAAAATCTATGAAGAAGACGTCTCACAGGTTTCCACAACTCTCTTCCTAACTAAAACTAGACAGAGAGAGAGAGACCGAGGAGAGAGAGAGAGAGAGAGGAGCGAGAGGAGAGAGGGAGAGAGAGAGAGAGGTGGGGGGGTAACCCCAACCTCTCATGACCGAGACCCAGATGGTTTACACTGTGTTGGCCTACAGTGACAGCAGCCTTCGATCACTGTCTTGCCGTACTTCCTGAGTTGCCAGATATTTCATTCATTGAAGGAATATTATAAAATTATTATTAAACAACCTTCGTTAAATACAGGAGCTGAGTCGGTGTTGTCGTAACAAACCCTTTAAGCGTAGTCCTTACCTAGGAAACTCCTGGAAGGATACAGGGAATTCAGTTGCCAACCAAAGGGGAAACTACGTTATGCGCATATGACTTGACCATACAGTAGTCCTATACACCAAATTCTCTACTACATTCTTTCCTCACCGAGCAGAGAGAGAATGGAAATTTACTATCTTCGTTCTTTTTGTCAATAGAACGAATTAGTATTAGCTGAAGAAGATCCCAAGTGATAACCGAGGATCGAAGAGAATCTCAATTTCCTATTTCTATCTTGGACATAAGGACGTATTCTACACGTCTATTACCTGGAAGTCTCTAATCAATGAATGAGAGCTCCTCCGAATCTTGTCCAAGAGAGCTTATATGCTTACGCAATAAGATGTATTGAGATCTTTGTCAATGAGAACTAATCCATTAAGATACAAAGAGTATACATTTTTTGTCAATTATGTGTTATGCACTTACTTGACAATACGTTAAAATATCTTCCTAAGGAAGGAAGTTAATCCAGGAACTCGTTAAGTCTTCGTGATTTCCACAGAAATCGCGGAAGGGACAGGATTCCTGTTCAGATCTTGAGTTTAAAGAAGGAAGATTGATGTTCCCTTTCCGCATTCATTCCCGAACGCCGAACAGATGAGATTCTATTTAAGAAAAAACTCCTGTAGCTCTTGCCTCGTCATAAAGAGGGAAGAGAATGAATGAAGGAGAGAGTCCACGCTGAGAGTAACTGTCTGTTACAGCAGTCTTCTGAATATTGGAGAAGGGCTTCTCTCAGTATCAGAATCATCCTGACAAAGGCGACGGCCGCCTGTGCGACATCTTGCGCCTTTGCCAGGAGAAGGCTAATTCTGCTAAAAACTAAAACGAGAAGTCTCGTGACTGACTTATCTCCATAAGGCAATTCGGGATATCTTGGCGCCTTGCGCCTGGCTCCTGGCTGGAGCCTTACGCCTGGCTGGCTCCTCGCTCCTGGCTGGAGCCTCACGCTTGGATGGCTCCTGGAACGTTCCGCGCGTCTGGAAGGCGCCTCCCTGGAAAGATCCTTATGCCTGCTAGGCTCTACTTGCTTAGAAGGCTCCTTTCACGCTTCTTGGAAGATTGCGGATCAGCAGACAGGAACTCTGGCGCCTCGTGCGCCTGGCTCCTGTCCTACTTGCTGGAATGCGGCTCGCGTCCAGCTTCTGGAATGCGGCTCGCGCTTGCCTGCTGGAACGCGGCTCGCTGGATGGAGCTGTCCGTATCGGTTCATATTCATCCTCTGCATGCCACTGGACGGGATCTCTTGATTTGAAGGAAAACATCCTTTCTCAATACTCATACCAATGGCGAGATTTGTTCTTGTATCTTCATAAGAATCTTCGTCGCTGAATATTCCTCCTCCTTATCCGCCGAGGGGAAGGAGGTTAGATAATAACGGAGAAACTGTTTTAGGATACCTTTCCAATGGCTCTCCTTGGCAGTCTGGGACGTTCTACAGAACCTGCCGAGGGGACGCCTGACCGGTGGGGGTTCTCCCTAACCTTCCTGCGGCTGTCGACTTTCCTCCTCCACTGGGTCTGGGAGTTTGGAAGAGGTCAAGGCCTGGAAGCGCTACGGAGCCGATCAGACGCACCCTCCACTGCACTGGGAACACTATATTCACTTCTTACCTTTTAAGAGCTCGCCTTTTGAGCTCCATCCATTTATCTTCAAATTTGCACATATGAATTTGTAGATTCTGTGGAGTAAGAAGGTGATGAGGATGCAAGAACTACTAGTACCGTCAATACTCTAACTGCTCGTTAGCACGAGAGCTCTTAAAGCTTCTAAAGGAAGCGTATCTAGTTATATGCTTTCTGACTTCCTAAAGTAGGAAGTTAGATCTTATATTTCCTCCATCAAATTCTAACACTTATACACGTATTAGTGAAAAAATATCAATATTTCCCTTATTGCAAAATATATGAGTGTCTACCGAAAAATTCGGTAGTTTCACGTAATATATTCTTTGAAATTTCGAAGCCAAATTCATACGACGGAGTCTATAGCTAAGTATATATCTGCTGGGTAAGTTCCATGTACAAAAACATGATTTACTGTAATGATTACAGCACCCAACTATAATATTAATGAATAAACAGCAAAATACAGCAATAAAAATGATATTGTAATGATACAATTAAGTTTGTTCATACTTACCTGGCAGATATATATATAGCTGTATTTTTCCGAATCCGACAGAAATTTAAACACTTACGACACACGCAGTGGGAGTCAGGTGGTTAGTACCCATTCCCGCCGCTGGGAGGCGGGTATCATGGAATCATTCCCATTTTCTATTCATAATTTTTATTCCACTGTCTCCTGAGGGGAGGTGGGTGGGTACTTGATTATATATATCTGCCAGGTAAGTATGAACAAACTTAATTGTATCATTACAATATCATTTTGTTCATGAAACTTACCTGTCAGATATATATATAGCTGAATCCCACCTTTGGTGGTGGGAGTAGACAGAATAGAAGATTTTAGGAAACACTATATATGCAGATAATTGATATCTTGATTCCTTACCTGTTAGCATAGCTGACTTCGTGGTTACTGCCGCGTAAGTCTGCTTGTGCTACTAGAGTTGCCAGCGAGGTAGAGACCTATATAGCTGGTGCACTCCAGATGATCTGTCAACAGGGCGAGACCACGACGTGACTAGACCATATTGACCATACCATGAGGGCTAAGAAGTAAAAATAAATATATATATAAAAATATATATCACCACCTGACCCACCTAGCCAAAGTTAAGGTGTGTAAGGCTAAGGAGTTAAGAAGTCACCGTTGTCGGCGACTCAACTACTAAATTAAGAGCTCTTCCTAACCATTTTCTACAGGATAGGATGAGTGGTACTTCTTGCCCCCAAGATTGTGTCTGCAGACACGTATGGCCCTAGCGAGCAGCAGATCTCATATGCCATCTTCACATCTCGCAGGGAGTGTGAATTGAACCCAGAGTTGCTTCGCTAAAACATGGTACTCAGGATGTTGCTGAGTGCCATGCTCTGTTGAAATGCTTCCGAGGCCGCGCCCTCACCTCGTGAGCATTCAAATCAAAAGATTTCAAATCTTTGTGCAAACACAAAGAAGGAGCTTTTTGAAAGAACTCCTTAACAATAAAGCCAGGGTGTTCTTCGATATGGGCAAGTCTGGTCTTTTCGGAACACTGCAGATTGTCCGTACGACTTCGACTTTCTTGAGTTTTATGTAGATAAACTTGAGAGACCTGACAGGGCACAGGACTCTCTCTGGCTCCTGCCACTAACTTGTGCCATCCTTGGCTTCCAAGCTCCTTGGCCCTAACGGCACCAAACGGGTTTCCATTCTTAGGCCATACGAAAAAGCTTAAATAGCACACCGCCTTGTGTTCTCTAAAAGCCAAAACTTGTGACGATGGCTTAAAATCTCACTAACCCTCTTTGTCGTATCTAGGGTGGTTAGAAAAATGCCTTCCTGATCACATGCAAGAAGTTAACAGGTAGGAGATGTTCGAATGCTTTGACATCAAGAACTTCAGAACTATGTCTAAGTTCCATATTGAAAGCTTCGATCTGGACATGCACAGTCAGTTCGTCTGTACTAACGTCAGGTGACCAACCAGTTGACCAGTCAGACGAATCAAGGACAGCAAGGCTGTACCCTGAGACCATAATGCACTATTCTTCGCTGAAGGATGAGAGTCTGGACTGCCTGGGCGATTCAAGCTAAGCAAACCTTGGGGGGTGTATCAACGCAACCCAATGTCGTTAGCGAATCAACTCCTGAGCCACTCCTGACTCGAGCTTCTGGTGGTCCAGGAGAAAGGATGCGAGGAGCAAAAAGGCGATTCAGTCCCGAAGGACGAATGCCTGACAGTCCAACCTGGTCTCATGTTAAACGATCATCGGGGGTGTATAAACGCAACCGACTTCGTCAACAAGAAACTCAGGGCTACTATATGTCTCCTGATCTCGCACGAGTGTCCTGACTCCGAGAAAACAGGTGAGACAAAAAGTAGATGGTGAGCGAGTTTCGAGATTTCACAGAACTCAAAGAGTCGTGAAGGGCTTTGTTGTTTGACAGAAGCAAATCTCTGAGCCCAAAGGCCGTCAACAACATATTTGCGTATTCTTTAATAGTTGTGACTGCCAGCTTATCCCATTCTTCAACGGAAAGGGAAGACTGCAATCTTATGCTGTCAAAATCTCGATAGTCTGAACGTAGTCAGACTCAGAGCGGAGAGGTTATAGGTACCTTTCGTGTTAAAGGAGACCGACTCTCTCGGAAAAGGTCCTTTGGAAGGACGTGACCTCTGTGAATCTAGGATCTTGAAGGCCAACATGGGGCGATTAGCGTCATTGTCGCTCCTGTGATGATATAAATCATCTATTACATTTCCTAAGCGATTGAAAAAGGGGAAAAAGAGACTAAACATCCATCCCCGTTCAATATCATAGGATGGCGTTTAATGTTACCGCTCCCGGATCGAGAATAAGGGAGCAGAGAAGAAGAAGCCTCTTCGTCCTCAACCTAGCGAAGAGATGAATGAAAGGACGTCCCTAAAGTCTCCACAACTCTCAACATACTTCTAAAGAAAGATTCCACTCGGAAGTCAGTAGTTGCTGCCTTCGATCGAGACGATTCGTACGGACTTTTGCAATCCTGTAACGAACCTCTAGAGGATCGTTCCATCTACGCCTGTTGTTATAATAGGCTCTTTCTCGTAAACCCAACCGAACCGGGACCGAGAGAAGATACTTCCTAAGATATGAGAGAGCTGTGGAAGATCAGAGTTGATATGGACCATGGTTCCAAAAAACTCGTTTCGAGGACTGGAGGGACGACTGAATTGCTTCCACTTCTTTCAGATTATGATCCAGGACATCTGAAACCCTCTCCAGATGTCCGGCACCTTCTTTCTATCACCTCAAGAGATACTTAACGCACCGAGAGATGTTCAGAATCATTCCTAGATCTTTAATAAAATTTCAGTTTCCCGGTAGGAAAAAACTGTAGAGGTCTGAATTGCAGTCTATTCAGGGAAACAAACTTCTTTAGGAAGGAAATGGTCCCCAGCAAGCTCATCCATTCCCTCACACAGTATGTTTACTTCCCTAATAAGGCTGCGCTTTGCCTAAGCAAGAGAGCATATAATAGTGCAATGTTGTGGTAGACTCGTAGTCCTATACCGTGCGTAACGAGCACCGAAAGGAGTAAGATATCTCTGTAGGACATATTAAGGCCAACGAATGCAATGTTTATTCATTCATGTAAGAAATCCCCTCAATCTAAGCTAAAGTCCGTGATTGTTAGGGCAGAGATACAGTTAGTCAGTCAAACCCGCAGGAGGAAAAGAGAGAGACGTAACTGCCAGCACAGAGATACGGTTAGTCAGTCAATCCCGCAGGAGAGAGAGACGTAACCTACAGCGCATGACAGCGAACGAGCTGGTACTGGCTCGTTTGGACTGGAGGAGAGGACAGTGACAGCAGCAGCTTACGATCGTCCGTCATCGTCGTCTCTTAACTTTATGCCTGGGTTGCCAGCTACCCTATTCTATGAAGAAAAAGGTCCCTTATTTTTAGCATAGACTCTCAAGCTGGTATATTTAAGCGAAACAGAAAACGCTAAATATATAGATGCGTTTGTGTCGTCAGAACACTACCATACAACGGTAAAAGATAAATCGGAAACTCCTGGAAGGCTGCAGGGAGTAACGATTAAATGTCCTTAAAATGGACCATAGACCTCTCGGTTGCCATCCGAAGAGGTAACTACAGCAAGCGTATATGACTTGAACCAACCAGAAATAAAATAACGCAAGGCAAAATATGAAATTATATCACAATAAAGTTTGTTCATACTTACATGGTAGACATATATATAGCTGAATTCGGAAATACAGCTACATACATATCTGACAGGCAAGTTTCATGAACAAAACTTAGGAGAATCGAAGCAGTCAGCTCAAGCTTCTTATGTTATTGGACATAAGGGTTCATTGACGTAGTCTACAAGTCTATTTCTTGTACGAGTCTGCGAATGACGAATGAGAGCTCTTCCGAATCTTGTCAATAAGAGCTTGTTCGCTTACGCAATATCAAGTTAATGAGATGTTTGTCAATGAGAAAACTAACCCATTTACGGGACAAAGAGATATTTTGTCAATGAGGGGATACCCACTTACTTGACAAAACGATAGTATATTGTCAATGGGGAAAGTCACTGAATTGACAAAACGTAATCCAGGAAGTCGAGCATTTTATTTTCCGATTCCCGTCTCAAACGAGGAAGGGGCAAGAATCCTGTTAAGAGACTGGGCTTACGTCAGGTAGAACGACGATGTTCAATTCGGCAGCGTAGTCCCGACTAGGAACTAACAAAAACTATCATCTGAAAAGCCCTTTCAGATGGGCTAAAAAGCTGGCAAAATTATCCTGGGAAGAGGAAGAAACTCTCCAACCAGCTTCCTCTCCCGTATCACAACTAATGCCTGCTAAAGCTTAAAATTTATTGGCAGTATGGCAAAGGAAGTCCTGTCTTGCGCTTTCCTGAAGAGCGTGACTTTTGATGAGTGCCTTGCAAGAATCCTACTGAACGTTGCCGAGAGTCCTGACGTGCAGGACATCGAGCCTTTATAACCCGTAACTGCCTTATCGCAAAGTCTTGACTGCGGTAGTGGCAACTTAAATTTATTGGCAGAAAGGCAAAGCTTGCGGTAGAGCAAACGAGAACTTCCCTTGAGCTTTCCTTAACTCCATCCACCTATGCGAAAAGCAATATTAATTGACAGAGACCTCTTGAATCACGAAACCCGATGTCTTGCTGGTTTCGAAGAAGAAGTTGTCTGTTCACTTTAAGCTTCCTCCGAAGCACTGCCTACTTCACATTCTTTGCAGGTGAGGTAGAAGGTATCATCGAAGGTAGAGGTAAAAATTCTTTAAGCCCAAATCTGAAACAAGAGCTTGAAGAGTTCAACAGAAACGTTCAGCCAGGCGACACACCTGGCGTGCGCTGGTGCACGCTCGGCGTCCACTGGAGCGCGCTCGGCGTCCACTGGCGCGCACGCTCGGCGTCCACTGGCGCGCACGCTCGGCGTCCACTGGCGCGCGCTTGGCGTGCACCCGCGCGCCCCTGGCTTGGGCGTCCGCTCTCAAAAGCTTACTGCTACTATGACTTCTTTTACGTATTTCTCGGTGGAAAGACGGACACGAGTTCAGGCGACGTTCGCCTTCTTACTTCTCACTGAAACGCATAACGAGAGAGAGAGAGAGAGAGGACGTGAAGCGTCCTCTTCTATAAAGCTTCTATTTAGAGGGCGCGAGTCCATCCGAAAGCTCTCCAACCCCCTGCGCGGGGAGGACGCTTCGGAGGACGAGAAGCAATCCTTCAGGATTCGTGCACGTGCACGCACTTAGGCAGTCTGGGATTTTCATTCAGGAAACTGCGAGGCACGCCAGATCGGTGGGGGTTCCTCGTAACCCTCCTTCGGCTTTCCGACATGCTTTCTCCCTGGTTCTGGGAGTCAAGCAGAGGTCCCGGCCTAGAGGCGAAACGAGGGCCGATCTGACGCACCCTCCACTACACAAGGGGTATCACTGCACTTCTGCACTTCACTTTTACTCTCTAAAGCAAGCACTTTCGATTCTAAGTTACGAATCGAAAGAGTATCAGAGAAAGGGCAATTTCTCTACAGACACTGCTTAGGGCCCGAAGGCAACACTGCAGGGTTAGGAGTAACAATTACAGAAGTAGCACTTCACAGCAATGAAGGAGAGCGAGCACCTCTCTTAGACATATACATAGCCCGTAGGCCATACTACAGGGTTATGCAAAATAAAGTCTACAGGAAGGTTAGCAGGTTCACTACCCTGACTTTTGTTACTGATTAATTGCGTACATACGAATCATACGTCTTCCTTACGGAATTAGACATGTTTACTGATTAATTGCGTACATACGAATCATACGTCTTCCTTACGGAATAGACAAAGTCTCACACTCCTTACATGACAAATCTCAACAAAGAAGCAAGACCCATACCCCTCGTACATACCAAGTGCGAATCTACCGAAGCTTTCGGTAGCCACACCCTATCTTTGCAGACAACCCCGTCTGAAACTAGCCTAACTAGATTCAGATATTTTATGCAAAAATGAATCAAATTCAAATCAATTTAAGATAGCGTATGCCTAGCCACAAATCCAAGTAAATAATTCAAAAGACAATTAGGATACTTAGCGGCAATGAAGTTTCCAAAATCCTAAGACGGAGGTACTGAAAACAGGTGTTTTCAGCACCGGCGACAGAAAAATTATGAATAGAAAATGGGAATGATTCCTGATACCCGCCTCCCAGCGGCGGGAATGGGTACTAACCACCTGACTCCCACTGCGTGTGTCGTAAGTGTTTAAATTTCTGTCGGATTCGGAAAAATACAGCTATATATATATCTGACAGGTAAGTTTCATGAACAAAATCTATTTTTGTCTTTTGTTTACGTTTAGAATCAGCTGATGGACGTTTATTACTGAAAGAATTATTTTGGAAAACAATTTAGTTGCTAAAAGAAACTAATTTATTAATGGAATTATTATTATTATTAACTTTGTACATAATAGTTTATGATATTATGATACAGTAATTCATATCTCATTGAGAGAGAGAGAGAGAGAGAGAGAGAGAGAGAGAGAGAGAGAGAGAGAGAGAGAGAGAGAGAGAGCAGCTTAGGACGAGAGTAACTTGAATAGCTTGAGAGAGCAGCTTAGGACGAGAGTACTGTTGACTATCTTAGCTCGAGAATAACATAATGAAATTTGTATTTTAAATATTTTTATGGTGATAAGAAATGAAACATGGATAGTGATAAGATATTCTCTTGTATACTGTTATAATATGTGATAATCATTGAGTCAACTATATTGTGTAGGAACAAATTTAAAGTCTCAACTGTAGTAATGGCTAACCTAATATATATATAGAAGGGGGCTTGATATAATTTCACTCACCAAAAATGCCAAGGTCTCATAAGGATTTTCACACAAAAAGTCTCCTATTTGATTGTTTTCTTCATGGTTCTCACCAGCACTGTCACTATGGCCATGTCCATCAGTACCCAGATTGAGTGATTTAAGAGCTTCAGTAGTACCAAGATCAACATGACCATTTACTGATGCTGGTATGTCCTCTAACTGGCTTGCCATTCTTTTTAACTTCAGTTTCTAGTCTTTTCAACGCACTGTGCTGTAGCCTATGACATGCACATCAACCTGAAAGAGAAAAATGCTTTCATAATAAAACTAATATTGTAATACACACCTGAACACCTGAATTAGCCCTGGTCACTGACCAACCCAAACTACATCCTCACAAAACTTACCCATCAATTGGGTAATTAACTGATAATGTTACTAACACTGTAGGCAGACTGTCTACTGAGTTACCTGTGAACAGTTGGCAACACTGCCGTATGTACCGGCCGCCATCAGCCTACCCTTCAATTGCGTCATTCACAATTCACAACTAATTGAGAAAAGGAGGAGGGTGAAAATCATTCAGGTGTTCAAGTATTACAATAAAGGGATTTTGACAAAGGAAAAATCTATTTCTGGGGGAAGACCTGTGTCGCCCAGTGAAATGTTCCTATAGCACTCATTTCTAGGTATAAATAAGTGCTAAATATACCAGAGAAAAAGCCATATGGAATGCCAGAGTTACTACCTCTGGCTCGCTCACCCTCAAAGGGTGTCAGTATAGCATCAGAGGCGAGTGGAAGCCACTATCACAGATACTTTACCAAATAGATCTCTCCTCTCTCAAAATCCCCCTCTGCAGAGGTGCCGTTACAACGACTACCTTCCGCTCGCTACTACTACTGCCTCTGCCAAGAACGCCATTCCTGAAATATGCTCCCAAGCTTGGGCCAGCTAAATGGTGGGGAAATGAAAAAGAGAGGGATGGGTTCACTGGAGGACACAGGTCTTCCCCCAGAAATAGATTTTTCGTTTGTCAAAATCCCTTTTCTGGGCTCGACCTGTGTCGCCCAGTGAAATAGTAACAGAGAATTGGCCATTCAAGCTTGGAAATAGAATGTAAACAAAAAACTTTATATGAAAGGTAAAATAAAAATTCCTTATAATTATTGTTTTAATAATCCAAGTTAAGGATAAATAACATCTAATATGGTAAAATTGGTAAATAACATCTAATATGACCAAGTCCATACCATCACCAGGAAAAATACAACAGATAATGAACATAAAAACAAACAAATTAATGAACTATGTACAAGTACAGGAGTGCGTTGATAAAGCAATCAGTCCGGAACAAAAAGGCAAAAGGCAAGGGATTACAAGCGAGGCAGGTAGGTGAGAGGGAGTACCAAAAGGTAATTAATAGCACAAACAATGATAATAATGATATACAAATTTACAATTACATAACTAGGCTGTAACAGGGGAGACAATGTTCCCTGCAGCCAATGCCGAATATTTAAGAGCCTCTATAGACTTCAGATAGTGGCGTTTAAATACTGTCGAAGATTTCCAACCCGTATACATATTTTTTAAGATCATCGAAGTTCATATGATGAAAGTAATTAACGGAGGTAGCCACTGCTCGGATATGGACATGAGGAACTGAATCCGGATTGGCTTGTTTAATAAAATAAAGAATTTGTTGTCTGATGGCCTTCAAGGAAATGGTTCCACCATTCTCTTTAATAAAAAGAGGACCTGAAGACTTTATAGAAGTTCTGCCCAGATAAGATTTTAATGTTAATAATAGGACATAATGATGGGTCCTGTGGAAGAAGGACAATCTTCCACGGAGACCATCTGTTCTGTGGGTCTTCATTCTTTGCTAAGAATTTCCGATCTGGAGAGAGCAGAACTTCTCCTGACGAGAGGAAATCAATATGATTTGGTTCTGTAGAGAGAGCCGACAGTTCAGATATTCTGGCACCTGAGGCCAGACTCATTAAAAATAATGTTTTCCTGAAAGGGTTATATATGAGCATGATTCATTATCAGTATCTGAAGCCAACCTGAGTACGTCATTTAAAAACCAGGAGACTATGTGAGGACGGTCTGCCAGTCTCAGACGAGCACATGCTCTAGGGATAGACGAGAAGTACGAATCTGTTAAATGAATATTAAAGCCAAACTGAAATATCTTCCTCAAGGCAGATTTAGTTGTAGTAATGGTACTAGCAGCTAGGCCTTTTTTGAACAGAGTTCTAAAAAATTAAATTGTCAGATTCGTAGTCATCGTCTGAACATCTGATTCTTTTAGAAAGATGGCTAACTTCCTCACTGCCGAATCATACTGCCGGAGTGTCGATTCTCTTTTGTCTAACTCCACGAACAGTGTGTTTAGCGGGGTCAATATTAGCATCCTTTTGTGCTGCAAACTTCATGAAGTCCATAAAGTTAGGGCATTCAGAATTCTTGAGGAAGCTGACACAGTCCGAGTTTGTACCACCTGAGTCAGCTTTGGGTTGGGAATCCGTCTGGGATGGAGTTTCAACTCTAGTAGAAGAGGAAACCAATTGCTCTTCGGCCAGTTGGGTGCTACCAGTGCTATCTGTCCTTTGAAAGATCTGAGTTTGTGTAGAATTTTCATCAAGAGGTTTATTGGCGTGAGCCAGAAGATCCAAATTGGGAGCCACATAACACGGAAGTTTGTGGTTGGACTCCGTGGCGAACAGGTCTACCTGAAGGCCCGGAATTTGTAGGCAAATCCCATTGAATGACTTTGCGTCCAAGGACCACTCCGACTCCAGCGGAGTTGTTCTGGACAGTGAGTCCGCAATGACATTTCGTACTCCTGCCGCGTGAGTGGCTGACAGGTGCCAATGATGTTTCATTGCCAACGAGAAGATTGCTATCATCATGTGATTTATGTGGCTCGACTTGGAGCCTCCTCTGTTTAGGCAGTGAACTGCACTGTCCAAGACTAGTCTGATATGAATATTCCTGGCCGGAGCTAGTCGTTTCAGGGTCAGGAAAATGGCCATTGCTTCTAGGATGTTGATATGGAACTGGCGGAATACTGTCGACCACGTTCCTTGAACCTTCTTGTAATGAGAATAGCCCCCCATCCGCTCAGAGAGGCGTCCGTGTGGACTACTTGAGACAGCGGGGGAAATTGGAGCGGTACCGACTTGGAAAGACTCTTGACTGTCGTCCATGGACGAAGTCTTTTCCTTAGTATCAGCAGAATCAAGATTTTGTCTCTGAGTCTGCTGTTGGCTCTTCTCCGCCATACCCGATTGATGTCCTTCAGTCTGGCTTTCAACAAAAGATCTGTTATCGAAGCAAACTGAAGTGAACCTAAGACACTTTCTTGGGTACGACGAGAAGCCCGTCTGTTCTTGAGAAATTGTCTCATAGCTTTCGCTATCTCTTTGCACTTGATTGGCGGAAGAGATAGTTTGTGTGCGGTTAGATTCCAATGAATTCCTAACCATTGAAAGCGAGATGCCGGAATGAGACGGGACTTTTTCTTGTTTATCTGGAATCCCAGATACTCTAGAAATTTTATTACTTTGGCTGTTGCACTGCGACATTCCTTGTCGTTGGGTGCCCAAATGAGCCAGTCGTCTAGGTAAGCTACTAGCGTAACCCCCTGAGCTCTTAGTTCCTGAACTACTGTCTCTCCTAGTTTGGTGAATATTCTGGGCGCTAATATTGAGCCCAATGCATGACTCTGAACGAGTAAGCCTGTCTTCCTAGTTTGAAGCCTAGGTAGGGAGCAAAGTTTCTAGCTATCAGGACGTGATAATAAGTGTCTGTAAGATCGAGAGAGGTGGTGACGACCCCACGGGGAAGTAAGGTCCGCACCTGCGAGACGGTTAGCATGCGGAACTTGTCGCATTGAATGTATGAGTTGAGACGGGACAAGTCCAGAATCACTCTTTGTTTCTCTGTGTCCGGAATTTGGTGGAATCTGACTAATGGAGGAGGCCCTTTTATCCATCTCCACCCCAGACCTTTTGATACAATACTGTGGGCCCACGGACTGAAGGTCCAATGTTCCCGGAAGAGGTACAGTCTCCCACCTACCTGGAGAGGCTCATAGATTGGATGATGTCTTACTTCCTCTGCCTCCTCTGGAACCTCTGCCTCTGGAGGGAGCTCTGGAACCAGCTCTGTGCCGGTAAGCACCTCTTGCTCTGCTTCCCCTTGCATGTCGGTTATATAGCCTCGAAATGCCCCTTGCGCTTCAAACAAAGCGTTGAAGGCCGGAAACGTCACGAAAGTAGCTGAACTTGAGGACTGTTGAGTAGGCTGACTCTGCAGCAACACCAATTGTTGTTGTGGTCGTGCCTTAGATGTCGAAGGTTGACCAATCTGGGAGACGGGAACTGCCTGAATCACCGTCTGTGTCTGAGGGGCCTGGAAGGGCTGATACTTCCTGACCCTCTTCCTACCTTTGGGCTGCGGTCCGGAGGTCTCATAGAACTTCCTTTTGGAGGGAAGACCCCAGCGGACACGAAGGTTCTGATTAGCCCTAGCAGCCTCACTGATGACGCTGTTAACTATGTCTTCAGGAAAGAGGTTAGGTCCCCAGATTGCTGCTTTGAGCTTATTAGGCTCGTGTCTAATGGAAGCATCGGCAAAGACATGCTTCCTGCAGTTCCGCCTAGCAACCACAAAGTCATTAAGGTCACACTGAAAAGTCTGTAGAAGTGACTTTGTTAGAACCCGGAATAGAGGTTCCTCAGAGTAGACAGAAGCCGTCAACTCCAACTCCGATGTAGTAATAGAGTTGATCGACCTACTCAGTCTACACTTAGACTCAAATTCTGCCTTTACCATGGCCTCCGGGATTCTGGGTAGTCGTTCACTAAACTGAGTGGAAGCACACTCCGGATCGAGTTTGCCCACTGTGAACGTTTCTGGAGCGCCCACCCAGCACTCTAGATCTCCAGGAAAGAGCAGAGGTAGGCTCTGTCTCTCGAAGCTGAGGCATCAGCTGAAAGGGTGCGGACCCATGCCGACTGTGCCTGGTCCCTAGGATAAATTACAGTTTCCTTTGGGACCCTGTCTACCCTGACTAATGCTTCCTCAGCTAACTGAGCAAAGCCTGGGAAGGGAAACTGGAGGTCCGCCGGGAAGAACTCGTAATCTTCCACGGGACAGGTTCCACAGCCTTCAATCATCAGCATGCCATCCGAAAGGGAGCATGCAGAGCCAACCGCCATGGGTTGCTGTTCTCGAATGGCAGAAGCTTAGAAGCGTCCGGCACAACGAAGGACTGCTGTGTGCCTCCGGACTGTGTAAGTCCGGCCAGCAAACTCTCCTGGACTTGTAGTCTCTGAGCCAGAGACAGGATGGACTGACCCGATGTCTCCAAGCTCGAAGCGAGCTGAGAAGACATCGACTGAAACCTTGAGTCCACGATATTGCCCATCTTCTCCATTAGAAGATCAGCGAAGGCATCAGGATCGAAGCCGGACTTCGTAGGTCTGGCTTTAGATACCTTAGCTCTCGACCCCTTAGGCGGGGGAGTAGCTTTAGCCGAGGAAGCCATAGGCGTGGGAGCCAATGACGACCTGGCAGAACTCCACCGGAGTAGGTTTAGTTGGTCGTCGGTAGTTCCTAGGCAGTCTTCTTTTTCAGGGCTTTCACCTTGGCGATCACGGAACCAGACCTGTCCCCAAGGTTCATGGACTTTGAGAAGGCCTGAAAAGAAGAGGAAGAAGACGGAGTTGGGCTGAAAGAAAGTGATTTCTTTTTAGCAGATCTAGATCTAAAACTACCTGCCTCACTTACTTCCCTACCTTCTTCCTGCGGGTCGACGGATACTGATGGCCGCTACCTCTTCCGCCACCTCCTCGCACAAGGCTTCTTGGTCTTCTGGAGGGGCCTGGGTCTCCATTTGTATTTTGGCAATAATAGGGGCTGCCACTTCCCTAGCTACTGCCGAAGAAGTCCTCGCGTTCGGGTACAGTAACGAACAAAGCTCCTCCGACGGTACATAAGGGCATCCGGCAGCGACGTTCCTACCAAAACCTCCAACCCAGACCCTTAGGGTCGCCAATGAGGAGGTTTTGAGTGCCTGAGGAGTCTGTAAGAGAGGACAAAATCAGATCCCCCAGTGGCGGAACGTGCCATATTTGCAAATATATATGTAAGGATATATCATAAAAATAGAGATCATTACCAAGGTGAGGATGGTACCTACCGACTCATCAGTCACATACTCAAACAAGGAGTAGCAAACTTCACAGCCGTCCGGGTGCCATACCAAGAGGTTATCGACCTCCACAGCATAACTGGCATGAGATCGACAGACCTCATGTCCACACGGTTGTTGGAGGATGGCTGTGCAACCCAACTCCTGACAGCGTACCATCTGTAAGTTAAAATTGGTACATGAGTATCTTCTAATAGTTCCGCCGGAGTTAATTCCGGCGGTATGTTTACAATTAGACTAGTTCTACTAAAACTCGCTAAAGGTAAACATCAACTATTATAATTTTATATAACATAAAAGCTCTGATTGTCTCCGCCTACTCCGGAATCCATAATCTCGGTATTGCAATAGCTATGACCGGCGGAGTTGGCCTGATACGAACAGAACAGGGAAACAAGGTAAAACCTAAGCCTGAGTCTGATCACACCGGAGTAGGATAGCAATTCCAAGTGAATTGGAAACGCATTGACTAGCCTAGTTCTGCCCCCACCGGAGTGGGGAAAGCAGCGATAACAACAGAGAAATACGGAAAACAGAGCGGCGGGAACAGCGGTACGTATGAAATTCTGGCGCATGTGATGGTAGACCACACCTCACCGGAATAAACACAGGCCCGGAGACATACCAACAGAGAATACATATTCTACTAATCCTTAACCTCCTCTGACTAATCCCCCGGAACAATGCTCGATGCTACAGCTGCTGTTCACCGGTAGGATACTTGGTCAGCGAGCTAACGAAGCACCGCCGGAACGGGTCCGGAACGGAAGGAAGAGCCCGGAGGAGAAAGGAAGACTAGTAATCGCCTGGCAACAGCAACCGGTCAGGTGATTACCACCCTCCGAAAAGCCGTGAAGTAGCCTACTACTAAAGGGGCAGAAGGCGACATGCCAACTGACACCCTAAAGGAGGTAACGGCCAAGGCTATACTTACAAAATTTATTAATAAGGAATTATTGGAAGTACCGACGAATAAAGGCAAGCCCATCTACGAGCCTAGCCTAACCCTCCACAATCGGATACACCAATCTGGTCAGGTAGGCTAGGATAACGCCTACTAGTACGTCACGAAAGAGGACACTCTAGAGCCTAACCTAACCCTCCAAAATCGAACATATTGACCTGGTCAGGTAAGACAGGCCTAGCACCTACATTTACGTAACAAGAGAGGAACTCTCTAGTGATGGATCACCCTCCAAAACCAATATGTTGGTCTAGTCAGGTAAGCCAGGACTAGTACCAACTATGGGTAGCAAGTAGCACTCTCAAACGCCTAGCCTACCCAACAAAACCTAGGCCTCGATCTGGTCAGGTAGGCTAGGGTTGGTAATATTTGTGTAAGACATCCAAACTAACCTCATCAAAATAAAATTAGCATATCAATATAATATTATAATAAGATAATACAAATAATACCACATACACAACATGCATGAGCATAGCAGATGGATGAGGGCTTTCCTTTACCTCCAAAAATAATAACTGGCGTAGTACTAGGCTAGCTAGCCTAGCCCGCCTCGAACACACTACTCTTGCATGAAGTAGATTGAAAAATAAAACAGCACTCTCGTGAGGGAACCAAATCTCTCATGAAGGATGATGACTAACGAGGGAAACCCTCTAATTAAGGCCAAAAAATGTAATGGCTCCAACAGTGATACATAAGCCTATCGGTACACATCAGGAGCAAAATGGTAAAATTTCACGACAACAGTAACGCTTACTGTGATGTGCAATAGTGGTGAAAATAAGATATGCGTCAAAATAAAAAAGTTGAGAAGACTGAGTAACGCGGTACTTTGATGTAAACATGGCGCCTCCCTGGATGAGGGCTTCCTCCACATACACAACATACAAACACCTAAACTATAAACTTCTCAAATAAGGGCAAACTGTTGTCTAACTTCGTTCAAAGTCAACAAATAATATACTCAACTTAGATGAAGATGCTTCTTGAAGATCAGAAGACATTATGATAAAAAATATAGCAAAATACAGGCGGTCCCCGGGTTACGACGGTTCCGGCTTACGACGTTCCGAGGTTACGACGCTTTTTCTTAAATATTCAATGGAAAAATCCGTCCTGGGTTACGACGCTTGTTCCGAGGTTACGACGCTGACGCTTCCGACGCTCCGAGTTAACGACGCTTTTAAAAACGCATACTATGATAAAAATCCTTTATAGTTTAGCACAGTATTAATAAAAATAAGTTTTCTGGTTAGATTACAACAAAATTTGAGATTATGATGATTTTCGACACTTTTTATGTTGTATTTTTCTATGTTTTTTAGTGACGCCTCATATGCGGAACTAGTTTTCCGAGCGAATGAATACATAACTAGTTTACATATAACGTCCAAAAAGCGCAAATAATGAAAAAATCATTGCTTGTTTCCAGTAATAATAACAAAACGAAGTTTCTGGTTAGATTACAACGCAAATTCCAAGTATCCAAAGAGAGACATTATCCAGTAATTTGATCAGAGAGAGAGAGAGAGAGAGAGAGAGAGAGAGAGAGAGGAGAGAGAGGACGAGAGAGAGAGAGAAGAGAGAGAGAGAGAGAGAAGAACGCTTTGGCAACAATGGTCTCGGGGGTTTTTATAGCTTCCTTCTGCTTGATGATCGTGGATATTGTAGAAGGATTTCGACCATACTCGTTTGCCAAATCGACGATACGAACGCCACGTTCATGCTTTGCTATAATTTCATGTTTTGCTTCCATCGAATCATTTTCTCTTGGGTTTTTTCTTATCACCTGCTTTGTCTTTAGCTTTGAGACCCATGGTTAATAATAAAATAGACAAAATAACACGAAAAATAGGCGCAAATACAACGAACTAAACAACGACGTGTTAACATGCAGCACCAACAAACAAACAGACTGAACGCCATTTATCGGTCGCCTATACAACTAACACTCATCGCAAAATCGTATCTCAAAGATTTCGTTTGTATATCAAAGACTTGTATTTTCGCAAATTTTCTGTTATATCTCAAAACATTCGTATATTAGGGCAATCGTATGTCAAGTTTCCAATGTAATTTGATCAGAGAGAGAGAGAGGAGAGAGAGAGAGAGAGAGACGCTTGGCAACAATGGTCTCGGGGATTGACGTAACGTTTATTTTCTGAACAGATAGGACAGAGAAGTGTTCGTTTCATTAAACGGCCTCTGACTCATGGCAGGAAATGTTTTGTTGATACTAATATATAAGCCTATTTAAAGATACATTTACTTTAATTAGTCTATATGATACGTAAATAGTAATCAGCTGTTCTTGTAGCCCTCAAGATTTTGCAAAATCACTCCAGGTTGTACATAAAACTTCAAGAATGTAGTGTCACCAGAGGATTACAATAGTTTTTACCTTCAAGAACCAGCATTCTTTTATGAAAACAACTCCAGGTTGTACATAAAACTACAGGAAACAACATGTAGTGTAACCAAAGGATTACAAGTAAGGTTTTTATAACTTTTTATTAGTTTAAGACATATTTCCAAGCGTCGTTCCGGCTTACGACGATTTTCGGCTTACGACGCGTCTCAAGAACGGAACCCCGTCGTAACCCGGGGACTGCCTGTAATCACAAGCGAAAAATAAAGCGGTTTGCGTTGCGAGTGCTATGAAAGGAATGAGGGTTCTTGGCAGAGGTAGTAGTGACGAGCGGAAGGTAGCCGTTGTAACAGCACCTCTCTGGCGGGGGATTTTGAGAGAGGAGAGACCTAATTGGCAAAGTATCTGTGATAGTGGCTTCCACTCACCCCTGATGCTATACCGACACCCTATGAGGGTGATCGATCCAGAGGTAGTAACTCTGGCATTCCATATGGCTTTTTTTCTCTGGTATATTTAGCATTTATTTATACCTAGAAATGAGCGCTATAGGTGCATTTGTTATGGTTAAAGTTGCAACCCATGGTGAGTTTAATTATTTCATTTTTTCTTTTCAAACATAGTGATACTGCTGTTGCCGTGTTGGGCACCTGCTGATTCCCTTCGATGAGAAAAGGAAATATGGATGCCAATGCTGGGCCCTGCAAGAAGAGGAGTAAAAGATGCAAAGAAATGTGCAATATATGATCACGTCCCTCGATCCAGTGTCAAAGGAGATTCCAATAGTTCAAAACCCAACACTTGTTGGAATGAAAGCTATTTTTGAGGCTGCAGAGAAGTGCCAGGACAGTGTAAATGAAAGACTTGCTGAAATTAAAAGTGATTTTCTTCATCAGAATTCAATAATTTGAACCATCACAACTGCAAAGCTTCCTACACAAGTATTGGTTACCTGAAGCATGTGAAAGGCAAGGCCAGAGCTGCTGCATCTTCCATTGTGACTGAAACTAGGAAAATTAGTGAGGGGTATATCATTCGAGTTAGGCACTCAAAAATGTTATTGTTATGATACAATAAAGTTTGTTCATACTTACCTGGCAGATATATATATAGCTGTATTCTCCGACGTCCGACAGAATTTCAAATAAAACTCCCGGCACACGCAGTGGGCGGCCAGGTGGTTAGTACCCATTCCCGCCACTGGGAGGCGGATATCAGGAATTATTCCCATTTTCTATTCAGATTTTTCATACCACTGTCCCCTGGAGGGTAGGTGGTGGGGTACTTAATTATATATATCTGCCAGGTAAGTATGAACAAACTTTATTGTATCATAACAATAACATTTTGTTCATGAAACTTACCTGTCAGATATATTATAGCTGAATCCCACCATTGGAGGTGGGAAGGGGACAGAATAGAAGGATTTAGGAAACACCTCAAGTGCAGATGATTGACATCTTGATTTCTTACCTGTTAGCATAGCTGACTCTTGATTACTGTCACCGAAGTCTGCTTTTGCTTTACTAGAGTTGCCAACAAGGTAGTGACCTGTGTAGTTGGTGCGCTCTAGATGATCTGTCAACGGGGGCGTGACCACAATGTGACTAGACCATATTGACCATACTGTGAGGGCAACGAAGCTAAAAACCACCACCTGACCTAACCTATCGAAGTTAGTCCCATAACTTCTAGGCTAAAGAAAGGGAAAGCGCCTCAAGCAACCAACCCTTCAACCATAAACCAACACCAAAATTAAAAAGCACACCCTACCCTTTCTATAGGATAGTATTTGTGCTGCTCCCTGCCCCCAACACCATTTCTGCGGATATGTATGGTCCTAGCGACTCGCAGTTTCTCATATGCCATCTTCACATCCCGCAGGTAATGTGAAGCAAACACAGAGTTTTGCTTCGCCAAAAAGTAGCGCTAATGATATCATTAAGTGCCATATTCTTTCGAAATGCCATTGAAGTCGCAACAGCTCTCACTTCATGGGCTTTTATTTTCAAAAGCTTCATATCACCATCCGAGCAGGACGCATGGGCCTCCCTGATGGTGCTTCGTAAAAAGAATGCCAGTGCATTCTTCGACATAGGAAAGTCGGGTCTCTTAACAGAACACCATGAGTTCTCAGAAGGACCCGACAATCTTTGGTCTTTTGCATGTAAAATTTGAGAGCCCTGACAGGGCACAGGACTCTCTCTGGCTCTTGTCCGATGAACTCTGTTAACCCCTTGATTTTCAAAGGTTTTGGCCAGGGGTTAGATGGGTTCTCATTCTTCGCTAAGAAATTAAGGATCCAAGGAGCACACTGCACTGTGTCCTCTGAAACCCACATCTTTACTAATTGCATGAATTTCACTAACCCTCTTTTGCCGTGGCACGAACCAGTTAGGGAAAATTTGGCCTTTCTAGTAGTGGTCTCTCAATGAAGGCCAGCTTGCAGAGGTTCAAAGGGAGCCGACATCAAGAACCTTAGAACTACATCAAGGTTCCATGATGGAACCTTCGGTTGTAGTACTTTGGTTGTCTCAAACGATCTCAAAAGATCGTGAAGATCTTTATCATTTGTCAGGTCTAATCCTCTGTGGCGGAAGACAGCTGACAGCATACTCTTGTATCCTTTTATTGTGGGCACTGCTAGTTTGTCCACATTTCTCAAATGCAGGAGAAACTCAGCGATTTGGTTCACAGAGGTCGTGGAGAAGGAAATACCTTTCTTCCTACACCATCTCCAGAAGACAGCCCACTTCGACTGATAAACTGCTCGAGAGGAAGCTCTTCTCGCACTGGCAATAGCCTCTGCCACTGATCTTGAAAAACCTCTCGCTCTGGCCAACTTTTTGATAGTCTGAACGCAGTCAGACTCAGAGTGGAGAGGTTTTCCGTGGTACCTCTCGAAGTGGGGCTGTTTGAGAAGATCGACTCTCTCTGGCAGGGTTCTCGGGGAAGTCTACCAGAAGAGACATGACCTCCGTGAACCAATCGCTTGAGGGCCAAAAGGGGGCGATCAGAGTCATTCTCGCTCCTGGCGACGCCGCAAACTTCCTTGTTACCTCTCCTAAGAGTTTGAACGGGGGAAAGGCGTACACATCCATCCCCGTCCAGTCCCATAGGATGGCATCTACCGCTATTGCTTCCGGATCGAGAACTGGAGAGCAATAAATCGGAAGCCTCTTCGTTTTCGATGTTGCGAAGAGGTCGACTAGCGGCCGTCCCCACAACTTCCATAGCTCTTGACAAACTTCTAGATGTAGGGTCCCATTCTGTGGGAAGCATCTGATGTGACGCTTAAAAGATCCGCTCGAACATTTTGAATTCCTGAAATGAACCTTGTCAGGATCACTATGTTTCGAGCTTTCGCCCATAGAAGGATGTCTCTCGCTATCATGAACAGTGATCGAGAGTGTGTCCCCCCCTGCTTTTTGATGTAAGCGAGAGCCGTAGTGTTGTCCGAGTTGATCTGGACAACTCGGCCCACCAATCGTTCTTCGAAGAACTGAAGAGCCAACTGGAATAGCCTCCAATTCTTTTAAGTTTATGTGCCAGGACCTCTGTTCCCCTCTCCAGAGGCCTGACACTTCCTCCTTTCCTAGTGTTGCTCCCCAGCCCCACCCACCATGGAGGCGTCTGAGAACAACACTAGGTCGGGGCTCAAAAGCTTGAGGGACATTCCTTCCGAGAGTTTGGTCGGATCTTGCCACCACTTCAGTTGATCCTTGACCGCTTTTGAGATAATCAAAGCGATCGTCTAGATTCTTTTTGTCTTTCCAGTTTTTCTGCCATAAAAACTGGAGTGGCCTGAGGTGCAACCTCCCCAGAGAAACAAACTTCTCCACGAAGAAATGGTTCCCAGCAGACTCATCCATTCCTTCGCCGAGCATGTTTCTTCCCTATGAAGGCTAACACTTTCTCTAAGCATCTCTGCTGACGTTCCTTTGATGGAAAAGCTTGAAAAGCCGCTGAATCCATCTGAATCCCCAGATACACGATGGACTGCGTGGGGATCAGATGGGACTTCTCGTAATTTACTATAAGGCCCAGGGCCTTCGTCAGCTGTAATGTCGTCTGAAGGTCCTCCAGGCACCTTGACTTCGAAGGCGACTTGATTAGCCAGTCGTCCAGGTAGAGCGAGACTCTTATCTTCGATAGGTGAAGCATTTCGCCACATTCCGCATGAGGAAAGTAAAAACCATCGGCGCCGTACTCAGACCGAAGCACAGAGCCCTGAACTGGAAGACCTGCCCTTTTAAGACGAACCTCAGGAACTTCCTTGATTGGGGATGGATCGGGACGTGGAAATAAGCGTCTTGAAGGTCCAATGACACCATCCAATCCCCTGGTCTCAAGGCCCCTAGCACAGACTGAGAAGTTTCCATCCTGAATTTTTCTTTCTTTACAATAATATTCAGTCTGCTGACGTCTTGGACAGGTCTCCATCCCCCAGACTGCTTCGGAACCAGGAATAACCTGTTGTAGAAGCCTGGGGAATCCAGCATCAGGACTTCCTCTACGGCCTTCTTTTCCAACATTTGATCTAGAAGGTCGAGTAATATCTGTTGCTTCTCTGACTGGTATGCGGGCGACAGGTCTATCGGCTTCGTGCTCAAAGGAGGGCAGAGAGGAAAGGGATCTTGTATCCTCTCTCGATCACATCTAGGGTCCAGGTGTCCGCCCCTATCGTCCTCCATGCCTGAGCAATAAGGTGAGTCTCGCACCTACAGGTGCCTGAAGGGCAGAAACGTCAATTTTTTTCCCTTTTGATAGAAGAGATCTTACCTCTGAAGGACCCCCTTCCTCTCGAAGAACCTCTAGAGGAAGGTGCTCCACGAAAGGGCTTAAATTTCTTCTTGGGTGCTGGAGCTGTTGAAGTAGAAGCCTGAGGAGTAGGTCGTCTGGAAGATTGAGTCAAGAGGTCCCTTGTTGCTTTTTCTTGCAAGTTTACCTACAGATCCTTAATCATGGACTGCGGAAATAGGTGCGTAGAGAAGGGGGCGAATAATAACTCCGCTTTCTGAGCGGGAGAAACTGCTTTCGCCGCAAAGCTACAATAGAGAGCTCTCTTCTTTAGCAGACCTGTAGCAAAAATGATATTGTTATGATACAATAAAGTTTTATGCATACTTACCTGGCAGGTATATATATAGCTGTATTTCTGAAGTCCGACAGAATTTAAAAAAACTTCCGACACACGCAGTGGTCGGCCAGGTGGTTTAGTACCCATTCCCGCCGCTGGGAGGCGGTATCAGGAACCATTCCCATTTTCTATTCATAATTTTTATTTCCACTGTCCCCTGAGGGGAGGTGGGTGGGTACTTGAATATATAATATCTGCCAGTAAGTATGAAAAAACAAACTTTATTGTATCATAACAATATCATTTTGCTCATGAACTTACCTGTCAGATATATATATATAGTTGAACCCCACCGTTGGAGGTGGGAAGGGACAGAATAGAAGGATTTTGGGACACAAATGCATGCAGATGATTTACATCTTGGTTCCACCTGTTAGCATAGCCGACTTCGTGATTACTGTCACCCAAGTCTGCTTCTGCTTTACTAGAGTTGCCAGCGAGGTAGAGACCTATAAAGCTGGTGCACTCCAGATGATCTGTCAACGGGGGCGTGACCACAATGTGACTAGACCATATTGACCATACCATGAGGGCTAAGAAGTAAAATAAATATATATATATAATTATATATATCACCACCTGACCAACCTAGCCAAAGTTAATGTGTGTTAACTAAGGCTTCAGAGTTAAGAAGTCGTCGTTGTCAGCGACTCCACAACTAAATTAAGAGCTCTTCCTAACCATTTTCTACAGGATAGGATGAGTAGTACTTCTTGCCCCCAAGATTGTGTCTGCAGACACGTATGGCCCTAGCGAGCAGCAGATCTCATATACCATCTTCACATCTCGCAGGGAGTGTGAAGTGAACCCAGAGTTGCTTCGCTAAAATATGGTACTCAGGATGTTGCTGAGTGCCATGCTCTGTTGAAATGCTTCCGAGGCCGCGCCCCACCTCACCTCGTGAGCATTCAGATAAAAAGATTTCAAATCTTTGTGCAAACACAATGAAGGAGCTTTTTTTTTTTTTTTTTTTTTTTTTTTTTTTTTTTTTTTTGAAAGAACTCCTTAACCCTAAAACCATAAAACCAGGGTGTACTTCGATATGGGCAAGTCTGGTCTTTTTCGGAACACTGCAGATTGCCCGACTGACTTCGACTTTCTTGATTTTAAGTAGATAAAACTTGAGAGACCTGACAGGGCACAGGACTCTCTCTGGCTCCTGCCCACTAACTTGTGCCATCCTTGCTTCCAAGATCCTGGCCCAAGGACACAAAAAGGGTTTCCATTCTTAGGCCATAACGAAAGGCTTAGAGAGCACACCTCCTTGTGTTCTCTAAAGCCAAAACTTGCTGACGATGGCTTAAAATCTCACTAACCCTCTTTGTCGTATCTAGGGTGGTTAGAAGAAGGCCTTCCTGATCACATACAAGAAGTTAACAGGCAGGAGAGGTTCGAATGCTTTGACATCAAGAACTTCAGACTACGTCTAAGTTCCATATTGAAAGCTTCGATCCGGAAATGCACAGTCTGTACTAAAGTCAGGTGAACGACCAGTTGACCAGTCAGACGAATCAAGGACAGCAAGGCTGTACCCTGAAGACCAAAAGGCACTATTCTTAGCTGAAGGATGAGTGTCTGGACTGCCTGGGCGATTCAATCTAAGCAAACCTTGGGGGTGTATCAACGCAACCCAACGTCGTCCGCATCGACTTCGTCAATAAGAAACTCAGGGCTACTATTATGTCGCCTGATCTCGCACAAACAGTGTCTGACTCCGAGAAAACAGGCGAGACAAAAAGTAGATGGTGAGCTAGAATCGAGATTCCACAGACCTCAATGATCGTGAAGGTCTTTGTTGTTTGACAGATGCAAATCTGCTTAAACAACATTCCTTCTTTTGTCTGTTCGCACTGCAGAATTTTCAAAACTCTCGGCAACCGCTAGACCACTGGTAGTTCAGGTGATCTCCCCCACGTTCCCGTGCGCTGGTACTTGGAACTATTCCCGTTTTCCTCAGATTTTTCTCTGAACCCTGTCTCCTGAGGGGAGGAGGGTGGGAATTTAATTATATATACCTGCCAGGTAAGTATCACTAAAACTTTATTGTATCATAACAATATCATTTTTATGCATGACACTTACCTGGGCAGGTATATATAGCTGATTGACACATTTGAGGTGGGTCACAGACAGCAATATCGTCATAATTCAAAAATTAACTAATTTTTTAAATTATTTATTAATTAATTCCTTACCTGCTAAGGTAGCTGACTTCGTAGGTCCTGCCTCTTAGCCTGCTAAACCTTAGTAGCTCTCAACTAGGATGTGACCTGTTTGTTGAGAAAGCTAACACAAGGGTCTGACAACTGGACTGACCAATTTGTTGACAGGAAACCCTAGCCCTCTCTTACCAGGGGCATTCATGCTAGGATAAGTTAGACCACCTGAACCACACACAAAGCTAACGTAACACATTACACTTCACATACTGAAGAGGAAATAACCCTCTCAGACAACCATAAAAAGAACACCACTTAATTAAAATACCTAGCATGTTAGTAATCTATCGAGACATTCGTACGGACTTTTGCAATCCTGTAACGAACCTCTAGATGATCGTTACATTCTACGCCTGTTGTTATAATAGGCTCTTTTTCGTAAACTCGAGCAGGACGCCGAGAGAAGATACTTCTTAAGATATGAGAGCTGTGGAATATCAGAGTTGATGTGGACCACTGGTTCCAAAAACTCGTTTCGAGGACTGGAGGGACGACCGAATTGCATTTACTTCTTTCAGATTAAGATCCAGGACATCTGAAACACTATCCAGATGTCCGGCACCTTCTTCTATCATGACGCACTGAGAGATGTTCAGAATAATTCCTGATCTTGAATAATATTTCAGTTTCCCGGGTACGGTAGTAAAAAAACTGTGGTCTGAATTGCAGTCTATTCGGGAAACAAACTTCTTCAGGAAGGAAATGGTCCCCCGCAGCTCATCCATTCCCTCCCGAGTATGCTTACTTCCCCATAAGGCTGCTGCGCTTTGCCTAAGCAGGAGAGCATATAAAAGTGCAATGTTGCGGTAGACTCGTAGTTCTATACCGTGCGGTAACGAGCACCGAAAGGATTAAGAGATAACTCTGTTGAACATAGTAAGGCAAAGTAATGCAACGTTTATTCATTCACGTAAGAAATCCCCTCAATCTTAGGCTAAAGTCCGTGATTGTAGGACAGAGATACAGTTAGTCAGTCAATCCCGCAGGAGAGACGTAACCGCCAGCACAGAGATACGGTTAGTCAGTCAATCCCGCAGGAGAGAGAGACGTAACCTACCGTGCATGACCGCGCACGATCTGTTACTGGCTCGGTTGGAACTTGGACAGTCAGACACAGCAGCAGCCAGCAGCTTACGAACGTCGTCTCTTAACTTTATGTCTGGGTTGCCAGCTACCCTATTCTACGAAGAAATAGGTCCGTTATTTTGTTTTTGAACAAAAAGAGACTCTCAAGCTGGTATAGTTTAAGCGAAACAGAAAACGCTAAATATATAGATGCGTTTGTGTCGTCAGAACACTACCATACAACGGTAAAAGATAAATCGGAAACTCCTGGAAGGCTGCAGGGAGTGACGATTAAATGTCCTTAAAATAGTAGACAATAGACCTCTCGGTTGCCATCCGAAGAGGTAACTACAGCAAGCGTGTATGACTTGAACCAACCAGTAGTAAAAAAAACGCAAGGCAAAAAATTTTTATTATATCACAATAAAGTTTGTTCATACTTACCTGGCAGACATATATATAGCTGAATTCGGAAATACAGCTACATACATATCTGACAGGCAAGTTTCATGAACAAACTTAGAGAATCGAAGCAGACAGCTCAAGCTTCTTAAGATACTGGACATAAGCGTTCATTGACGTAGTCTACCAGTCTATTTCTTGTACGAGTCTGCGAATGAGGAGGAGAGCTCTTCCGAACCTTGTCCTTATTCGCTTACGCAATATCAAGTTAATGAGATGTTTGTCAATGAGAACTAACCCATTAACGGTACAGAGAGATATTTTGTCAATGAGGAGACCCACTTACTTGACAAAACGAAAGTATATTGTCAATGGGGAAAGTCACTGAATTGACAAAACGTAATCCAGGAAGTCGAGCCTTTTATTTTTCGATTCCTTCCCGTCTCAAACAAGGAAGGGACAAGAATCCTGTTAAGAGACTGGGCTTACGGTAGGTAGAACGACGATGCTCAATCGCATGGAGTCTCGACTAGAAACTAACAAAATCTATCATCTGAAAAACCCTTTCAGATGGTCTAAAAAGCTTTAAATTTATTGGCAGTATGGCAAAGGAAGTCTGTCTTGCGCTTTCCTGAAGAGCGTCCTTTTGATGAGTGCCTTTGCAAGAATCCTACGAACGTTGCCGAAAATCCTGACGTTCAGGGACGTCGAGCCTTACATAACCCGTAACTGTCTTATCTCAAAGTCTTGACTGAGGTAGAGAAAACGAGATCTTCCCTTGAGCTTTCCTTAACTCCATCCACCTTTGCGAAAAGCAATATAATATTGACAGAGACCTCTTGAAATTCACGAAACCCGAGGTCTTGCTGGGTTTCGAAGACGAAGTTCTGTTCACTTTCTTGAGGCTCAAATCTTAAACAAGAGCTTGAAGAGTTCAACAGAAACATTCTGGTGCTGCGCGCTCGGCGTCCACTGGCGAGGACGCTCGGCGTCCACTGGCGAGGACGCTCGGCGTCCTGGTGCGCGCTCGGCGTCCACTGGCGAGGACGCTCGGCGTCCTGGTGCGCGCTCGGTGGCCACTGGCGAGGACGCTCGGCGTCCACTGGTGAGTGCGTCCATCCGAGCGTCCTGTTCAAGCCGATCGTCCAAATAAGCGTGCAGAAAAGCGTCACGCTCCTGACAGGCGTCAAAACAAGCGAGAGAAACTGCCTTCTTTTTCCTATTTCTTGGTGGAAAGAAGTACACGTGATCAGGCAACTTTCGCCTTCTTACTTCTCACTGAAACACATAAACGGGGAGAAGGGACGTGAAGCGTCCTCTTCTATAAAGCTTCTTAGAGGGCGAGAGTCCCTTCCGAGAGCTCCAACCCTTGTGCGGGGAGGACGCCTTGGAGGACGAGAAGCAATCCTTCAGGATTCGTGCATGTGCACGCACTGTTGGCAGTCTGGGGATTTTCATCAGAAAAACTGCCGAAGGCACGCCAGATCGGTGGGGTTCCCTGTAACCCTCCTTCGGCTTTCGACATGCCCTCTCCCTTGGTTCTGGGAGTTCGACAGAGGTCTAGACCTAGAGGCGTTATAAGGCCGATCTGACGCACCCCTCCACTACACAAGGGGCACTGTCACTGCACTTAGCCACTTCACTATTGCTCTCTAAAGCAAGCACTTTCGATTCTAAGTTACGAA